>NC_133325.1:523630788-523980811 GCF_042186555.1 Aquarana catesbeiana | reverse complement strand
CCACACCAGACAATGCATAACATTGCATGAGGATATGTAGATGTACTGTTGTTAGTGTGACTTCTGCATTGTGTTATGTTCTGCACTGTCTGATATGCACCCTTATTTGTTAAATAAAAGTAAAAGGTTGCACAAGACAAAAAAAAAACACCACACACACACCACACCTCAGCAAACAATATCCACAACAGTTGGCTCTTATATTCAGCACAGGTTTTTTCCACATTACAGCCAATCAGCAACCATGAAGGAAGCGATGTCACAAGAAATAAGCACATGACACACCACAGCTAAAAAACACTCTAAATGCAAGTAAATTGATGCACTTTAAAATGCATCTCAGTGCAGGTGCCAGTGCTAGACTAAAGGTGCAAACCAGCCCTAACTAAAGGCAAAAGTGGAGAAGGATTCAACCGCCTGTCAGATTATTGCTGTCTCCACCCCTGATAACATTTGTTTTATTTACAATGATCACTAAACATTTAAGAAAAAAAAAAATAATTTTGGGTTGTCACCATAACAGAAATATAAAAGAAGTCTTCCTATGGGGATAGTAGTTCCAGAGATTCCCTCATTTTGGATGACTTTCCCTTCACTTCCTGTTTTGACTATGGGACAGGAAGTTGAGAGAAAAAAAAAAAGGGGGGGGTGGGGGGGGGTTAAGTTTTTTTTTACATATGTTTTTTTTTTTTTTTTTTTTTAACAAGTGCGTCAAAACAACATTCTATACATAAATATTTGGCTGCAGACTAGTGTCTATATACATTTTATCCCTCTCCATATGATTCGCGATGAAGCAGGTTTTACTGAAATGTCAGTTGTTACTTTATGTATACAAAGTGCAACCTCACCCTCATAGGAAAGCAATAGGACACCCAGCTCAGCAATGCCTGAACCGAAAGCAAAGGCAGACGAGGCGCACTGCTGATCTCAAACACTGGAACATCGCTGGCTATGGGGGGGTTCCTTCTCCTAGAACACACTCACCTTCTCACCGGAGCTGCACACCAACAACCGAACCCCTCAGGGATCAGAGCTAAAATGGAGGAAAGTCAGATTTCCCACAAAGATGTTACCCGACTTGAATGGAAGCTGAATGTGTATGAGCTGTGCTAGTAGACAAGAACACACAGTGATGCACTGAACAGACAATAGAGACTCGAATGCACTATCGCCATCTAGTGAGCAATGCCAGCACTTCGTCCTGCTTATTTGCAGATCAATAGGGAACACTCAGGAAGCCGCTCCAGCTCATAACCCATGACCAATGAGAGCCTTGTAACCTGCTGCATTGTGAGCACTGATATAACCTAAATTAGAAGCATTCATTGGCAACGACCGCTGTTCACAGACGTTCTGCTTTTCGTAACAGAGTAAACTGGAAACAGTTTGCACAGTTGCCAGCAATGCAGTTCTATGATTTCATGTTTTGGTCATGGAAATGTTTTCAGCAATGACAACTACTACTAATAAATCCATTTTTTTAGGTTAAAATGTAGGGAAATGTAACATTTCACCATTTAATGCCTCGTACACACGATCAGATTTTCGGACAACCGTTCGTCTGTTTTTTTGTTGCACGCTAGTCTCATGTCGAAAGTGAAGAGGTTACTCACCATACGAAAACTCTCGTACGACAGAATTCAACTTCAGAAGTGACGTAATATCAGAGGCGTAACTAGAACCTTCAGGGCCCCGATGCAAGAAACCATGGAGGGCCCCCCTGACCCCCTGGACAGGGCTCTTTTCTCCGAGCCCGATGGCGGAACATCAGGGCCCGGTCGCAAGTGGGTGGCTGCATGTAAAGGAACCGATTTCTCTATTTCGACCAGCTTCTTCTCCTCTCCCTCCCACAGGCATTCAGGAAAATGGAGAGATCGGTTCCTCTATGTCAGTGTTTCTCAATCTTTTTCCAGTCAGGGCACCCTTGAAGTACACCCCTAGGTGAATGGGGCTGCACTGCAACCACCCTGCAACTATGTGCATTGCATGCAGTTGCAGCATAGTGATGATGCATTTAAGGTGTTAAAACAGGCGGTCAGAAGGCAACATATTGCCTCTTTACCGGCTATCAAATGCCTCTGAAAAGTGATCTGAGCATGGATCACTTTTCAGAGGAACAGCATTTTTTTTGCTGGTAATATGAACAAGCAAAAAAAAAAAAAAATTGGTTCTAATGGGACACATATAGGAGGTCAGGATTAAAAGCGCATACATAAAATGTGCATATATACATGTAAACACACATACATACACACACACACACACACATATATATATATATATATATATATATATATATATATATATATATATATATATATAT
Source organism: Aquarana catesbeiana (assembly GCF_042186555.1). Taxonomy (NCBI): domain Eukaryota; kingdom Metazoa; phylum Chordata; class Amphibia; order Anura; family Ranidae; genus Aquarana; species Aquarana catesbeiana. Next base: position 523,978,485 of record NC_133325.1, on the reverse strand, counting down.
ATATATATACATATATATATATATGTATATATATCTATAAATGCACAAATGCACACACACATAAACCAGTGGCAGCTGGTGCTCAAAATTTTTGGGGGGCCGTAAGCAAACTGAAAAATTCTTTAAAAAAAACGCATCAATTGCAGCCTCACTATGTCCATCAAACGCAGCCACTGTGCCCATCAAACGCAGCCACTGTGCCCATCAATTGCCACCACTCTGCCCTCAAACGCAGCTACTGTGCCCATCAATTGCCACCACTCTGCCCTCAAACGCAGCCACTGTGCCCATCAAACGCAGCCACTGTGCCCATCAATTGCGACTACTGTGCCTATCAGACACAGCCACTGTGCCCATCAAACGCAGCCACTGTGCCCATCAAATGCTGCCACTGTGACCCCCCTGCCCGCTCGCAGTCTGCCCGGCTCTTACCCTGTCTCGGTGGGGCAGCGGGTGACAGCGACAAGCGGGGTCCTCCATGCATCTCCTCCCATCCTCTCCTCCTGATACGCATCCAGTAGCGGTGCCTGTTGTTTCAGCCACTCAGGTGACAGGTAACAGACCCAAGCACCTGATTGGTGGAGAGGCGGTTCAGTGTTAGGAAAGCGAATATTCATTCGCTTTTCTAACACACCTGGGTGGACTGTGAGCGCCAAGCATGGCCCTCGCAGTTCACCTATTTTGAAGCCTATTAGTGCTTGAAAGACACCCCCGCCAGTGTAATTCAGGCGCCCGGCGTCCGAAAAGGGGCCGGGCGCCTGAATAGGGGGGCAGTGGCGGCCATGGATAGATTCATGTAATGCATGAATCTATCTATTTGTGATAGAGGGGTGGCTGGAGAGATGGACTTATGGACGCACCGCCACTGATATAAACACATACACATACATGCACACACATACGTACATGCACATATACATACATGCACATGAGCACATGTACATGCGCACACACACACATGCACATATGCATACATGTACACACACATGCACATATACATACATGCACACACACATGCACATATACATACATGCACACACACACACACACACATATAAACACACATACATGCACACACACACACATACATAAATGCACACACACACACACACATACATAAATGCACATATGCACATACATATAAACACACATACATGCACACACACACACATACACACATGCACATACATATAAACACACATACAGAAGATAAAAAACGGCAGTCCTTTCTTTACCTTAGCTCTTCCTGCCAGGTCCTGCACTGTAGGGGGAGACAAAGAGCACACACTGTGCTTTCACTTTGCAATCAATGTGACAAGCTCCCCGCACCGTGCCGATTACAGTTCGGCTTAGGATCGGGGAGCTTGTCTCCGCTCCTCCTATCAGAGTACTGTACCTCAAGGGCCCCAGTCGCCAGGGCAACCTCAGCGACCCCTATAATTCCGCCACTGCGTAATATGTTGAATAGTTTTGTATGTATTCCTTTGTTTATGAGCATGCGTAGTCTTACATAGTTAGTAAGGTTGAATAAAGACACCAGCCCATCCAGTTCAACCTGAGTGAGTGTGGGTGCGTGTCTACAATTATGCCTATTATTTAAGGTACCCATATAGCGCTGTCAATTTACGCAGCGCTCCACACATACATCGCACACTCACATTAGTCCCTACCCTCAAGGAGCCCACAATCCAAGGTCCCCAACTCACATTCATATACTAGGGACAATCTTGGACAGAAGCCAATTAACCTACCAGCATGTCTTTGGAGTGTGGGAGGAAACCGGAGTACCTGGAGGAAACCCACGCAGGCACAGGGAGAACATGCATACTCCAGGCATGTAGTGTCGTGGTTGGGATTCGAACCAACGACCCTTTTTACTGCTAGGCGAGAGTGCTACCCACTACACCACTGTGCTGTCTTCCACTTACTATTTTTTTTTGTATGAAAACTGTACTAATTAACCATTTCAGCCTTGGAAGGATTTATCCCCTTCCTGACCAGAGCACTTTTTGCGATACGGCACTGTATCGCTTTAACTGACAATTGCGCGGTCATGCGATGTTGCACCCAAACAAAATTGACGTCCTTTTTTCACCACAAATAGAGCTTTCTTTTGGTGGTATTTGATCACCTCTGCGGTTTTTACTTTTTGCGCTATAAACAAAAAAGCGACAATTTTGAAAAAAAGCAATATTTTTCACTTTTTGCTATAATAAATATCCCCAAAAAATATATAAAAAACAAATTTCTTTCTCAGTTTAGGCCGATATGTATTCTTCTACATATTTTTGGTAAAAAAAAATCTCAATAAGCGTATATTGATTGGTTTGCGTAAAAGTTATCATGTCTACAAAATAGGGGATAGATTTATGGCATTTTTATTATAATTATTTTTTTATTAGTAATCGCGACGATCTGCAATTTTTTTATCATGACTGCAATATTATGGCGGACACATCACACACTTTTGACACTGTTTTGGGACCATTGTCATTTATACAGCGATCAGCGCTATAAAAATGCACTGATTACTGTGTAAATTACACTGGCAGGGAAGGGGTTAAACGCTAGGGGGCAATCAAGGGGTTAAGTGTGTCCTAGAGAGGTGTTCTAACTGTGGGGGGATGGGCTACCACTGACATGATAGCGATCACTGCTTCCGATGACAGGACACCGGCAGACATCGTGTCCACGGGACCCGCGGTCATGGAGTACGCGGCGGGCGCCGCGTCTTAAAGGGGGCTTTTTGTGCGCTTCTCATTCATTTCAACGAAGAGGGGCATTTTTGAGGCGCTTTAAGTGCTCCAAAGATGCTGCTTGCAGGACTTTTTTCATTGCCCCGCCAGCGCACCGCCCCAGTGTGAAAGCATCAAATGAAATGAATGGGAAGCAGTTTTCAGGAGCTTTTCAGGCGCTATTTTTAGTGCAAAAGTGCCTGAAAAGTGCCTCATTGTAAAGCCTCATACACACGATCGGATTGTTGGCAGACAAAGCGCCAGAATTTTGTGCCATGACACTTGTCTTGCATACAAATGGTACACAATTGTCGGCCAACAAACATGAACGTAGTGACGTACTAGACATACTATGAGCCGATAAAAAGAAAGTTAAATTGTCATGCACCACCCTTTGGGCTCCTTCTGCTAATTTCATGTTAGCAAAAGTTTGGTGAGTGTTGATTCGCGCTTTTCAGTTCGTGCTTTTCAGTTCGTTTCTGAAAGAGAGAGAACGTGCTTTTATTGGCCTTGGAGTTATTGCATTGACCCAGTCCAGTCCAGGAACAGGAGGAGTTCTTGGACCAAAAATTAGTTGCTTAATCGTGACCAATTATGTCAAATGCCTTTGCTGCGGGAGCTGCAGGAGAATAATCCGGATGATTTTCGTAATTATCTCCGGATGACGGACCCCTGTTTTCACCAACTCTTGGCATTGGTGACCCCCTATATTAAGAAGCAGGACACATGCATGCGGCTTGCCATCACTCCTGAGCAAAGGCTTATAGCCACCTTGCATTACTTGGTGATGGGAAGGAGTCTCCAGGACCTCAAGTTTACCACTGGGATCTCCCCCCAGGCTCTGGGACTCATTATTCCAGACACCTGCTCAGCCATTATTCAAGTCCTGCAGAAGGACTATATTCGGGTAGGATTTTAAGATTTAATGTTTGCTAATGTATTGTATTAATTTCTTGATTCCATAATTATTATTGTAATATGCTGTGAATATCCTCTTTGTCCTCATGCATGCTGTAAGCTTTTCCTGCTCCTTTTTTGGCCTACATGCATTCTTTTCCTTCACTAACCTCCCCAGCATGCTATCCTGGGCTATCCTGGGCCCATACGCACCTAGCCTAGTAACTTAACAATATTTTTTGTCAGCTACATTTTTGTGCTTACAATAAAACCAAAAACTCTGCGCTTGCTCAGTGATTTAGCAGCTAACACAACAAATAGAAATTTTGTTCAAAACAACAGGTGTAACTTGTACCAAATTAAATAACCATAATAAGTAGTGAAATACAATAAAACCTGTACAGTGAGAAAAATATAATAAAATATAATAAAAATAAAGTCTCTAATGATCTCTAACTATCAATCATGTATAATGATTAATCACAGTCCATTTTGAAATGAAGCAGTTCTGATCACCATGTGAATAGCCAATATAGTAGATGAAAAGTGAAAATGTCAACGTAATAATACCGCCACCAAAGTGAAATGGAGGCTTACCAGAAAGTTTGAACCCAAGAGAGCATATGCTCTATGGGTCAAACCAGCTTATATTGCCCACCGGCAATGGAGGAGGAGCCTTCACAGGAGGATCGCAATCATAAGCTCTACGGGATTTCATATGTGTGTCTGATCACTACTGAAAATATTCCTTTTGTAGGCCACCATACATTTGCGTTTCCCACACAGGGTCATTGACAGTCTCTGAAAACTTAAGGGACAAACTTTTGTTGGAGTGTAGGTAAAAGGTTAGGATCTCAGCATGCCGTCTCTTATAGTTGGTGTGAAGTACCTCAAATTGTAGTGAGAAATGCAGGCTTTGAGGCAAAACAGGGTAATCCAGCTTGCACCAAAAATAAAAAAATTTGTGCTTACCCTAAACACCCCCAAACACCCCCAAATATGTGTTCAAATGTTATTTTTGCCCTCCAATTCAGGCAGAGTACAAGAGGCCATTTTTTGGGGCCCAAACTCATTTGTAACCCTCCCCCCCCCCCCAAAATGCTAAGTCAACAGATACAAATACTCTATCTGCTGACTTTGCAAAACCCATACACACTATCCCTCTTTTGTGGTCATATTTTTGATTAAATTCACCCAACCATGTAGTGCAAGGGCCTGCCTGATTACCTACAGATTTTAACATAGACAGTTTTTGTCTCCAATTATATTGATAGGTATTTTCAGAATGTCAAAATGTGCTGCAATTTGGACAGTGTGGATCCATATTTTTAGATTATGACACTTCTTACCTGTTCACTGGACTGCAAATAGTGTAAGAAGGGGCTGGCTAAACTATCCCAGATTATTTATGCAAACAGCTCTCATGGAAGTGGAGAGGGTTACCTGTCCAAATCATCTACCCATCCCCCCTCTAAAATTTTGCTAATGGGCCACCAGAGGGGGAGATGAATCAGATAAGTTGACCTTACCCTTTTGTCTTTAAATACTCATTTAAGCTTTCTCCTTATGTTGGCTAAGCATGTTTGTGTCAAATCTGCTTGAAATGTTATGTGCAGAAGTAGTAATTTATTTTTTATTTTTTTAATGCACAGTTTCCTACAAACCCACAGCAATGGCAGGACGTTGCAGCCCAGTTCCACCATTAATGGGGTTTTCCCAACTGTGGAGGTGCTATTGATGGCAAGCATGTCCAGATTGTCCCACCACCCAACTCTGGCTAATATTATTTTAATTATCAGGGCTTTTGCAGCATAGTCATGCTAGCTGTAGTGTCTGCCAACTATGAGTTTTTGTGTCTGGATGTTGGGAAGAACGGCCGCAACTCTGTCTACATAATCACTCCTCCATCAGAGTTATACAAGCGGCTCCAGAATGGCATCTTAAACTTGCCACCTGCTGAGGAGAATGTTGAGGGCCTCAATTTTGTTTTTTTTGCAGATGAGGCCTTTGCTCTGGGGGAACATCTGATGAAGCCATTTACTATGAGGAACCTCACCCCAGAGCAGAGAATATTCAATTACAGGCTCTCTCATGCCAGAAGGGTGGTCAAAAACGCCTTTGGCATCCTCTCTAGTCGGTTCAGGCTGTTTTTAAAACCAATTAATCTGTCACTGTACAAAATAAACCATGTGGTACTGTGCTACTGTATACTCTTTCTAAGGAGGAATGCTAGCAGCTACCTTGCCTCAGTGCCAACTGACGGGGACCTTGCAGTGGCTGGCCCAGCTGAAGAGGCTGCAGCTCTGACGACAGCTCTAGAAAATGCCCGTGTTGGATTGCCCTCCCAAAATGCCAGAGATCTACGGCAAAAATACATGGATTATTTTGTGGGTAGAAGGGCAGTGGCTTGGCAGCAAATTTTAGCTAATCAGGAATAATATATTTCTTTGATCATAAACTCATATTTAATTTGAACTACTGTTGTCTGTGTTTCTTATCTGTCTAATATGTTCACAAATGTGCTTTATTTTGGCCACTTGCTCCAATAGTGCAAATGTATCTTATTTGCTACATGAGGTGACAATATCTTCTTCAGCTAACTATTAGGCCTCATGTACACTGCTGCTGGTAAATGGACGTTCAGAGGCAGTTGGCTGCTTTTTTCAGCTGCCCCTGAACTCATCCAATGTTATCTTATGTGTACATGTACACAGGTTCGTTTAATGTTGTTTTTAGGCAGTTGAGTTTAGAGGCTTTTTTTGGAAAGCAAAAAAATGAGTTCAGACGCTGAGTTTGGAGGCACTTCATGCGCCAAATGCTTCTAAACGTGGCTAAACGCAGTAACTCACGTTTAGCTGCATTTCGTTTACAGACATTTTTCATTTTTGGCTATTTTTAAAAAAAATCCTTTTTTTTCAAGCGCTTCTAAACGCAAACGCGGCTAAACACAGCATGTAAACGCAGCAAAACTGAAGTTTTAAACGTGGGTTACTATTTGTCAAGTTAAATAGTTCAGGAGAGGTTGTAAAAATGTCCCGTATACTTTAAGTCTTATGGTGTGCTGTGGGTCTACTACACACACACAATGTTTTTGTTCTTAATGGATCTAATGCATGAAGTTCAAAAACATTATGCCTTTTCAATTCTGCACATTTTTTGGAGGACTAAAAATTGCAGGAGTTGGCCACATTTTGAGAGCACATTGTCACTGTAACTACAACTACTTAACAAATACACTGGTATTGAGCTTTTAAATAATAAGCCACACATTGTTTAGTAAAAAACAATTTACTCAAAGCACAATCACATGTGCGTTTTAAGGTTTTAAAACAAACCAACATCTTGGTGTATAACATGTATGTTTTGCATTATTTCCCCTTTTTTTGGGCTAAACAGGCATGTTCAAAAATATTAGATACACATCCCAAACTCAGGAATTTACAAAGTTCAATTTTGGTAAAGTGAAGGCAAAATGAGACATTAGTATCCCAAGACTGTGTGGATGTTGCCTTCCTCATATGGGGTGATCTCACTCCTTTAAAAGCCAACATTTTAAGCCACCTACACATAGAGGCATAAAGATTAAATTACCCTTATGATCCCATGCCGCAAATGTGTGTAGGACATATTTTGACGGTGCAACCCCTTCCTCTGAGCTTCTCTAGTTATGAGGAAGGGGTTTCGCCCCCAAAAAGCGTCCATTGATACCCAGTGATGGTAGATAGCACATGTTGACACACTGTTTTGTGGCTTTTGGCAAACTAGATGTATGGAAATACACACATTTTAGGCATGGGATCATGAGGGAAATAAGAATGTTAAGGCATAATTTGTGTGCATCTTCAAATTTTGGCTTTGCTATTCTTCAAAACACAGAAAGATTACAATTCACATTACTTAGGGCAGTGTTTCCCAACTCTCCTTCTCAAGATGCAAACCCAGGTCATGTTTTCTATATTTGTTGAATTTGGCACAGGTTATGTTGTCATTTTCAATGTTAATAATTCACACAGTCATTTTTAGACTGAAAACAGGACCTGGTGGTGCACCTAGAGGAGTGGAGTGGAGAAACATTGAGTTTGGACACTAAACTTTTTCATTTAAAAGTCAGAAAAACATGGTAAATAATCAAAGTGCAAACAGGAGCCAACAAGTGGAACAATAAACTTTCGAACAGGCAACAGGAAATTAGAATTTGGCAAGCATGTCTACAAAATCTGATTCTGCGCTGTAAAGTAGTGGCAGCCTCCTTTATTTACTCCAGATCCTTCAAACAATGCACCATATCTGCACTCATTCAGCCAGTTGTGCATCTTGAAAGATCATGACCTAGTAAGAAGACAAAAAAGGAATAAGGGAACGATGGTCAAGTGGCTGAGGCCCTACATAGTGAGTTATGGTCAAGTTACTAGTCAAATTCAGGAAATACTTACCTACCCAGTCTATTGTTGCTTGCCCTTCAGACACCTACACTACTAGGAATGTACACACTGCAACTACCCTGTAATCTTGGCCCTGGTGCCTGGGTCTCCAAAACTCAGGGAACCTAGCAAAAATGACAGCTCCTTCTACCTCTTCCTTCTCCATGCTAATGTTAAGGCACTACATACTTTGTTAATGTGTGGAGTGGGTGTTTTTTTTGTTCAGCTAAGCACTCGACATGTAGACACATTTGAAGCCAGATTCCAAAAATACTTACTTGCGCAAGCAAGAGGCTCCTGAATACTTTCTTCCTCTTTGGGGTAGCTTTGGCCCTCAGTGTGACTTGCGTCAGGGGATTTGATGTCCACAACGGACAGGTCTGTGCTTTGTCCAGGAGTCAGATCCCATGCCTCCAAACCCACATCCTAGGTGAGATGACCACACTTTCCTATAAAAAGAAACAATACACCATTCATTTAGCCACCCCTAGTCCCATTTGTTTCTAGCATCCATTTTGCTACATTAGTTGACCAACCTTGCACTTGGTCTGATGACAATGTTTGCTCCTGACTAGTGGACTCCACCATGCTGCACTGTGGGTTTTTTTACAGTGAAAAAATGCATAGAAAGGGGAAGGTGATGTCATTTTACAGAGGGTAAACACTGGACAAGTGCCAACATTGAAAAAATCCTGCAGATGCCCCCCACCCCTCTTGTCTCCTATGGGGGGGATATATGATGATCATTCTAGCAGCCGTGACTCTGTGTGACTGTGATCCCCGGAGCCTCTCTTCTAGCCATGTCTACACTGGCAAGGCTGCATTAACGGGTATTGATGAGCCAGGCAGCAACCAGAAAGTGATCTTTACCCCTTAAGTTCTGTTTTTGTCTAACCAGACAGAACGCAGGCCATCGCTGTCTACACTCCCTTCCACATCTGCTGAGGCCACAGCTCCAGAGGTACACACAGGTCCTGCTGCACAGGATGATGATGTGGAGAAGCCCAGCTTGACCCAGGTATAGCATTGTTGTACATATTTGTATCCAAAAATACAATGATGATAACTAGACGTTATTATTAAAAAATTTCTTCCTTAACAAAGTGGTTTCCATATCAATAGACAGTAGTGACCAAAAATGATTTGTACAAATATAAAAAATGCTGTGGTCAGAATGATAGTCTTTTCTATTTGGCCACATTCAATTTGCAAAAGTGAGGAGATCAAAAGTGTGTGTGTGATTGAAAAAAAGATTCTAATTATATCCCATTTTCATCCACAGGAAAGTGTCAGTCAGGAGGAGCCCGTTGTCAGGTCACCTGAGTCCAGGTGACAGATGCACACCGTTGGACTCAGGAGTGCACCGCTAAGGTAGTGGACCCTACTGCTAACTGCTGCGGATGGAACTCTGGGTGGTTCAGGAAGGCAGGTCCACTGGAGCACCAACACAGATCCCACTGGGAGCTAGAGCATAAGATTCCCCAGGGCGCGGAGTCTAAGAGCCAGCAGGTGTTCACCAGAGCCTCTAGTGGTGAGGATGGACTGTGCTGCAACTGACTCCAGGTCGAGGCCCCCAGGGTCTCCCGGCTCTCCCTCACGGTAGGCAACAGGAGGACAGAGAGGAATCAGCAGCCCAGGAAACCAAGGGATAGTAAGGAGATAAGCCAAAGGTAAGAGCAACTAGCAGACAAGGATAGACAGAGAACACGCCAAAAGGTCAGGGTCACAAGCAAGTAGGGATAGTCAAGAACAAGCCAAGATCGGTAAACGGGATCAGACGCAGGACACAGAGCAATGAGCACATGGAAGCCAAGTCACACAATATTGATCATCAGAGCTGGCTTGCAGTGCACAGGTTAATATAGAGTTCCCTGATAGGGGCTGGGGTGGAGCCATGCTTTGAGGATAGATTACTTAAGCAGCAAGGTTAAAATGGTTGGCCTCTTTATCTGAACACATGGCGAGGTAAGCTGAGGGACAAACATTACTGCATAACCATGACAGTACCATCTCTTACGAGGTCTCCCCCTCCCCCGCCTAGGCCCAAGCTTAGAGGGAAATTTCAGATGAAACCTCCTCAACAGATGAGGCGCAAAGACCTCAGATGCAGTGATCCAAGACCTCTCCTCAGGACAAACCCTTTACAATGTATGAGGTACTGAAGAATGCCTTTACTCAGCCAGGAATCCAGAACGTCACTAACCTCGTACTTTAGATTATCCTCAGAGACTGGAACCGAGGTAGGGAAAGGACGAGAGGACTTATTAAGGACTAAAGGCTTTTTTTTGACCATTCTCTACCTGCTGCCTCTGTCTGATTGATCCGCTGTTGTGACCTGGCTTGTATGACCCTGCTCCCGCCTGCTCTCCTGCACTTGTGCGCATCTGCCTACAGTCCTGCATCTGTGTGCACCTGCTTACAGTCCTGCATCCATGCGCACCTGCCAACAGTCCTGCATCTGTGCGCACCTGCCTACAGTCCTGCATCTGTGTGCACCTGCTTACAAGTCCTGCATCCGTGCGCAGCTGCCTGCAGTCCTGCATCTGTGCGCACCTGCCTATAGTCCTGCATCTGTGCGCACCTGCCTGCTGCTTCCCAGCGTTCCTGCATCCACAGCAATCAAGCCTGTTCCTGCTTCTGCCAAGCGGGCATCATCTTCAGCCAAGCAGACCCTGCAGGCTCTCATACCCCACTGTGCTCCGAGGGTCACTGTTCCCACTCCCGTGATCCCGGAACCAGAGCCGTACGAGAGGTCTCCCTCTGCACGTCAGGCTCACCTACCAGGTATGTGTCACCAGGTTACAGAAGGTTCTGAATAAAAAAAAGCAGGAAGCTCACTGGGCATAGGCTGGACTGACATAACTGGTGCAGAGGCTGACTGAATAGCATCGCCAGGTGTAGCAACTACCCCAATCGCATTGCAGGGCATAGCGACTGTGGAACTGGGGGACAAGTTGACCTGGTTGTGCGTCCAAGGGAGTTTAGGGACAGGCAAAGGTAAATGGTTATGCAAACTGGAGTGAATGATCGGTTCAGGTTCACGGGTGGGCTTCTCATCCAGAGTGCCACATGACCTATAGAGTGCATCAGCCCGACTATTGCAGGACACATCCCAGAAATCGCTATATGCAGCGGGAAGAGCAGAAGATACTGGCATGGTGGCAACAGGAAGTTTCTCTTTTGGGGCAACCTTGAGTAGGCAGGATGAGGAACAGGAGGAACCCCAAGCCAGGATCTGTACAGCAGTCCAGTCAACATGTGGAGAATGGAGCCGTAATCAAGGAAGACCTAAAACGATAGGAGATGAGGCCTTAGGTAAGATAAGGAAGGATATCCACTCCTGGTGGAGTGTCCCTACCGACATCTTAACAGGGAGGGTCTGGAAGCGGATCGGGCCCCCTGGGAGAACAGTACCATCAATCGCCAAGACCACCAATGGCGTTGTGAGGGGCAAAAGGGAAAATCTCATGGAAGATTCAGTTCCCCAGTCCATGAAATTGCCAGCGGCTCCGGAATCCAGATATGCCGAGACCGAATGAGAGGAATCGCCGACATGAAGGAACACAGAAAGAAGAAGAGAAAGTGAAGGTTTCAGGGTCCAATATGCCACCTTCCAGATGTATTAGCCCCAAGTGTTTTTCTGGATGAAGAGAGCAAGTGTCACGAAAACGACCTTTGGCCCCACAATAGAGGCACAGGCCCAGAGTTCTGCGCCTAGCGCATTCTTCGGGAGGTAGCTTGGTCCGGCCCAAATGCATAGGTTCCTCAGCTGGCAGGAGGTGCTCCTCGGGTCGAAGAGAGGGGACAGGAAGCTCAGGCTGCCTAAAAAATGGGGAGTGCAGGCGTCTTTTTTCCAGGGTCCTCTTCTGAAAGCGAATATCAATCTGGTTACACAAGTTGATGACACCATCCAGATCAGCAGGGATGGTTCTTCCCCCTAATTCATCCTTCACTCTATCAGAGAGGCCATGTAAAAATGTTGCAACTAAGGCCTCATTATTCCAGCTCAGCTCAGCAGTCAAAGTACGAAAATGAAGAGCGTACTGTCCCACAGAAGCAGACTCTTTACAGAGACATAAAAGGGCGCTGGCCGCTGAGGAGACACGACACGGTTCCTCAAAGATATTCCGAAAACGTTTTAAGAAGTCAGACAGGTTAGATACCACTGGATCATTCAGTTCCCACAGAGGGGCAGCCCAAGCTAACGCCTCACCGGACAGGAGGGATATAATATAGGCTACCTTTGCCTGATCGGACAGGAAGTTTTGGGGCTGGAGTTCAAAATGAATTGTGCACTGGCTAAGGAACCTCCTGCAGGCCTTGGGGTCCCCGGCGTAATGGAACGGAGCTGTCAGTTGTAGTGAATGTGTGGCTGCGACTGTGACCGGAATAGGTGCAGCCGCTGATTGTACTTGAGGTTAGTGACTTGGGGTTCCCAAGGAGGCCTGAAGCTGCTCAAAGTGGGAAGCCAGATCCTGGAGGAATCGCATTACTTGAGTCTGATTCGATTCCTGGGTCTAAAGTCTGCGGACTATGTCCTGCAATGGAGCATCTGCGGGAAGCGGCACATCAGCCGGGTCCATGGCTGATCAAACTGTTAGGTCACCTTAGTACAGGTGACAGATGCACACCGTTGGAGTCAGGAGTTCACCACTAAGGTAGTGGACCCTACAGCTAACTGCTGCAGATGGTGTTAAACCAAAGGTCAGGGCGACTAGCAGACAAGGATACACAGAGAACACGCCAAAAGGTCAGGGTCACAAGCAAGCAGGGATAGTCAAGAACAAGCCAAGATCAGTAAACAGGATCAGACGTAGGACACAGAGCAATGAGCACATGGAAGCCAAATCATGCAATATTGATCAGCAGAGCTGGCTTGCAGTGCAGAGGTTAATATAGAGTTCCCTGATAGGGGCTGGGGTGGAGCCATGCTTTGAGGATAGATTACGTAAGCAGCCAGGTGAGAGTGGCTGGCCTCTTAATCTGAACACATGGAGAGGTAAGCTGACAGACAAACATTACTGCATAACCATGGACATCCGTGGCCAGCAGCCAGACGGAGTCCCAGATCCCTCCCAAAGCCCTCCTGCTAAAAGAACCAGGAAGAGCAGGAATATGGATGAGACCACAGCTGCCTTCCTCAGCCAGGCCACTACTGCCATCAGGACAGACCCAGATGAGGCTGAGGGATTTGCCGTGCTGACTGCCAATAAATTAAGGCAGATGAACGGTGAGCAAAGGAGCAGGTGTGAGGAACTCATCCTGCAGCTCTTCAACAAGGGGATGAGGGGCCAAATCAAAGAAAACACACACATACCTGTGTGATTTTGTGGCCCCACATCCACCACATGCACAGCCAACCCACCCACCACAGCCACCCCACCCACCAAAAGCAGCATGGCGGTCAGTGGCAATACCAGCCACAAGACCCCCAACAAGGCCGCTGGTCTAGGGATTTGCACACTCTTTACTAATTTTTTATTTTTTGGTTTTGTTGAATAATGATTTTATTTGTTATATTTTCTATATTTTGTATGCATAGAATGCACTTTTTGTTTAAGTTCTTTATATTTGGATGGCAGATAGCATCTCTAATTACATTTTTTTGCTTTTTTTAATGCACAATAAAAAAAAAATTGTGTAAAATACTACTTGGCTATGACAGCTTCAAATGACAGCTTGGGAGTAGGCACAGGTTACATTAAAAAAAATACAAGGTAAAGTTAACAAGGGACACCAACATAGTTGTATCTTTGATCTTAAAAACTACGGATAATGGTCATTAATAAAATTGTTGGGACTTTATATGAGACGACTGCTACAGAGTTCGTATGTCTCCATCCCTGAATCATAGAAAAAAGAGGGGAAAAGAGGGGAAAGGGGAATGGTGGGACTTTGTATGAAGCACAACACCAGAAGCAAATGAATCAATTAGTAAATACCATTAATTGATTGATTTGGTCCCGGTGTTGTGTTTCATACAAAGTCCCACTATTCCCCTTTACCCTCTTTTCCCTTCTTTTTTCTGATTCAGGGATGGAGACATACAAACTCTGTAGCAGTCGTTGTCTCATATAAAGTCCCAACAATTTTATTAATGAACGTTAACTAAGGGATGGAAGCACACATTTTGAATGGTTAATCTGTTATATACATCTGCCAATATCATTTATTTATATTAACTACAGAAGGATGCATCCACCTAGGGTTGCGATTGTGCTGAGGGTGCATATTGTTTGCGTCATTTCTGAAAACTGTGACGCGCACTGGGGCCCTCCCCTCCTCTCCGGTTTCTCAGACTTGGGGGGATGTGCGGACGCTCACTGCGCATCGACGCCATGCCCACATGCCGCGGGCCGACGTTGATTATCCATCTGCATGCGATCTGAGGGAGGATTGTGGTGTTCAGTTTCGAGTGTTAATGTTCGCTCGAACACTGGCTCCGCCTTCCCATCAGCATGCAGCGTGACGTGGGTGGGGTCCTGTGGCGATGTGGTGGGTACTTATTCCACACCCTTATGGAGCACACACTCAGTCTGCTCCTTGCACCTTGATGACACTATGCACGTCTCTGGACTATGCTTTATACTTCATACTAAGGGTAACACTTGACCTTCTATTTATCTATGTTTTTTTGTGCTATCTTTGATCCCATCACTCATTCTATAGTGAGTCACTCACCTGTTTCTACTTTACACTCACGATCGGGTCTCTGTTTCTCTTCCCTTTGGTGTTGGCTCTTTTATCTTCCCTAATAATTTACTGTGTAGTCACTTTGCTGATACACTTTATTTACAATTTTTCCACAGAAGCCCTATGGGCCCCTATTCAGCACTTTTATTACAACCACAACCATGTATTGGGGACAACATCTCTATTGATGCTTTCTTCTTGTTGTCTGTTCACCGCTGCGGCAGTCACCGCCACCTTAGTTTCCGGGGATGATGTTTCCCATAGTGCCTCCAGCTACTAATTCTACCCATGTTGTTAAATACTGTAGCTTACATATAGGTAAGAGTGCTGGGATTAAGTTGTGGTTCCCCCTCTTCCTGTTACTTTAGTTACTATAATATTTGGTATTTATATTTTATTACAGACATCCCTAGATTGCATTTGCTCCTGATGAGTGGAATTTATCCACAAAACTTGCGTAGAGCTATATACCGATGTATTGTCACAGCTACCATGCGTCTACTATGCGACTGCCTTGAAGAAATTAGAATCAGTTTTATATTATCATGTGTACAATCAATCATGTTTATATGCTAGTTTGGGCTACATTTAATACATTTTAAAATATTTACTATGTAGGAACATTTCTGTATATGAATACATTTCTAACACTTATGTGTGTGTGTGCAATTCTATGTATTTATTATGTTATTCGGCATGTTATTTACTGTCCCACATGCATCCATGTGCACCATTAAATATTATCTACTAATTGATTCATTTGGTTCTGGTGTTGTGCTTCATATAAAGTTCCACCATTCCCCCCCCTCATCCTACGGGATAATGGTGTTGTGGTAACTTGCACAAAAAAAAAAAAAACCCAAAAAACAAAGCATAATAATATTATTCTTGATATCACTAGAAAAAAAAAAAAAAGCCTTTGAAAATATGTTTAGCAGAACTCCATCAGTATCACCAGCAAAGCAGCTTCACTATTATCCCATTAAAGAAGAAGAGAATGTGTGCTGCATTTCGAGATTTCATAATTTACCACGTCACGAATGTTAATTCTCTATAACGAACGCTAGTTTACAAGACTGACCACTTCTGGCTCGTCCTTGCTTCCAAGCATGCTTGTTTGTACTTTGGACTTTTGTCGGACGGACTTGTGTACACACGTTGGGAAAATCCGACAACAGACATTTGTCCGTGGAAAATTTTAAAACCTGCTATCAAACATTTGTCAGTTGAAAGTTGGATAACAATTGTCTGATGGAGCGTACTAACGGTCGGATTTTAGGCCAACAGTCTGTCATCACACAATTCCCTGCCGAAAATCCGATCGTGTGTACGAGGCTTTAGCCTAGATTCGTGCAATTTCAGAGAGCTTTTATAGTAAGAAATGCTTGTCTTCTGCATTAGCCTCTTAAGCCTCGTACACACGATCGGATTTTCCGACGGGAATTGTGTGATGACAGGCTGTTGGCAGAAAATCCAACCGTTTGTATGCTCCATCGGACAATTGTAGAATTTTCCACGGACAAATGTTGGATAGCAGGTTTTAAAATTTTCCACAGACAAATGTTTGTTGTCAGATTTTCCCAGCGTGTGTACACAAGTCCGTCCGACAAAAGTCCAAAGTACAAACAAGCATGCTCGGAAGCAAGGACGAGCCAGAAGCGGTCGGTCTTGTAAACTAGCGCTTGTAATAGAGAATTAACATTAGTGACGTGGCAAATTATGAAATCTCGAAATGCAGCGCACATTCTCTTCTTCTTTAATGGGATAATAATGAAGCTGCTTTGCTGGCGATACTGATGGAGTTACTGCAAACAATTTTTCAAAGGCCTTTTTGTTCTAGTGGTATCAAAAATAATATTATTATGCTTTTTTTTTTTTTTTTATTTGGGCAAGTTACCATGATACCATTATCCTGCAGTTTTTAAGATCAAAGATACAACTATGTTGGTGTCCCTTGTTAATTTTACATTGTATTTTTTTAAATGTAACACGTATTATTCTACCCCATTTTTTTATTGTGCATTAAAAAAAGAAAAAGAAAATAAAATTAGACCTGCTATCTGCCAATAGAACTTAACTAAAAAGTGCATTCTATGCATCCAAAAATGTAGAAAATATACCAAATCAAATCATTATTATACAACCAAAAATAAAATAAAAGCCTCATGCATGTGTCCTGCTTCTTAATATAGAGGATCAACAATGCCAAGAGTTGGTGAAAGCAGGGGTCCGTCATCCGGAGATAATTCCGAAAATCATCCGGATTATTCTCCTGGAGCTCCCGCAGCAAAGGCATATGACATAATTGGTCACGATTAATAAGGCAACCAATTTTTGGTCCAAGAACTCCTCCTCCTCCTGTTCCTGGACTGGACTTGGGTCAAAGCAATAACTTAGCTTTGTTTTGGCCAATAATAAATAACAGGTTATCTCCTCCAAACAAGTCTGGTTGACGAACAGCAGAAACGAACTGCAAAGCACAAAATGAAAAGCGCGAATCAACACTCACCAAACTTCTACTAACACAAAATTAGCAGAAGGAGCCCAAAGGGTGGTGCTACAGAGCTGAAAAACCACGTAGTATGTCAGTACATTTGTGTTTGTTGGCCGACAATTCCTTGACGTTTGTATGCAAGACAAAATCCAGGCACACGCCTTCGGACAAAAGTCAGAGGTTTTGTCTGCGGAAAATCCGATTGTGTGTACGGGGCTTAAGTCCACAAAACAGCATGCCTCCTTTGTAAGTGAAAGGCATAGTCAAAGTATCTTGGGACATGTGGGTTATAGTATGAATTAGGCTACATTCATGCTTGAGCGTAGTGTAGTGTATTTAAAGTGGTTTTAAAGGTAGAAGGTTTTTTAACTTACTTTATTCTATGCATAAAGACAGGCGCAGTCTATGTTCTCCACTACAGGTGATGCTCTTCCACAGAAGCACTGCAGTTGGAGAGAAAGTCATGGGGAATAGGGTTACTCTATGGTTTTGTGGGTCACTGGGAAAGCTGGCCAGGTCGCATTCTGTCCCTCTCAACAGGCGTGGTTAGTTTAGCTGAATCCTGCTCTCTATATGCTTTTGGAACTGTGAGTGTTCTCAGCATACAGTATTTGTAAACTGTCTTTGTATTAACTCAATAAAAAGATCTTTCATCGCACTGGGACTGAGTGTTATTGCCACCGCACCCCACCTACATGCAGTAAGGTAAAAAATCTTCTGCATGCAGCTCCCCCAGTAGCCCCCCTAAATACATACCTGAGCCCAATATCGATCCAGCAATGTGCACAAGAGCAGAGATTTTCCCAGCTCTCTCCCTCCTTATTGGCTTGGATACAGCAGTGGGAGCCATTGGCTCCTGCTGCTGTCAATCAAAGACAGCGAGTAGGGGGGGGCGGGGCCGAGCCCAGCTCTATGTGTCTTATGAACACACAGAGCGGGGTTTAGGAGCAAGCATGTGTGAGTGCCCCCAAACCAAGCGGCTTACGATGGGGGCACTCAGCGGGGGGGAGGAGCCAGGAGTGCCAGCGGGGGAACCCAAGAAGACTAGTATTGGGGTTTTGCACAGAGCAGGTAAGTAGGACATTGAAGGGGGATACTTAAATATAGAAAGTGTAGCGCTAAAGTGCAAACCTCTATGTGAGAAAATTAGGAGAAAGGAGGCTAGTCCGCATTTAAGTAAAGAGTAACCACATCCAGTCTCAAAACTACACAAATTAGCAAAATGATTTCTAAGTGTATAGTCTAATAGCATCTAGAAATGCTCATTCATCAATAGTGAGAAAAACGTAAACGATCTCAAAAAATATGAAATAAAAGAGAAAAAATATTGTGACAAACAAAGTGATAATTCAAGATGTCCACATTTCTGGTGGTAATGAGATGCAAATAACAAACATAGTGATGATAGTGAAATGTCCACAAATCTAGTGAGAGGTGTAGCCACCGAATGAAGAATGGAAAATTGTCTAGTCCCAATGATACATCATGCAGATGAAGCAAATTCAATAAAATGCGGACGATACTTTGATATCTCCTCAGCAATGACCCGAATCAACATAAGGGATAAAGCACTCTTACCGACTTAGGTGGACTCACAGGCCCTTGGCGGTGAGTCAAACGGGCTTGTACTGTCTTAAGATGAATGACAGTATGAGAGTGGACCATGCATTGGTGAACTTCCTCCTCAGATGGGGGACCAGGATCCTGCCCGGATGGTCTAAACGATCACCGTGCTTGTCAGCATTGGTAAACCATATATAAAGAAAAAACAAGGAGCCTCCACATGGTGTAAATCCAAAAAATTCAATTGGCATTTATTTGATCAGTCACGATCATCAGACAATCCATAAAAATATAAAAAAGTAGTAGAATCGATTCCAACAATAAAAAACAAGCGTGGTGTGGGTGGCTGGGTACAGCAAGGAGACCCGACGCGTTTCGTCTGAAGAGACTTCGGCTGGGGGATATTGTTATGGCAGCAACTAGCTGTCATAACCCAGGTATCCTCTTGTTCGGCTGGCATTCCGTTTTCTGATAGGAGTGGTCTTTGCTGCGGATTCGCCGCAAGATCACTTTTATCGGCGCAGGGAGGGGGGCCCCTGCCACTTACCACAGCCGACGGCAGCAGTGGAGGCAGTCGGATCTTCACCCTTGCTGGGCATGGAGACTAGTGAGGGGAAGATGGCCCCCACCCGTCTCCATAACATTGCAGGGTGAAAGTGATGTCAAAACGTCACTTCCACCCATAGCTCTTAATCACATGCCGACTGGGCCATAGTCTAAAGACGGCTACAGCGCGATCGGCTTATTCTGGGTGGGCGTCCATGGACATCCTCACAGAATTGCGCTCCCACGCGCCCCCGGGAACGCAGATCACGGTAAATTGCTGCTGATAGCTTCTGTTTACCACGTGATCGCTCTGTCAAATGACGGAGCATCACTTGTAAACAAACCGGCATCACGTCATGACGCCGGTTCCTCCCTCCCCTCTCTGTACCGATTGGTACAGTGTGAGAGGAAAGAGGGAGAGATAGTTTGCAGCGCTGTGGGCACTACAGATCCAGCCCACAGTGCTGCTCAGTGCCCATACTATGGCAATACTCTGCAATACTATGGCAATAATCTGCAATACTATGGCAATACTCTGCAATACTATGGCAATACTCTGCAATACTATGGCAATACTCTGCAATACTCTGCAATACTATGGCAATACTCTGCAATACTATGGCAATACTATGCAATACTCTGCAATACTATGCAATACTCTGCAATACTATGGCAATACTCTGCAATACCCTGCAATACTATGGCAATACTCTGCAATACTATGGCAATACTAGGCACTATTCTGCAATACTATGGAAATACTCTGCAATACTCACCAATACTCGGCAATACTCTGCCAATACTCGCCAATGCTCTGCATCAAATTTTAACAAAAACAAAGAATTTTTTTTTTTTTTTTACCGAATTTTCAGTCTTTTTTGATTTATAGCGCAAAAAAATACAAAACCCAGCGGTGATTAAATACCACCAAAAGAAAGCTCTATTTGTGTGAAAAAAAGGACAAACATTTCTAATGGGTACAGTTTTGCATGACTGAGTAATTGTCATTCAAAGTGTGAGAGCACTGAAAGCTGAAAATTGGTCTGGTTAGGAAGGGGGTTTAAGTGCCCAGTGGTCAAGTGATTAAAGGGCCATTTTTAAAAAAAAAATGTTCTTATTGCATTTTAGTGTAAAAATGAGATCTGAGGTCTTTCTGACCCCAGATCTCATATTTAAGGGGTCCTGTCATGCTTTTTTCTATTACAAGTGATGTTTACATTTCTTGTAATAGGAATAAAAGTGACACAATTTTTTTTTTTTTTTAAAACAGTGTAAAGATTAAAAGTAAAAAAAATACTCGCATGCAGAAGTGAACGCATACGTGAGTAGCTCATGCATATGAAAACCTTGTTCAAACCACACATGTGAGGTATCGTTACGATCGGTAGAGCGAAAGCAATAATTTTAGCCCTAGACCTCCTCTGTAACTTAAAACATGCAACCTGTACAATTTTTTAAACGTCGCCTATGGAGATTTTTAAGGGTAAAAGTTTGTCGCCATTCCATGAGCGTGCGCAATTTTGAAGCGTGATATGTTGGGTATCTATTTACTCAGCGTAACATTATCTTTCACAATATAAAAAAAATTGGGCTAACTTTTCTGTTGTCTTATTTTTTAATTAAAAAAAGTGTATTTTTTCCAAAAAAAGTGCGCTTGTAAGACCGCTGCGCAAATACGGTGTGACAAAAAGTATTGCAACGACCGCCATTTTATTCTCTAGGGTGTTAGAAAAAAAAATGTATAATGTTTGGGGTTCTAAGTAATTTTCTAGCAAAAAAAATCTCAAAAAGAGGCTCGGTCCTTAAGTGGTTAAAGGCCTTTTGGCTCTTTTTATGCATGTTTTTTTCCACAAGTGCTTTAAGCTTCATGTACACTAGCAGTTCCTAAACTTGAGTTTAGGAGCTTTTGGTGTTTTTTTGCCAAAACTTCTAAACTTAACTCTATAAAAGCCTATGTGTCAATGTAAACATTGGCTTTTAGCAGAGTTTAGGAGCTGCTGCGATTAGGTGAGCTTCAACCTCCCTCTTCTGATCGAAGAAGAATCATGTTCAGGATAGGAACGTTTTGGCCAGTGGTACTCCCCACCAGTGGGGATCCTTCTCTTGTTTTCTAATTACAATCCTTATTTGTTTGCCCCCTGATGCTTGGGGGATCGATCTTAAGGAAACTGCTCAAAACCTGATGCAGATGAAATTTCGTTTTATTTTTTCTTAACCAGGATATGTCTATTGTTGGCCATGGTGTCGAATGTTTTCCATCTTTGAGTTTCTCTTCTAAATGAAGAAGGGATATAATCTGCTCCCGAAATACGTCAACCATAATGAGAAGAGACAACTATATTGTCAGAAACCATGAATCAGACCGAGACAGAAGTACAGTTAAATCACACTTGTTTGATAATAAAAGTAAATAGAACATACGTAGTCAAAACATGGCCAAAGTTCGATAACCGGAACGGATAGTCAGACAAGCCAGAAAGTCAGGAACCCAGATATCAGCATAGTGGAACAGCAAGCAGGATCTGGAGCCAGAAGGAATGTCAGCCAAGCAAGTCTTTAACAGGAATGCAGGAGATAGTCTGTGATGTTGACCAAGGTGAAGGCAGAGATCATCTGGGCTGGATGGCTTAAGTAGGCAGGACTGACGAGCAGGATATCATCAACAGGTGAGTCACTGTGGAGAGATAGGAGCTGGCAATTAGCCGACAGCTGAGCGGCCAGCTCAGAGGAAGGAAGGATTGTGTACAGCCCTGAGAGTACCCCTTCCTCAAGGACCCTTCGCCCTCCGAGGACCACCAGGCTTGAGGGGAAAACATCTTTGGAAATCACGGAGGAGGACAGGGGCATGTACGTCCGAGGATAAAACCCAAGAGCGTTCCTCTGGACCGTACCCTTTCCAATGCACCAGGTACTGTATGCGCCCAAGGAACCTACGGAGTCAACAATGGACTTTACTTCATACTCCTCATGGTTCTCAATCTGTACAGGGTGAGGACATGGCACCGAGGTGGTAAATCGGTTGCAGACCAAAGGTTTTAATAAGGAGACATGAAGTACATTTGAGATACGCATAATAGAAGAAAGGTCTAATGCATAAGCCACTGGGTTAATCCTGCAAAGAATATGGAAAGGCCCAATAAACCGAGGTGCGAACTTCAAAGAGGGAACACCAAGTCGGAGCAGTGGAAATGACATAACCCAGGAATTGAACCTGTTCACGATGGAATTCGCACTTCTTCAATTTACAATAGAGATTATTCTCTCTTCATTTCTGAAGCACACGACAGACATCTGTGTGGTGGCTCTCCAGGGACTTGGAAAATATGAGGATATTGTTGCAATAATTCACCACACATAACTGCAACAAATCTCGGAGGACATTGTTAATAAGTTCCTGGAAAACTGTTGGGGAGTTACAAAGGCCAAAAGGCATTATGAGGTACTCATAATGGCCAGTTCTGGTATTAAACGCAGTTTTCCACTTGTTGCCCTCCTTAATCCTCACGAGATTGTACGCCCCTCTCAATCAAGCTTCGTGAAAACCGTTCCTTCCTTGAGGCGATCAAATAACTCCATAATCAACGGAATCGGATAGGCATTCTTAATCGTGAAACGATTGAGACCCCTATAACCAATACAAGGTCTCAGTTTGCCACTCTTCTTCACAAAGAAGAAACCAGCACCAGCAGGAGACAAGGATTTGCGGATGAAACCTTGAGAAAGTGTGTCTACAACATACTCCTCCATGGCCTTATCCTCTAAGACTGACAAAGAGTAAACCCGGTCACAAGGGGGTATGGCACCAGGTTGAAGGTCAATTGCACAATCATACGACCGGTGTCCGGAGGCAAACTACCGGCTTGACCTTTGTCAAAGACGTTGCTAAAATCGCGGAGAGAACCTCAGCACGGAGCCAATCAAAAGAGGGGTTGTGCTTCTGTAACCAAGGATAACCAATAACCAGCGAAAACTTAGGTGAGGAAATAACTTGGAATTGGATTATCTCATGGTTAAGAGCCCCTATGGCCATGGCCAACACAACAGTCTCATGAGTCACATGGGCAGGCTGTAGAGGCCCCCATTAAGAGTCTCAATGGCAAGTGGAGTGTCACGCAGCTGCAGCAGATTTGAGTGCTTCGATACAAAGGCAGCATCAATGTACAGGCATGCAGCCCCAGAATCGATTAGAACCTAAGGCATGCCTGTGACAGGACCTCAAGGTTTGGGCGTTCCCTAGACGGGTAGGACAAGACTTCAAAATGTGACCTGCCTGCCCACAATGAAGGAACAATCTCTCCCTCCTCCTAAGGGTTCTCTCATCTGCAGAGAAACACGTGAAGCCCAAGTGCATGGGTTCACCTTCACTGACCGACTCAGTACCAAGAGGCATGGGAGGTGAGGGAGGCAAGGGTAGGACTGCAAAGCTCGGAGACAAATGTACAGAGGCTTTCACAAGCGCTCCTTAAAAGAGAGTCTTTCTCTGAGTCTGGAGTCATTGAGGATGGCAAACGTGATCAACTTCTCCAGCTCAGTGGGTATATCTCGGGCTGCTATCTCATCCTTGATGGTATCCGAGAGACCATGAGAAAAAGCAGCCACGAGGGTCTCATTGTTCCAAGCAACCTCTGCTGCCAGAGTACGGAATTCAATGACGTAATTGGCAACAGTTCTCGTACTCTGTTTGATGGATATGAGGCACTTGGCAGTAGAAGCGGAGCATGCAGGAACGTCAAATGCCCTTTTACAAAAAGCCACAAACTCAGGGTAACTCAGGACAACAGGTTTTTGCGTCTCCCATAGAGGGTTTCCCCAGGCCAAGGCTCTCTCAGAAAGCAAAGATATCATGAAATCTACTTTGCTTCTGTCCGTGGGAAACGCCTGGGGCAGCACCATAGAGTATATCTCAACCTGGTTGATAAACCCTCTGCATTGGACTGGATCGCCCCCAAATCACGGAGGAAGTGGAGCGGAACCAGACATACCACTTATAGAGGTAATACTCAAGGCGGGTGCCTGCACAGAGACTGGAGCAACAGCAGGGATGGCCTGCAACACATGTCATACTGGAGCAGCCACAATGGGAGATTCCAGGTGAGCCATGCCACTCAGAAGCATTTGTAACGCCATGGCAAACTGATCCATGTGGTGATCCTGCTCATCCAATCTGGAAAAAATATTACCAAAAAGTGGATTGACTGCATCTTCTGAATTAATGGCCTTCGCCTACTGACAGAAACCATGAATCAGACCGAGACAGAAGTACAGTTAAAGCACACTTGTTTGATAATAAAAGTAAACAGAACAAACGTAGTCAAAACATAGCCAAAGTTCAGTAACCGCAACGGATAGTCAAACAAGCCAAAAAGTCAGGAAGCCAGAGATCAGCGTAGTGGAACAGCAAGCAGTATCTGGAGCCAGAAGAATTGTCAGCCAAGCAAGTCTTTAACAAGAACAGAGGAGAGCGTCTCTAGAGATGTGACCAAGGTGAAGGCAGAGATCATCTGGGCTGGATGGCTTAAGTAGGCAGGACTGGCGAGCAAGATTTCATCAACAG
Source organism: Aquarana catesbeiana (assembly GCF_042186555.1). Lineage (NCBI taxonomy): Eukaryota > Metazoa > Chordata > Amphibia > Anura > Ranidae > Aquarana > Aquarana catesbeiana. Next base: position 523,953,582 of record NC_133325.1, on the reverse strand, counting down.
GTGAGTCACTGTGGAGAAATAGGAGCTGGCAATCAGCTGACAGCTGAGCAGCCAGCTCAGAGGAAGCTTTTTATGAGCCTATGTACAACTTGCTGTTTTATGTATTGTAATGGTGATGTATGCACCAATGTTTTTATCATGTAATAATAAACCTTATACTTTTTAGTTTATTCACTCTAGAGTTGAGTCTGCCTTAAAAGTCCCACAGTACTGGGCGGGTACATTCTTACTTTCTGTCCAAAAGTTTCATAAAAGCTTGTTGTTCACACCGCTCTTATACAAGCTGGAGCAAATGTGAAATAGGCCTTCTGAGCGTTGTGTTGTACTGGAGCTTCGAGGCAGGATCAAGCTTTTTGGACCCACAGACACTTCTGATGGAAACGCCTTAAAAAAAATGCATGTAACATTTCTTTACTTTTTTTGGTGCTTACATTGAAGTCTTTGAGGCAAAGCTCCTGTACTTTTTGAAGTAAACAGGTGTCTAAGAACAGATGCTTGGACACATCTTTTTAACTGGATTTTTAATGTTAAACATTTTGTATATTCAAGCTCAGGTGTGCAGCCTTACAGTGATTTATTGCCATGTGAATAATGCTGGTCATACACTATACAAAAAATCGTCCAAAATTCGGTCATTTAGACAGTTGGTTTGTTTTTCGGCCAGTTAATGGGCACAAAATCATTGGGACGTTTTTGAGCCAAAAAAAACGAAGGACAAGTTTGGAAAATTTCTGCCTAACGAACGATAAATTGAAAGGTTATTGTGTTTCCCGTCTGAACTTTCTGCACTAGGTATATGTAAAAAAATGAACAAAAAATGCATTCATTTATGTCCACTGAACGATTTATCAGTCATTACATGAGGGCACTATTGTTTGCGCTCACGGCCGGATGTTCGTTTTTCAAAAATGGGTTCGGACGATTTTTCGTATAGTGTATGACCAGCATTATGCTAGTTAGCAAAGGACAGGGAGTAATTGTTTTCCATAAACTAACCCATATGCCCCAAGACACAGGATAATGGATTGTTTTTTTTTAAATTAGAATAATGCCGCGTACACACGGTCGGACTTTTCGTCTACAAAAGTCCAACGGACGCCGACGGACTAAAGCTGGCTGGTAATCCGATCGTGTGTGGGCTTCTCCGGACTTTCAGCAGACTTTTTCAGCCTCAAATCCGACGGACTTTAGATTTGAAACATGCTTCAAATCTTTACGTCGTAACTACGACGGACCCCGAAATCCGCTCGTCTGTGTGCTAGTCCGACGGACAAAAACCCATGCTAGGGCAGCTATTGGCTACTGGCTATGAACTTCCTTATTTTAGTCCGGTGTACGTCATCACGTACGAATCCGTCGGACTTTTGTGTGGTCGTGTGTAGGCAAGTCCGTTCGTTAGAAAGTCTGCTGCAAGTCCGCCGAAAGTCCGCCGGAAGTCTGTCGGACAGGCTGTCGGACTTTTGTAGACGAAAAGTCCGACCGTGTGTACGCGGCATAAGAGTTTTGCACAGAGCGGCCTTCATCCTCCTTTTCTGGGGTCTGCCGGCGGCGCTCCTGGCTCCTTCTCTTCTCCTGCGTCCATTGACACAGAGAGTAAAACTGCGCCCCGACCCCGGGTCACTGGATTTAATTGACAGCAGTGGGAGACAATGGCTTCTGCTGCTATCAATCTATCCAATGAGGACCCGAGACAGCGGCTGGAGCTGCTGGGTTTGTCCATGTCGCTGGAACGATTGAGTTCAGGTAAGAAAAAAAAAAGGGGGGGGGGTCTGGGGGGCGGCTGCAGCACAGAAAGTTTTTCACCTTTAATGCATTAAAGTGAAAAACCTTTAGAATTTACAACCCCTTTAATGTGTGGTGTCTGAGGGCACTCAGGGAGATTGACAGCACAGGTATGCAGAGAACGCAGGGGTAGGAGGTGTGCTTGCTGTAAGACTGGAAAGGAATCAGTGCAGTGACCTCTGTTATCAAGCCCATGAAGAGGAGGGGGAGAGTACGAGAAGGATCAGAGAGGCATGGTGCAGTGGGTGGAAGACCAGCAGAGACCATAGCTGGCCAGAGCAGACTTCACCTCCATCATCAAGTACAGGGAGAGGAGGGGGGGAGCGCGTGGGAAGGATCACAGAAGCATCTGTGCTGCGGCTGCAGGGCTAGAGTAGACCGTGACAGGCTGGGTCAGTGTAAAGACAGGTGTACTCACGGCTCCTCTACTTGTAGTCCCAAAGGAGGGCGGGAGGGAGAGCAGAGTCAGCAGTGTTCAGCTGCCTGGGAAACCTGCAGATCGGGCCAGCAGAGCTCTCTAGATGTGTCCATGCCGGATGTTTGGTAACACAGTCAGGGGCGGGCCTCCTATTGGCCCTGAGCCCTCGGGCAGCGCCCGATATGCCCAAATGGTCAGTCCGCCCCTGGTAAGGGGCATTCCTCCCACTGACCACCAATGTATGGAGCACTTTCCTCACTGACCACCAACGTAAGGAGCATTCTTCCCACTGACCACCAATGTAAGGGACATTCTTCTCTCTGACCACTAGAGCTATACATCTATACTGGTCTCATGATTCGATTATGATTATCATGTCAACGATTCGATTTGGCGATGCATCACGATTACTGCCCATGGTTTTCATCAAAAACCCATCAGTGCAGCCTCACCAGTGCCCATCAAATGCAGCCTAATCAGTGCCCATCAAATGCAGCCTAATCAGTGCCCATCAAATGCAGCTAAGCAGTGCCCATCAAATGCAGACTCACCAATGCCCATCAGATGCAGACTCAGCAGTGCCCATCAAATGCAGACTCACCAATGCCCATCAGATGCAGACTCACCAGTGCCCATCAAATGCAGACTCACCAGTGCCCATCAAATGCAGACTCACCGGTCAAATGCAGCCTGATCAGTGCATGGAACCACAAAGAGCGGCAATCTCCTGCTGTGTCACTGACCTTGGATTTGAATTGCCGGGGCCGGGCGGCCACTGTCAACAAAGTACCGCCTCCTAGACCGGCTCCTATGATACACGTCACACTGATTAAATTTCCTGGCATTGGATCAGTGTGCTGTCTATCACAGGGGGCAGGACTTTGCTACAGTGGCCGCTGAACATTTCAGATCCAAGCTCTGTGACACAGCGGGAGATCGCCACTCTGTGTGACATACACATGGAGAGGAAAAGGGAGGGGAGGACTCTGACAGGGGTTCGCTGGGATGACGTAATTGATGCAATCGCGATTCAGCCATTCTCTGCACCCCTGCATTTCAACACCCCTACTGTCCCAAAATGTAGGAGACATTCTTCCCACCGAAGTTTACAGATGTCAGTGTTAGGGAAAAGCACTCAGTGTACACATTTCAGTGATATATATACACAGTATAGCTATATTTATATATAGGGAATAACACTTACTAAATGCTATTCCCTATATATAAACACTGATATCTATACACTGAGTGGCACTCAATGTACAAGATATCAGTGTACACTAGTGAATAAGTACCTGGTAGATATGCACTGTGCAAGAAGGAAGGCACATTCAGTCAGCCTGGCTGGTGATTACAAACACAACACTAAACTGCTGTCATTATTACACATTGACCTGGTTCTGCACACAAGGCAGATCAGTGTGGCCAACTTCGACATGACTTTGCTCCATCTGCACTTTGCAGCCTTCAGCTCCCTTACCGGCTGTCCCCTGCTGCAGTGATGTGTGGCCCCACCCCTCAGCTGAATTCCCCAGAGGGAGAGGTGGCTGGAGCCCCTGCCGCTGCAATCATCCTCACACTGATGACGGCTCCATGATCGCTCTCTGATCCATCCTGTCCAGCACCTGAGTCCTTGCTCCTCTCATATAGCTGCATCAACCACCGGCATGCATTCAATAGTTTACTGTCTTGTTGGAATATAATGTTCTCAATTCTGCAGAATAAGCTGCAGGCTCCTCTAGGGGCACACTGAGCCTCTAATGGGCCCCCCTAACCCCAGGCCCTCGGGCAGTACCCGAATGGTTGGCCGCCCCTGCACTGTACTGTCTATAATAGAAAAAAGTAGAACGGCTAATGGCCAGTAAAAAAGGAGGGGGGGTGCTTTGGTGGCCAGCTGGGGGGGTGGGTTTGTATGGCCGGCCGGTATGGGAGAGACTGTCATCCACACCACCCAACACCGCGCTTCATAGTGCGCAACCCGGCTCAGCCCCAGCGCTGCAGCATAGCTGAAAGGCAGCCAATGGCTGTGCAGCAATGCGTTTCTGAAATTCCAGCCAATGAGGCTGCAGCAAGGTTCCTGCATGATGTTAGCCCCCCACTTCACGCAGTGATGTGAGAAGGAGGAGAAAAATACAGAATAAGGAGAATAAGTGAAATAATAAAAGAGGTGAGTGAGGAGTTAAAGTATATTTTCAGTTAACACATTTTCATACAGAAAAATAAATGTTTTAAAACTTGGAGGACAGATATATGTTCTGTCCTATGCCCAATACCTTTTATACAATTAGAAAGGAAAACTCTGCACATCTTTAACATTTGAGTTCACATCAATGTTAATTTTTATTTATTTTTAAACATTTTTTAATGATTTTAATTTTTTTGATGATTAAAACGATATTTAGTGTTTAGTAGAGGAGCCCCTAATCCCATCTATATCCATTCCTATATATTCCAATCTGCATTGATATCATCACTATCATCACTATATGAATTAAAGTGGGCCATTCTGGATGAAGTCCAGGGCCAAATTTTTGTCCTAGTCCAGCCTTGCCTCCAGCACATCACTTGCTTGCACTTTCCCAGACCAGCTACCACTGATTTGTAGGCCTGACACTAGTTCAATCAGGCCTAAAGCAGATTCCCTTTGCAGGCAGGGACCGTGGGGCCCCTATGGTGTAGCAATATGGTAGTCCTTAGTGCTAGCTGTCCATGTGGCTACTGCTCCCAGTACCACCTCTTCAGGCACTGCCAGCCCTCCTGGCTGCAGCTACCCATTTCCACTGCCCATGCCACCCCAATCCTCCTGACTGGCTCTGCACCCATCCCAGACTGCTCATCCCAGTCCTCTCAGGCGTGCCTCCCAGTCCTCTCAACTGCATGAACACTCACCAGCCCTCTTGGCTGCCTCTGTGGAACACATGGAGACTTGCCCAGCAGTGTTCTCCTGCTGTCCTCTCTTGCTCTTCCTGTGCCTCCTGGTCAGGACACCTCTGTGGGTTGTAAGAGTGTCCCGTCTGCACCCGAGCCCAGGCCCTAGGTCACCCCTCCCCAGACTGGGGAGCTTTCTTAAAGGCACTGACAGCCTAACACTCAATCTTCCACCCGATCACCAACTCCCCCCAGCTGGGCTGACCCTGGGTATTTAATGAGGCCTGCCAATCCAGATTGGGGATTGGTCAGGGCTCCTCAGAACACCCCAAGCAGCTCCACCTCACCTCTCCACCTCTTTCCAGAAAACACCAGAACATTCTGGAAAGAAGTAGGAGGTCTTGGTGATGCTGCCTCTGAGTCACCCAGCTCTACTCTCATACCTCCCAACTTTTTGAGAAGGGAACGAAGGACACCTATTAGCAAATGTATGTAGGCATAGCACACACACCCTGCCACGCCCCCTTAAAGGAGAAGTAAACGTAAAAAAAAAGATTAGTTAACACACAGTTACTTTTTTTTTACTACTATTATTCATTTATACTGATTCTGAAATTTAAAAATGTAGCAATTAAGAAATTGGACGAAAGGTTTAGCACAGGGGAAACACTTTTTGAAAGATAAAAAGTGCATTTTATATAAAACTACAGTGTCTCACATAAGTGAGTACACCCCTCACATTTTTGTAAATATTTTATTATATCTTTTTATGTGACAACACTGAAAAAATTACACTTTGCTACAATGTAAAGTAGTGAGTGTGCAGCTTGTATAACAGTGTAAATTTGATGTCCCCTCAAAATAACTCAACACATAGCCATTAATGTCTAAAAAGATGGCAACAAAAGTTATTACACCCCTAAGTGAAAACATCCAAATTGGTCCCAATTAGCCATTTTCCCTCCCCGGTGTCATGTGACTCATTAGTGTTACAAGGTCTCAGGTTTGAATGGGGAGCAGGTGTGTTAAATTTGGTGTTATCGCTCTTACTCTCTCATACTGGTTACGGGAAGTTCAACGTGGCACCTCATGGCAAAGAACTCTCTGAGGATCTGAAAAAAAGAATTGTTGCTCTACATAAAGATGGCCTAGGCTATCAGAAGATTGCAAGACCCTGAACCTGATCTGTAGCACGGTGTCCAAGACCATAGAGCGGTTTAACAGGACAGGTTCCACTCAGAACAGGCCCCGCCATGGTCGACCAAGGAAGTTGAGTGCACATGCTCAGCGTCATAGCCTGTCAGTGCTCAGACCATATGCCGCACGCTGCATCAAATTGGTCTGCATGGCTGTCATACCAGAAGGAAGACTCTTCTAAAGATGATGTACAAGAAAGCCTAAAGATAGATTGCTGAAGACAAGCAGACTAAGGATGTGGATTACTGGAACCATGTCCTGTGGTCTGATGAGACCAAGATAAGCTTATTTGGTTCAGATGGTGTCAAGTGTGTGTGGTGGCAACCATGTGAGGAGTACAAAGACAAGTGTGTCTTGCCTACATATAAGCATGGTGGTGGGAGTGTCATGGTCTGGGGCTGCATGAGTGCTGCCAGCACTGGGGAGCTACAGTTCATTGAGGGAACCATGAATGCCAAAATGTACTGTGACATACTGACGCAAAACATGATCCCCTCCCTTCGGAGACTGGGCCGCAGGGCAGTATTACAACATGATAACGACCCCAAACACACCTCCAAGATGACCACTGTCTTGCTAAAGAAGCTGAGGGTAAAGGTGATGGACTGCCCAAGCATGTCTCCAGGCCTAAACCCTATTGAGTATCTGTGGGGCATCCTCAAACGGAAGGTGGGGGAGCGCAAGGTCTCTAACATCCACCAGCTCTGTGATGTCGTCATGGAGGAGTGGAAGAAGACTCCAGTGGCAACCCGTTAAGCTCTGGTGAACTCCATGCCCAAGAAGGTTAAGGCAGTGCTGGAAAATAATGATGGACACACAAAATATTGACACTTTGGGCCCAATTTGGACATTTTCACTTAGGGACGTACTCACTTTTGTTGCCAGCAGTTTAGATATTAATGGCTGTGTTGAGTTATTTTGAGGGGACAGCAAATTTACACTGTTATACAAGCTGTACACTCACTACTTTATATTGTAGCAAAGTGTCATGTCTTCAGTGTTGTCACATGACAAGATATAATAAAATAATTACAAAAATGGGGAGGGGTGTACTCACTTTTGTGAGATACTGTATAGACTCCACTTCTGTGATCCACAGGAGAAGTACAGCCAAAAGAGCTAGTGTGCTAGAAGGATAGTGCATGATTTGTGAGAGTAGGTAAATTTCCAGGCTTGGCTGGTGTGTTTTGATCTGGGTTGGGAGTGATACAGAGTACATAGCTCCCAACTGTCCCTGATTTCGAGGGACCGCCCCTGATTTGCAACAATGTCCCTCTGTCCCTCTTTCCTCCTCGTTTGTCCCTCATTTTTGTCTGATCTACAGTGGGGACGGAAAGTATTCAGACCCCCTTAAATTTTTCACTCTGTTATATTGCAGCCATTTGCTAAAATCATTTAAGTTCATTTTTTTTCCTCATTAATGTACACACAGCACCCCATATCGACAGAAAAACACAGAATTGTTGACATTTTTGCAGATTTATTAAAAAAGAAAAACTGAAATATCACATGGTCCTAAGTATTCAGACCCTTTGCTCAGTATTTAGTAGAAGTACCCTTTTGACCTAATACAGCCATGAGTCTTTTTGGGAAAGATGCAACAAGTTTTTCACACCTGGATTTGAGGATCCTCTGACATTCCTCCTTGCAGATCCTCTCCAGTTCTGTCAGTTTGGATGGTAAACGTTGGTGGACAGCCATTTTTAGGTCTCTCCAGAGATGCTCAATTGGGTTTAAGTCAGGGCTCTGGCTGGGCCATTCAAGAACAGTCACGGAGTTGTTGTGAAGCCACTCCGTCGTTATTTTAGCTGGTGTGCTTAGGGTTATTGTCTTGTTGCCCAGTCTGAGGTCCTGAGCACTCTGGAGAAGGTTTTTGTCCAGGATATCCCTGTACTTGGCCACATTCATCTTTCCCTCGATTGCAACCAGTCGTCCTGTTCCTGCAGCTGAAAAACACCCCACAGCATGATGCTGCCACCACCATGCTTCACTGTTGGGACTGTATTGGACAGGTGATGAGCAGTGCCTGGTTTTCTCCACACATACCTCTTAGAATTAAGGCCAGAAAGTTCTATCTTGGTCTCATCAGACCAAAGATTCTTATTTCTCACCATCTTGGAGTCCTTCAGGTGTTTTTTTAGCAAACTCCATGCGGGCTTCCATGTGTCTTGCACTGAGGAGAGGCTTCCGTCGGGCCACTCTGCCATACAGCCCCGACTCTTCTCCCCCGATAGCTCAGTTTGGCCGGACGGCCAGCTCTAGGAAGGGTTCTGGTCATCCCAAACGTCTTCCATTTAGGGATTATGGAGACCACTGTGCTCTTAGGAACCTTAAGTGCAGCAGATTTTTTTTGTAACCTTGGCCAGATCTGTGCCTTGCCACAATTCTGTCTCTGAGCTCTTCAGGCAGTTCCTTTGACCTCATGATTCTCATTTGCTCTGACATGCACTGTGAGCTGTAAGGTCTTATATAGACAGGTGTGTGGCTTTCCTAATCAAGTCCAATCAGTATAGTCAAACACAGCTGGATTTAAATGAAGGTGTAGAACCATCTCAAGGATGATCAGAAGAAATGGACAGCACCTGAGTTAAATATATGAGTGTCACAGCAAAGGGTTTGAATACTTAGGACTAGGACCATGTGATATTTCAGTTTTTCTTTTTTAATAAATCTGCAATAATGTCAACAATTCTGTGTTTTTCTGTCAATATGGGGTGCTGTGTGTACATTAATGAGGAAACAAATTAACATAAATGATTTTAGCAAATGGCTGCAATATAACAAAGAGTGAAAAATTTAAGGGGGTATGAATACTTTCCATCCCCACTGTAGATCAGACCAAAATGAGGGACAAATGAGGAGAAAAGAGGGACAGAGGGACATTGTTGCAAATCAGTGGAAAAAAAAGGAAGAGGAACCCAACCAATAAGGAAATCCTGACAGCTTTTACCACATCCCAATTGTGATTAGGGGATGGTGTGGGTAAAAGGGTGGACAGGATATTGGCAATAGAATCATAGAAGATGTATGTAAAAATATACATTTTATTGGATAAATGTATACAAAATAGAATAGAATATACAATAAAAATTTAAAATCATGAAATTGAAATACATGTACAATAGAAATCAGCAGCTAATTGGATGTTGAGAGTACACAACATTACTAGACTGGAAGTTGATTGAATATGGTGATCACAACAAGTCCCAACATGTTTCGGAAACAGAGAAAAGCCAAAAGGCTAAACAGACTCTGTATTAATTTCCTTCTTCAGGGTTTAGATGGAAGCATGCTAGACAGTGTTGCACAGCATTGTTCGGATAGATGGTCCCTCACGCCTCAGACGGAATGCTAAAATCGCATGGCAATATTCAGCAGATGAAAGCATAAAGGCATTTTATACTTTTAAAGGATTTTGGAAGATTCCCAGAGCACAAATAGTAGGTGGTTGAGGATGATGTTTTCCAGTGGGAGCAGCAAATCAGGGTACACAAGGACACCCTCAATCAGGCAAACCAACAAGTGCCTTAGACAACCGTTTAATAGCCAAGTGTCTGCAATTGCATGGATACCAAGGCTATACAGTATTGTTGCAAATCAGGGACGGTCCCTCGAAATCAAGGACAGTTGGGAGCTATGTACTCTGAATCACTCCCAACCCAGATCAAAACACACCAGCCAAGCCTGGAAATTTACCTACTCTTACAAAACATGCACTATCCTTCTAGCACATTAGAGGGTGCTACAAAGGAAAAGTACAGCCAAAGCTCGTTTGGCTGTACTTCTCCTGTGGATCACAGAAGTGGAGTCTGTTCTGCACTCCTGTGACCTGTTTTCAGCAGACAGCTTCCTGAAGCCCACTGTCGGCTGACATCACAGAGCTGGTCCAGGCTGGGGAAGATTGCCACCATATGGTCAGGATCCACCCAGAACCCTGGACCAGCACCTGGCTCAGCCTCTCAACGAGTCGCTGAGAGTCTGAGCCAGACACTCCCGCACTCTCCACAGCTCAGCTCTCCAGTGACACTGACAGTCACTAGCTCTATGCTCACGGAGCTCTGAAAACTGAGCAATCAGCTGTGTTTGATCGCTTGGTTCTCAGTGTTAGAGCCAGTGGGGGACAGATGCAGCATCAAACTGGTGCTGCATCCACCTAGGTAAGTATGATTCTTGGGAAAAAAAACCACTATACTTCTCTTTTAAATATGCATTTAAAGAGGAGCTTCACCTTAAAAAAATATTAAAAGCCAGTAGCTACAAATACTGCAGCTGCTGACTTTTAATAAATGCACACTTACCTGTCCCAGGGTCCAGCGATGTTGGCAGCCGAAGCCGATCAATCGCTCGTCTCTCGGCTGCCCCCGCCGCCATCCTCGGTCAGGAAATCAGGAAGTGAAGCATTGCGGCTTCACTGCCCGGTTCCCTACTGCGCATGTCTTCACTGGTCCCCATTGTGTTCTGGGAACGGTGTGTTTCTCAGAACACAACGGGGGGGGGGCGAATATCTATACCCGGAAGTGGGTGCAGATACGTGTATTAGACAGGTATCTGCACCCCCCTCCCCCCTGAAAGGTGCCAATTGTGGCACCGGAGGGGGGGAGGAATCTGATGAGCGGAAGTTCCACTTTAGGGTGGAGCTCCGCTTTAATTGTTGCAGAGCGGGGGAGGAGGGTTAGGGGCATTGCAAGGGGAATTTTTAAACTATTCTGGAGTTCAGTACATAGTTACATAGTTAGTCAGGTTGAAAAAAAGACACAAGTACATCCAGTTCAACCAAAAAAAAAATACAGCAAAAAATTCCTTCCTGATCCCCTAAGAGGCAATTGGATTTTCCCTAAATCAACTTTACCTATAAATGTTAGTACAGTACCCAGTTATATTATGTACGTTAAGAAAAGAATCCAAGCCTTTTTTTAAACACTCTACTGAGCTGGCCAGAGCCACCTCTGGAGGGAGTCTATTCCACATTTTTACAGCTCTTACTGTGAAGAAATCCTTCTGTATTTGGAGATGAAATCTTTTTTCCTCTAGACGAGTGCCCCCTTATCCTCTGTGATGACCTTAAAGTGAATAACTTAACACCAAGTTCACTATATGGACCACTTTTGTATTTGTATATGTTGATCATATCCCCCCTTAACCTCTTCAGCCTCGGAAGATTTTACCCCCTTCCTGACCAGAGCACTTTTTGAGATTCGGCACTACGTCGCTTTAACTGACAATTGCGCGGTCGTGTGATGTTGCACCCAAACAAAACTGACGTTCTTTTTTTCCCACAAATAGAGCTTTCTTTTGGTGGTATTTGATCGCCTCTGCGGTTTTTATTTTTTGCCCTATAAACAAAAAAAGATCCCCCAAAAATATATAAAAAAACTATTTTTTTCCTCAATTTAGGCCGATATGTATTCTTCTACAGATTTTTGGTAAAAAAAAAATCGCAATAAGCGTATATTGATTGGTTTGCGCAAAATTTATAGCGTCTAGGGGATAGATTTATAGCATTTTTATTATTAATGTTTTTATTAGTAATGGCGGGGTTCTGTGATTTTTATCAGGACTGCGACATTATAGCGGACAGATCGGACACTTTTGACACTATTTTGGGACCATTGTCATTTATACAGCGATCAGTGCTATAAAAATGCATTGATTACTGTTTAAATTACACTGGCAGTGAAAGGGTTAACCACTAGGGGCGCCCGCAAAACCACTTCTTAAAGGGTACGTACCTGTACGCCCTTTTGCCCACCAGTGCCATTCTGCCGATGTAAATCGCTTTGGAAACCGCAGCTTGACATTGCATGCTATCATTGAGCTTATGGTCTACTAAAAACAGCAGATCCTTCTCCACCATTGATTCCCCCAGTTGTACTCCTGCTAGTGTGTATGATGCATGCATATTCTTAGCCCTCAAGTGCATAACGTTTACATTTATCAACATTAAACCTCATTTGCCACACAGTTGCCCAATTAAACAGTGCATTGCCGGCTTGTAAATTGGAGACATCCTGTACGGACTTTATTCCACTGCATAGCTTGTCATCTGCAAATACTGAAATGGTACTTTTAATCCCAGACCCTATATCATTTATAAAGATATTAAAAAGTTTGGGTCCCAAGACGGAATAGTACATCCCATGGGATTTCAAATAAAAAATTTCAGAATCCACCACCTATAAATAAAAAGCATTAGCCAGTGATCTGCTAAATACAATGCTTACTTTACTAAACTCCATTTTACTGTCATTCACATTCAAGAACCACTGTGGAAGAGGCGGCACATTGGCGCCTATCTGCTCTGTCCAGCGCTTGTACTCTATGGTAAATTGTAACTTCTCTTATCCCGAGATGGGTCTGGCTGCAAAGTGGAGCTCCACTGATGACAGGAAGCATGTGGCCTCCACTCCACTTTTTTTTTATACTGAACTTTATTGTAAATCTCTGCAGCTGGAGCTCCACTACAGGAAGTGGAGGCCACATGATTCCTATACATGTAGTCTGCATCACATACTGAGCCATACTGTTGTTACTATTAAAGTAGAGTTGCAATTAAAAAAAATAAAAATAAAAGTCAGTAGCTAAAAATACTGCAGCTGCTGACTTTTAACCACTTCAGCTCTGGAAGATTTGGCTGCTTAATGACCAGGCCATTTTTTGCAATTCGGCACTGCGTCGCTTTAACTGACAATTGCGCAGTCGTGCGACGTTGTACCCAAACAAAATTGACATCCTTTTTTTTCCCACAAATAGAGCTTTCTTTTGGTGGTATTTGATCACCTCGACTTTTTTTGCGCTATAAACAAAAAAAGAGCGACCATTTTGAAAAAAAAAGCAATATTTTTTTACTTTTTGCTATAATAAATATCCCCCAAAAGTATATAAAAAAATATGTGTGTCCTAGGGAGTGATTCTAACTGTGGTGGGGGGGTGGGCTACAAGTGACACGACAGTGATCACTGCTCCGATGACAGGGAGCAGTAGATATCTGTCCTGTCACAAGGCAGAATGGGGAATGCCTTGTTTACAAAGGCATCTCCCCATTCTGCCTCTCTGTGAAATGATCACGGGTACCAGGCGGACGTCGAGTTCGTTGGACCCACGTGCGCGATCACGGAGCACGCACTGGCAAATTCAAAGGGACGTACAGGTACGCCCATTTGCACAGCCATGCCATTATGCCGATGTAAATGTGCATGTGGTGGTCATCAAGCAGTTAATAATTGGATACTTACCTATCCCAGGGTCCAGCGATGCGGGGGAACGAGGCCCCGCTCATCTCCCCCTCCTCTCTGCGGTGCCCCCATTGTCACTGTGGGCGCCCGGCTGTGGATTCACAGCTAGGCATGCACTGCGCATGCGTGAGCCACGCTGCACGCTGTGACTGGCCAGGCAATCATCTGGGACCTGTGACGTGTCCCAGATGATTGCCGAGAGAGGGGGGAGAGGTGATCTCCCTTCCGGCTCAGCGGAGCCCCGGGAGGAAGTGGGAGATGGAACCCTCTAAAAAGAGTCAGGGGGTCACCTTCCCTTAAAGCGGAAGTTCCATTATTGGGTGGAACTCCGCTTTAATTAAGCCTGGGATTTGCAGAAATACAAGATATTTTTGGGAGGTTTTGTACTCTGTTAAAGTGCTGTCCTTGTAAAAGCAATTGTTTATTATTTACCAATTTACATTTTTGGTGATGATGGAAGTTCATGTTTATGTTGGAAGAAGAATACAATCCATGTCTCTAATCACAATCTCATTGTCCTTGTTTGCTCCACCTTCATGCCAGCTAACAGGGCCAAGATTGAGACACACATAGATCTCCACGTAAAAAATGCTTTACGGTTCTGTCAGAAACCATGAATCGGACCGAGACAGAAGTATAGTTAATCACACTTGTTTAATAATAATAAAAAGGTAAACAGAGTAAGCGTAGTCAATACATAGCCAGAGTTCAGTAACCAGATTAGGTAGTCAATGTCAGAGAGCCAGAGATCAATGTAGTAGTACAGCAAGCAATATCAGGAGCCAGAAGGGACGTCTTAAACAGGAACGCAGGAGAAAGTCTCTGAGATGTGACCAAAGGCGAAGGCAGAGATGAAGTGAGCTGGACGGCTTTAAGTAGCCAGGACTGACGAGCAGATCATCAACAGCTGAGTCACTGTGGAGAGAAAGGAGCTGGCAATTAGCCGACAGCTGAGTGGCCAGCTCAGAGAAGGAAAGGCTGAGCCCAGCTCTGACAGTAGTTTCCCTTGAGAGACAAAACAATGCCACCTAAGGTTTGTCCGTGACAGGACCTCAAGGTTAGGGCCTTCCCTGGATTGGTAGTACAAGACTTCAAAAAGTGACCAGCCTGGCCACAATAAAGGCACAATCTCTCCCTCCTCCTAAGGGCTCTCTCATCTGCAGAGAGGCGTGAAGCCCAAGTGCATGGGTTCATTTTCACAGACCGACTCGGTACCAGGAGGTATGGGAGGTGAGGGAGGCAAGGGTGGGACTGCAAAGCTCGGAGACAAATGTACAGGAGGCTTGCGCCAGCGCTCCTTAAAAGAGAGTCTTTCTCTGAGTCTGGAGTCAATGAGGATGGCAAATGTGATCAACCTCTCCAGCTTAGTGGGTATATCTCGGGCTGCTATCTCATCCTTGATGTTATCTGAGAAACCATGAGAGAAGGCAGCCACGAGGTCCTCATTGTTCCAAGCAACCTCTGCTGCCAGAGTACGGAATTCAATGGCGTAATTGGCAACAGTTTGTCGTACTCTGTTTGATGCACATGAGGCTCTTGGCAGCAGAAGTGGAGCGTGCGGGAACGTCAAATACCCTTTTGAAGGAAGCCACAAATTCTGGGTAACTCAGGATCACGGGTTTTTGCGTCTCCCATGCCCAGGCCAAGGCTCTCTCAGAAAGCAAAGATATCACAAACCCTACTTTGCTTCTGTCCGTGGGAAATGCCTGGGGCAGCATCTCAAAGTATATCTCAACCTGGTTGAGAAACCCTCTGCATTGAACTGGATCGCCCCCAAATCACTGGGGAAGCGGAGCGGAACCAGACATGCCTCTTATAGAGATAATACACGAGGCGGGTGCCTGCACAGAGACTGGAGCAGCAGCAGGGACAGCCTGCAACACAGGTTGTACTGGAGCAGCCATAGTGGAAGATTCCAGGTGAGCCGTGCGACTCAGGAGCGTTTGTAACGCCAAGGCAAACTGATCCATGCGGTGATCCTGGTCATCCAATTCATGGCCTTCGCCTACTGTCAGAAACCATGAATCAGAACGAGACAGAAGTACAGTTAATCACATTTGTTTAATAATAATAAAAAGGTAAACAGAGTAAGCGTAATCAATACATAGCCAGAGTTCAGTAACCAGATCGGGTAGTCAGCCAATGCCAATGTCAGAGAGCCAGAGATCAACGTAGTAGTACATCAAGCAGGATCAGGAGCCAGAAGGGACGTCAGCCGAGCAAGTCTTCAACAGGAACGCAGGAGAAAGTCTCTGAGATGTGACCAAAGGCGAAGGCAGAGATGAAGTGAGCTGGACGGCTTTAAGTAGCCAGGACTGACAAGCAGATCAACAGCTGAGTCACTGTGGAGAGAAAGGAGCTGGCAATTAGCCGACAGATGAGCAGCCAGCTCAGAGAAGGAAGGGCTGAGCCCAGCCCTGACAGGTTCAAAGGTATGTCGGCATTATACCTCCATCTTCTTGAAAATCATATATGTTCTGGAGCAAATTTTATCCACTTAACGAACGCCCAGGCGCATTGTACTGAAGATGGGTGGACGCTGTAGGCAAATCGATGTGCTGGTCACTGCCACCTGTGTACAATGATTCACACCCGGGACCAGCTGATCGGCTGTGTCCAATCACAGCCCAGAGCTCTGTGTTGAAATTCCACACAGGCAGATGTGGCACAAGATATTACCCAGGCCTGTCATTTACAGAGTGTAAATGTCGATTAGACAAATGACATATTTGCTGTGCGGAGAAGTAAGCGTGGATTTTCCGTGCCAGTACATGTGTATAGGAAGAACGGGGGGAAGACTCATGCAATCCATGTATCATGTAAATTTTCTGTAAAGGTGAACTTACACTTTAAACTTTAAAATCCACCTAACTAATCCTGTAATAAAAAATAAAAACTATCCTGTCACAATTAATAATTGTATGTGAGGATGCTAACTTCAAGTGTGCTGTTTTATACTAATGATCACTGACAGATCACTCCCTCTGTACACATCCCAACACAGAGCTCTGGGCTGTGATTGAACACAGCCGATCAGCTGGTCTCAGGTGTGAATCATTGGCCGGAGCACTGTGTACAATCACAGCGGGAGCCGGGTGGGGGTGAACATGCACGCGTTCTAAACCTGGGAGTAGGCAGCGTCGTACCGGCACATCACTTTGCTTACAGCGGCCACCCATCCTCAGTTCAATGCGGTTGGACGGTTGTTAAGTGGATTATTTTTGCACCAGAACATATGTGATTTTCAAGAAGATGGAGGTTTAATGCCAACATACCATTGAACCGTCAAAAAAATTTGCGTGGAGATCCATGTGTGTCTTAAACTTGGTCCTGTTAGTTGGCATTGGGGATGAGCCAAACACCCCCCGGTTTGGTTCACACCAGAACCTGCGAATGGACCGAAAATTTGCATGAACGTTAGAACCCCATTGATGTCTATGGGACTCGAACGTTCAAAATCAAAAGTGCTCATTTTAAAGGCTAATTTGCATATTATTGTCCCAAAAATGGGTTTAGGGACCCGGGTCCTGCCCCAGGGGACATGTATCAATGCAAAAAAAACTTTTAAAAACGGCCTTTTTTTTCGGGAGCAGTGATGTTAATGATGCTTAAAGTAAAAAAAAAAAATATTCCTTTAAATATCATACCTGGGGGGTGTCTCTAGTATGCCTGTAAAGTGGTGCGTGTTTCCCATGCTTAGAACAGTCCCTGCACAAAATGTCATTTTTAAAGGAAAAAAAGTCATTTAAAACTGCTTGCGACTTTAATGTAATGTCGGGTCCTGGCAATATGGATGAAAATCAGTTAGACAAACGGTATGGGTACCCCCCAGTCCATTACCAGGCCCTTTGGGTCTTGTATGGATATTAAGGGGAACCCCGCACCCAAATTAAAAAAGGAAAGGTGTGGGGCCCCCAGGCCCTATATATTCTGAACAGCAGTAAACAAGACAGGGACTGTAGGTTTGTTGTTAAGTAGAATCTGTTTGTAATTTTGAACTGGTTTTTAACATGTTTAGCTCCAGCCAAAAAATCTATTTTAAGCTTTTTGGAAAACATAGGGAAGGGTTATCACCCCTGTGACATTTGTTTTGCTGTCTGTGCTCCTCTTCAGAAGATTTCACCTCACTTTTTGTCCCAATGACAAATGTTTTTTGAAAATTTGGGTTTTTTTGTGAAACAAGGATTGGTAATAAAGCATCAGTGGAAAGGAGAAAAGTTTTTCCCATATTAACTCTTACGCGAAGAGAATTTCCCTTCCTAGGGGTAGATTTCATCTCACTTCCTGTTGTCTTCTTCCGTTTGCAAGTAGGAGTCGTTTGTAAGTTGGATGTTTGAAAGTAGGGGCCTGCCCTATATACTCAGCAGAAATTTGGGCCTTAGGTGTTGTTGTGGCCACAACACTGTAAGCCCTCACAGGGCCCTGCTGTGAAATATTAGATCAAGAATTGTAATTACATGCCCCTGTCAAACAGGGGCAGAAAAATTGGGCCTTTGGTGGTGGTGGTGGTGCTGGTGCCACAACACTGTAAGTCCTCACAGATACTCTTGGAAGAAACTGGCCCTGATGTGAAATATTAGATCAAGAATTCTAATTACATGTCCCTGTTGAACAGGGGCTGAAAAATTGGGCCTTAGTCACTGGTGCTGGTGCCACAACACTGGAACCCCTCACAGATGCTCTAGTTGGAGCGCAGGAACTAGCCCTGCTGCAAAGAATTGCATGAAAAATTGTAATTACATGCCCCTGTTAAACAGGGGCTGAAAAATTGGGCTTTAGGCTATCATCATGATCATTGAGGAGGAAGAGGATAATTACTCAGTATAACAGGATAGTCACTCAACATCAGCATAGGCAGTCTTTGAAGGGATCTGACATTTCAAAAAAATGTATTCGGTTTCATCAGCATCAGGTGCTTGGTAGCTGGTGGTGATCCAAGACTGATTCATTTTTATGAAGGTCAGTCGATCGACCGAGTCGGTGGACAGACGCACCCTGTGATTGGTTACAAAGCCTCCAGCAGCACTGAATGTGCGTTCCGAAAGAACGCTGGATGCAGGACAGGCCAGTAGCTCAATTGCATACTGTGCAAGCTCTGGCCAGCGATCCATCCTCAAGACCCAGTAACCCAGAGGATTTTCAGTGGGAAAGGTGTCCAAGTCAGATCTTGCCCCTAGGTATTCCTGCACCATGTAAAACAGACGCTGGCGATGGTTGCTGGAACCGATCATACCTTGGGGCTGCAGACTAAAAAATTGTCTGAACGCATTGGTCAGACGGCCACCTTCTCCACCGCTCCTTCTTTGACTGACCGAAGCCTCAGCAACACGTTGTCCAGAAACAGGAGTTTGTAACCTCCCAGTCTCTGGGAACGCGTTGCACAGACCTTTCTGCAAGGCCTCCCGAAGATGTTTCATCCTCTGCTCCCTCTGTGACGGCAAGATAAGGTCCACAACCTTACCCTTGTAACGTGGATCAAGGAGGGTTGCCAGCCAGTATTGTTCCTTCTCCTTGATACCACGAATACGAGGATCCTTCCGCAGGCTTTGCAGGATCAGGGAGGCCACGCAGCGTAGGTTTGCTGAGGCATTCGGTCTGGAGTCCTCTGGGTCACTAAGGACGACATGATCCGCAGCCACCTCCTCCCAGCCACGTACAAGTCCATGTGTTTCTTGGGACTGTAAATGATCCTTTGAAGACTGCTGCTGATGCTGAGTGCCAGGCTCCACCTCCATACTGACACAATCCTCCTCCTCCTCGTCCTCTTTCTGTGTGATAGGCGGGCACGCAGGAACACTGTCTGGTTAAAGGGGGCCTTGAGAGCTAAGGAAGTCCTCCTCTTCCTGCCTCTGTTCTGCCTCAAGTGCCCTGTCTATTCTTCCATGCAGCGTGTGCTCCAACAGGTGGACAAGGGGGTCAGTGTCACTGATGCATGCACTGTCACTGCTCACCATCCTTGTGGCCTCCTCAAATGGTGACAGGACAGTGCATGCATCCCTGATCATGGCCCACTGGCGTGGGGAAAAAAAACAAGCTCCACTGACCCTGTCCTGGTGCCATAGTCGCACAGGTACTCATTGATGGCCCTCTGCTGCGTGTGCAGCCACTGCAGCATGGCCAACGTTGAGTTCCAACTGGTGGGCATGTCACAGATTAGACGGTTCTTGGGCAGGTTAAATTCCTTTTGGAGGTCTGCCAACCGAGCACTGGCATTATATGACCGGCGGAAATGCACACAGACTTTCCTGGCCTGCCTCAGGACAGCCTGTAAGCCTGGGTACCTGCCCAAGAACCACTGCACCACCAAGTTAAGGACGTGAGCCAAACAGGGCACATGGGTCATTTGTCCCTGTCGGAGGGCAGAGAGGAGGTTGGTGCCATTGTCGCAAACCACCATTCCTGCCTTAAGTTGGCGTGGCATCAACAACCTCTGAACCTGCCCCTGCAGAGCTGACAGAACCTCTGCCCCAGTGTGGCTCCTGTCCCCCAAGCACACCAGCTCAAGCACCGCATGGCATCTTTTGGCCTGCATACTTGCGTAGCCCCTTGAACGCCTACGGAGCACTGCTGGTTCCGAGGACAAAGCACAGGAAGAGGCCATGGAGGAAGAAGAAGAGGAGGGGGTGGAGGAGAGAGGTGTGTCAGTATCATTAGTAGTGGCATTTTGGAGGCGTGGTGGTGGAACAACCTCCAACACTACTGCACCCTGTCCTGCATCCTTCCCAGCTGCCAGCAGAGTCACCCAATGCGCCGTGAAACATAGGTAACGTCCCTGTCCATGCCTGCTGGACTATGAGTCAGCGGTAATATGCACCTTACCGCTGACCGCCCTGTCCAGCGAGGCATGGACATTGCCTTCCACATGCCGGTAGAGAGCCGGAATCGCCTTCCGTGAGAAAAAGTGGCATTTGGGTACCTGCCACTGAGGAACCACACATTCCACAAACTCACAGAAGGAGGCAGAGTCTACCAACTGAAAAGGTAGCAGTTGAAGTGCTAGCAATTTTGACAAGCTAGCATTCAACCGCTGGGCATGTGGATGGCTGGGAGCGAACTTCTTTCGGCGGTGCAGCAGCTGGGGCAGGGAAATTTGCCTGGTACAATCTGACGTCGGTGTACCGAAAGCAGATTGCCCACAAGTACTTGGCTGTGACACACCTAATTCTACACCTTCATTCCTCTCAATGCAGGTCTCAGAGAGGACTGAAGGTATAGTGGGGTTGGAGATCTCAGCTGATGAGGAGCAAGGAGAGGTCCTCTTTGTTCTTTGGTGTGGGTCTTTTAGATACGCTTGCCAACGAACTGCATGGCAGGTCAACATATGTCTGGTCAAGCATGTGGTGCCCAAGCGGGAGATGTTTTGGCCACGCGAGATAGGCTTGAGACATATGTTGCAAATAGCAGTGGTGCGATCTGATGCACTCATCTCAAAAAAGGCCCACACCAAAGAACTTTTTGAATAACGCACAGAGACAGCAGCGCCCTGCACATGCGGAGCTTTGCGGTGTGATGCAGTCAGTGTGCTGCCCTTAGGCTGGCCCCTGGAGGGCATCCTGCCTTGTTGGTGATGTGCCTCCTCCTCCTCTCTCCTATCAGGCACCCATGTTGAGTCAGTGACCTCATCATCCCCTCCCTCCTCATCACTGGAGCAAATCTGGCAGTATGCTGCAGCAGGGGGAGCATGACTGCCAGATTGCTGTCCTTTTTGGGCACCCCCTCTGTTTGTGCTCACGTTACTGCCTTCATCTAGCTCAGTATCATCTTCAGAGCCTTCTAAACTCTGGGCATCCTCCTGGAGCATGTACCCAACACTGTGGTCAAACAGTTTGAGCGAGACTCCTCAGGAGGACATGGTGGGGCTAGGGAAGGTGTCACTGATGCCATTGAGCCAAGAGAAGAGGCCGCGTTGGCAGCTGCTTTGCCAGACAAAGTACCCTGAGCATAAGTGAGAGAGGATGAGGAGGATGAGGACGGCTTGGTTATCCACTCGACCAAGTCTTCTGCATGTTGCGGCTCAACACGGCCAGCTGCCGAAAAAAAGGCAAAGCGTGTCCCACGGCCATGTGCTGATGAGGATGCACCGTCTCCATGACCAGCACTGTTGCCTGTAGACACAGAGCCTGCTTGCCCTCTTTTATTGGCTTGTGACTGTCTACCTCTCCTTGTTGGCCTTCCAGACATACTAATGGCCTGCAGTGAGATGTAGCTGCACTAAGCTGGGAGATATATATATATATATATATATACACATACTGATACTGCAGCTAGCAAAATCAACTGCCTGCCTGTAGTATGAGAACACCACCAATCTTCTACAGGTAGCTTTAGATGAACACTGTGCAGAGGTCGCACTACACTAACTTGTAGCTTTAGCTGAACACTGTGCAGAGGACGCACTAGACTAATGTGTAAATAATGTAGCTGCCTGCGGTCGTGATAGGATCAGGAAAACACCACCAACCTTCTACAGATAGCTGTAGCTGAACACTGTGCAGAGGACGCACTACACTGATGTTAAAATAATGTAGCTGCCTGCGGTAGTGATAGGATCAGGAAAACACCACCAACCTTCTACAGGTAGCTTTAGCTGAACACTGTGCAGAGGTCGTACTACACTAATGTGTAAATAATGTAGCTGCCTGCGGTAGTGATAGGATCAGGAAAACACCACCAACCTTCTACAGATAGCTTTAGCTGAACACTGTGAAGAGGACGCACTACACTAACGTTAAAATAATGTAGCTGCCTGCGGTAGTGATAGGATCAGGAAAACACCACCAACATTCTACAGGTAGCTTTAGCTGAACACTGTGCAGAGGTCGCACTACACTAACTTGTAGCTTTAGCTGAACACTGTGAGGAGGACGCATTACACTAACTTGTAGCTTTAGCTGAACACTGTGAGAAGGACGCACTACACTAACTTGTAGCTTTAGCTGAACACTGTGAGGAGGACGCACTACACTAACTTGTAGCTTTAGCTGAACATTGTGAGGAGGACGCACTACACTAACTTGTAGCTTTAACTGAACACTGTTCAGAGGACGCACTACACTAACTTGTAGCTTTAGCTGAACACTGTGCAGAGGTGGCACTACACTAACGTGTAAATATATAGCTGCCTGCGGTAGTGATAGGATCAGGATAACACCACCAACCTTCTACAGGTAGCTTTTGCTGAACACTGTGCAGAGGTTGCACTACACTAACTTGTAGCTTTAGCTGAACACTGTGCAGAGGTCGCACTACATTAACTTGTAGCTTTAGCTGAACACTGTGAGGAGGATGCACTACACTAACCTGTAGCTTTAGCTGAACACTGTGAGGAGGACGCACTACACTAACTTGTAGCTTTAGCTGAACACTGTGCACTACACTAACTTGTAGCTTTAGCTGAACACTGTTCAGAAGACGCACTACACTAACTTGTAGGTTTAGCTGAACACTAAGCAGAAGTCGCACTACACTAACTTGTAGCTTTAGCTGAACACTGTGAGGAGGACGCACTACACTAACTTGTAGCTTTAGCTGAACACTGTGAGGAGGACACACTACACTAACTTGTAGCTTTAGCTGAACACTGTGCACTACACTAACTTGTAGCTTTAGCTGAACACTGTTCAGAGGACGCACTACACTAACTTGTAGCTTTAGCTGAACACTGTGCAGAGGTCGCACTACACTAACGTGTAAATATATAGCTGCCTGCGGTAGTGATAGGATCAGGAAATGAATGGCCTCTATGGTAGGTAAAGGATAAACATATTGAAAGCTAGTACTATCATCCAGGAATCTATAATATAAAGAAAATGGGAGCCTGGTCCCCAATCAGGCCACCAAAAGAACATGAGGGCATTTGGACTATTGCGGTACAATAAAAAATTAGTACAAAAAATAGATAATCAGCAATGATATAAAATTTGTACAGTTGATTTTATTGATGCAGAAAATAATCAACAGTTACACGATAAAACATGATAACAATACAGATATCTAACCAACAAAATCATTTAGCCCCGAGGGGGAATTGTACAGTGGAACGATTGTTTACAGAATTAATAATCCTCAACTAGTTTCGCGGACCATAGCCGCTTCATCAGGAGGGATTCTGTAGATTGGTTTCAACTGTTTAATCAAAAAGAAAAACAAGACATGAGCAGTAAAACCTTGTAATAAAGCATCAATTTTAAACTAGGTATTGGTAAGAAATTATTAAAGGGGAAGAGAGCAATTCTGCTTACCCATGTCCCCGCAGATATCAGGCGGAGGACCATCCCACCGAAAATTGATCTCCCGCGGCGACCTAGGGGAGCTATAAACATGACGGATAAGGATCTGGATAATTAAAGTAAAAAATTGAGTATACTGGAATTGCCAGACTAGAAACAAGATGGTATGTGGGATGTGAATGGTGAAGGAAACGATTGTTGGGAAGGTGTGAGGTAATGATAAACATATTACACATAGGAAAAGAAGAGAAGAAGGGAGAAGAAAAGTGAAGGTGAAAGTGTATGAACAACGCTGAAAGCAATAAAAATGTAGAGTAGGTGTAGATTGTGAAAATAATCTAATAAGGTGTGTGAACAATGAAAGTGCAGGAAAACATGGAGGGAGGAAGAAAAGGGGGGGGAGAGGAGGGGAAGGAGAAAAGAGAAAGAAGGAAAGGCAAGGGAGCGAGGAAGCGGAGGGGGGGGGGAGAGGGAGGGGAAGGGGAAAGGGGAGGAAAAAGGGCAAAAGGAATGGGCTGCGGACATGGAAAGGAAAAGGGGGGGGGCGGGGAAAGGGGAGGAAAGGGAAGGGAAGAGAAGAAAAGGTTGTGAATAAAAGTGGGGTGAGTTGGAGGCAAGAAGATACCTGGTACTGGTATAGGAATAAAATGTTGCTGGGAGGACACCACTCGAAGAGCAGAAGCCGAAGTGTGGCCATCAATGGTAACGCTAGGGGCTACTGGCGGAGGGTGGGAACACATTAGAAGGTAACCACCCGACCCGGGGCACCTATAGGGAAGGAAACGGTAACAGGTAAACAATAGTAGCAGTACCTCAAATTGAGGGACTGCAAGGGTAAAGATAGTTACGCTAGTGGTTGATGGATAACTTACTAGAAGCTGGCTACCACATGTTATCCCGGGTATGAAAGTCCAGACCGTCACTGAACAGGCGATGCCTGTTATTTATAGCTCCCAACCGTGCGACGCTGACCAGACGCCAGAGGGGTGCCGGCGCATGATGTCACAGGGTCAGGGATACCACATGACACGAGCGCGAGGAATCGCGCGTGCATGCGCACCAGCCCTAAGGCTAAGGGGAGGGATTCCCTGCCAGAGCTAGTGCAAGAGGAGGGATCGGCCCCGTGTTAATAGGGAAGACCCGTCCGCCAGGGATCCCACCGGGCTGCCGCGGAAGAGCATAGGCGGAAGGTCCTGCGCCGGTGCCCAACATAGGGACAAGAAAGGGGGAGCAGAAGGCTCCGGTATAGAGAGTATTGAGAGGGTTATCAGCAATGTAAATATGTAAACATTGTTAGATAATAAAGGTAAAAGGTATCATATCAAAATTAATAATAAGTAATAAGGGACAAGTACCCTAAAGGACCAATACAAAAACATACATAACAGAGACCCATGGAGAACCTTGCAAACGCAAGGACTGTGTGTATATATACACACAATGGCTAAGGACATGGAACACATGATTGGGTAAATCATGTGTTAAAAAATTGGCGGGTAGCCTATATAGTAATGGATTATGTCCAGCCAAACCAAAGGGCATCTGAAATGAATGGTTGCGTAAGGACTTACTGTTGATACAGTAATATAATAGGGGTAATAATGTATAAAAAAGAAGCCGCCCCAACGGTAAAATAAACCAAAGGGGGTATAGACTGGGGGGTGGGAAAAAAAGGGGGGGTAACAGGGTGGAGCGATAAGCTAGCCGATCCACTCCAAGCGCTCCCTAATAGATCCCACTCAACAGAGTGCCGGGTGTGTTATCCACCTAATGAATATAGGAAGTGAATGGCCTCTAGTGACGGTCTGGACTTTCATACCTGGGATTACATGTGGCAGCCAGCTTCTAGTAAGTTATCCATCAACCACTAGCGTAACTATCTTTACCCTTGCAGTCCCTCAATTTGAGGAACTGCTACTATTGTTTACCTGTTACCGTTTCCTTCCCTATAGGTGCCCCGGGTCGGGTGGTTACCTTCTTATGTGTTCCCACCCTCCGCCGGTAGCCCCTAGCGTTACCCTTGATGGCCACACTTCGGCTTCTGCCCTTCGAGTGGTGTCC
Source organism: Aquarana catesbeiana (assembly GCF_042186555.1). NCBI lineage: Eukaryota > Metazoa > Chordata > Amphibia > Anura > Ranidae > Aquarana > Aquarana catesbeiana. The sequence goes on along the minus strand of NC_133325.1, from coordinate 523,927,795 downwards.
TCCCGGCAACATTTTATTCCTATACCAGTACCAGGTATCTCCTTGCCTCCTACTCACCCCACTTTTATTCACAACCTTTTCTTCCCTTCCCCCCCCCCCTTTTCCTTTCCCTGTCCACAGCCCATTCCTTTTCCCCTTTTTCCTCCCCTTTCCCCTTCCCCTCCCTCTCCCCCCCCTTCCCTTCCTCGCTCCCTTGCCTTTCCTTCTTTCTCTTTTCTCCTTCCCCTCCCCCCCCCCTTTTCTTCCTCCCTCCATGTTTTCCTGTACTTTCATTGTTCACACACCTTATTAGATTATTTTCACAATCTACACCTACTCTATATTTTTATTGCTTTCAGCGTTGTTCATACACTTTCACCTTCACTTTTCTTCTCCCTTCTTCTCTTCTTTTCCTATGTGTAATATGTTCATCATTACCACACACCTTCCCAACAATCGTTTCCTTCACCATTCACATCCCACATACCATCTTGTTTCTAGTCTGGCAATTCCAGTACACTCAATTTTTTACTTTAATTATCTAGATCCTTATCCGTCATGTTTATAGCTCCCCTGGGTTGCCGCGGGAGATCAATTTTCGGTGGCATGGTCCTGCGCCTGATGTCTGCGGGGACATGGGTAAGCAGAATTGTTCCCTTCCCCTTTAATAATTTCTTACCAATACCTAGTTTAAAATTGATGCTTTATTACAGGGTTTTACTGCTCATGTCTTGTTTTTCTTTTTGATTAAACAGTTGAAACCAATCTACAGAATCCCTCCTGATGAAGCGGCTATGGTCCGCGAAACTAGTTGAGGATTATTAATTTTGTAAACAATCGTTCCACTGTACAATCCCCCCTCGGGGCTAAATGATTTTGTTGGTTAGATATCTGTATTGTTATCATGTTTTATCGTGTAACTGTTGATTATTTTCTGCATCAATAAAATCAACTGTACAAATTTTATATCATTGCTGATTATCTATTTTTTGTACTAATTTTTTATTGTACCGCAATAGTCCAAATGCCCTCATGTGAGGAGGACACACTACACTAACTTGTAGCTTTAGCTGAACACTATGCAGAGGTCGCACTACACTAACTTGTAGCTTTAGCTGAACACTGTGAGGAGGACGCACTACACTAACTTGTAGCTTTAGCTGAACACTGTGAGGAGGACGCACTACACTAACTTGTAGCTTTAGCTGAACACTGTGAGGAGGACGCACTACACTAACTTGTAGCTTTAGCTGAACACTGTGAGGAGGACGCACTACACTAACTTGTAGCTTTAGCTGAACACTGTGAGGAGGACGCACTACACTAACTTGTAGCTTTAGCTGAACACTGTGAGGAGGACACACTACACTAACTTGTAGCTTTAGCTGAACACTGTACAGAGGATGCACTACACTAACTTGTAGCTTTAGCTGAACACTATGCATTGGTCGCACTACACTAACTTGTAGCTTTAGCTGAACACTGTGAGGAGGACGCACTACACTAACTTGTAGCTTTAGCTGAACACTGTGAGGAGGACGCACTACACTAACTTGTAGCTTTAGCTGAACACTGTGAGGAGGACGCACTACACTAACTTGTAGCTTTAGCTGAACACTGTGAGGAGGACGCACTACACTAACTTGTAGCTTTAGCTGAACACTGTGAGGAGGACGCACTACACTATCTTGTAGCTTTAGCTGAACACTGTGCACTACACTAACTTGTAGCTTTAGCTGAACACTGTTCAGAGAATGCACTACACTAACTTGTAGCTTTAGCTGAACACTGTGCAGAGGTCGCACTACACTAACTTGTAGCTTTAGCTGAACACTGTGAGGAGGACGCACTACACTAATTTGTAGCTTTAGCTGAACACTGTGAGGAGGACGCACCACACTAATTTGTAGCTTTAGCTGAACACTGTGCACTACATTAACTTGTAGCTTTAGCTGAACACTGTTCAGAGGACGCACTACACTAACTTGTAGCTTTAGCTGAACACTGTGCAGAGGTCACACTACACTAACTTGTAGCTTTATCTGAACACTGTGCAGACGTCACACCAAACTAACTTGTAGCTTTAGCTGAACACTGTGAGGAGGACGCACTACACTAACTTGTAGCTTTAGCTGAACACTGTGAGGAGGACACACTACACTAACTTGTAGCTGTAGCTGAACACTGTCAGGAGACCGCACTACACTAACTGTAAATAGTCTAGCTGCCTCACTGTGGTACTAATAGGATCAGAAGAACACCAGCAATTTTCTTCAGGTCGCTGTAAATACTGTAACAACACAAACCTGCCTGTCAGTAGGAAGATAATAACAGGAACTGATCTAGCTAAACTGAATATAGTGTATATATATATATATATATATATATATATATATACATACGACACCTGGGATGCATATATATATACACAATACACTGTAAGTGCAGCTAACTGACTGACTGTCCTGCCTAATCTATCTAACTTAGTAAATCAAATGACACTGTCTCTCTGTCTCTGTCTCTCAACGCCGGAACACACTACACAGGGCCGCCGTGCAGGCGGCCTTATATAGTGTGGGGCGTGTACTAAACCCCCTGAGCCATAATTGGCCAAAGCCACCTTGGCTTTGGCCAATTACAACTCTCTCTACAGATGGCGCTGTGATTGGTCAAGCATGCTGGTCATAGTGCATGCTTGGCCAATCATCAGCCAGCAATGCACTGCGATGCCGCAGTGAATTATGGGCTGTGATGCGCCACACGAATTTAGCGTGAATGGCCCATATCGTTCGCAATTCGGCGAACGATCGAACAGACCATGTTCCAGTGGAACATGGGTTCGACTCGAACACGAAGCTCATCCCTAGTTGGCATGGAGGTGGGTCAAACAAGGACAATAAGATTGTGATTAGAGACATGGATTGTATGGGATCATAGATAGAACTTCTATGTATTTCAATTAAATAATACACAAAACTCAATAACCTGTGGGTTGAATAGGCCGTAGCCTTTATTATAGGTATAATAATAATTTTTATTTATTTTATTAATCATTAAGATATTCAATTTTAATAATCAATAACTATATCATATCTTAAAATTATTATATAACATACGCATAGCTCAGCTATACAAGCTTGAGCTAATACTTAAAACCAACATAGTGTGGGCGGCACAGTGGTGTAGTGGATAACACTTTCGCCTAGCGGTAAGAAGGGTCACTGGTTTGAATCCCAGCCACGACACTACCTGCCTGGAGTTTGCATGTTTTTCCTGTGCCTGCGTGGGTTTCCTCCGGGTACTTCGGTTTCCTCCCACACTCCAAAGACATGCTGGTAGGTTAATTGGATCCTGTCTAAATTGTCCCTAGTATGTATGAATGTGAGTTAGGGACCTTAGATTGTAAGCTCCTTGAGGGTAGGGACTGATGTGAATGTACAATGTATATGTAAAGCGCTGCGTAAATTGACAGCGCTATATAAGTACCTGAAATAAATAAATAAACATAAATTTCCCCACACGCCAGGCTCACATTAATGAGACTGGCACACCCCCCCCCCCCCCCCGAGCCACAGCCAACTCCACACAGGTTTGAACGTCCAGATTAAGTATATCCAGAGCTATGCCCAACAAATGAACCTTATCAGGTCTATACAAACCCGGTAAGCCTCCTTCAAGTTCAATATGTCAGAAGAAAAAAACATTAATGGTAGACATAAATTTCATTAAAGACCTATTAACCCGCTTGCGAATTTTATCAAAAAACTAAGCTCAGCAGACATTGACCAAAGTAATCGAGGAATAATTTCTGAAAAAACAAAAATAGTATTAGGCAGTACTGTATGAAAACATGACAAATCCAATTTCATTTGAGCTATCAAACCCAATTACAATGACCAATATCATTACCAGACAAGTGCAAAATGACAACATGTGGAACCGGCCATTGTCCATGTAGAAAAGATAAAGTGTCATGTAAATCTTTCCAGTGCATACAACGTTTTCCGAACCAATGCACTTTATACACATCATATGGCAAAACCAGATTGAAACTGGTCAGCACGTTTCTTAGCCCAAAATACAAACGAATGGCCGACAATCCACACATTACATAAGTTATCTGTAATTTAAAGGAAAAATTAGGTCGCACATAAGATCTAAAACAATTAGATTTCCATCTACCAATGTTTTTTATAACAGTCTAATTAAAACCCAGCATGGCCGCTTCAGTGGCTGCTCCAATTCTGAAGGAGTGCAAGGTAATATTCAGTTTTTCCAATTTTAATCTGATCAAACACTTCTTCAAAACAGCCGAAAACTGGTACACCGTCACAGGCTTCCCATCTATATAAATTAGAACATGAGACGAAAATTACGTCCGAAAAGCCAAATAACGTGGCAGAAGAGTAAACACACAAAATCAAGAACCCAAGTTCTTTCGTAAAGTGATCCATTGGCCACGACCAAACGGATCAGTCTTACTCTAATGCCGCGTACACACGGTCGGACTTTTCGTCTACAAAAGTCCGACAGCCTGTCCGACATACTTCCGACGTACCTTCGGCGGACTTGCGGCAGACTTTCTTACGAACGGACTTGCCTACACACGACCACACAAAAGTACGACAGCCTAGTACGCGGTGACGTACACCAAGTCCGACGAGACTATAAAACGGAAGTTCAATAGCCCGTACGACACCCTTTGGGCTCCTTCTGCTAATCTCGTGTTTATCTCGTGTTAGTAGAAGTTTGGTGAGAGACGATTCGCGCTTGTGAGACTCGTATTTTTCAGTTCGTTTTAACTGTTGTTCAGTCTGTGCTTGTGAGGTTTGTATCTGCTTTTCAGTGCGTTTGGTCAGTTGGCATTGAGAAATCTTTGTTTTATTGGCCGCTCGTTCCTGATTTTCAGGTCGCTCTTCACAGGCCTTGCTGTTCTTCAGTGCGTTCTGTTTAGTGCGTTCTGACCAGCCGACCGTTTTGAAACCATGTTACCTGTACGTACTCGTCGTCGAGCTCGTGCATTGTATGTGCTTGGTGCTGTAGTTTATTCTTCAGCCCAAGACCAGTCCATGAACAGGGCGAGGAGGAGTTCATGGACCAAGAATTGGTTGCTTCAGCGTGACCAGTTCTGTCACATGCCTTTGCTCCGTGAGATCCGTGAGAATAATCCTGAGGATTTCAGGAACTTTCTCCGGATGACGGACCCCGTTTTTGACCGTTTGTTGGCTTTGCTGACCCCCTATATCAGCAGGCAGGATACCTGCATGAGGCAAGCCATCACTCCGGAGCAGAGGCTGGTCGCTACCTTGCGGTATTTGGCCACAGGGAGAAGCCTGCAGGACCTTAAGTTCTCGACAGGCATCTCCCCCCAGGCTCTGGGGATCATTATCCCAGAGACCTGTTCTGCCATCATCCAGGTCCTGCAGAAGGACTATATTAAGGTAAGATATTTTTCTTTTATTAGCATCACATGTTCTTTTATGTAATCTTTGATAATGTAATGTATTTCTTGCTTCAAACACTACTTACCATCATTGCAATATAGTGTGAATGTCCCCTTTTTATCCTCACACATGCTGGATTTTTTTCCTGTTATTTTTTGTCATGCATGTATATTTTCCTTCAATAACCTCCCCAGCATGAAGTGATGGGAACATATCCACCTAGTCTACTCATTTTGAATGTATTTTGTTTGAGTGTATTTAGTGTGCTTATAATTAGCAATTAGCTAGATTTCCCAACCCCCCCCACCTAAACTCACTCCAAATAGTGTGCTGCTAATTAGCAATTATCTAGATTTCCCAATCCCCCCCCCCACCTAAACTCACTCCAAATAGTGTGCTGCTAATTAGCAATTATCTAGATTTCCCAACCCCCCCCCACCTAAACTCACTCCAAATAGTGTGCTGCTAATTAGCAATTATCTAGATTTCCCAACCCCCCCCCCCTAAACTCACTCCAAATAGTGTGCTGCTAATTAGCAATTATCTAGATTTCCCAACCCCCCCCCCCCCACCTAAACTCACTCCAAATAGTGTGCTGCTAATTAGCAATTATCTAGATTTCCCAACCCCCCCCCACCTAAACTCACTCCAAATAGTGTGCTGCTAATTAGCAATTATCTAGATTTCACACACCCCCCCCCACACCCTCGTAAAAATTAGCTTGAATGTTCTGTGGTGTTGATTTGTCTAAAGCAAATATATGTTGCACTTTGCAAAATGCATGTGCACTCTACAAGTGCATTTGTTCCAGTGCTTTAGTAAATGAGCAGAAGCTCTGCTGATTTCCATCATCAAATCATATGCAAGCCTCAAAGTGTTTTCATTAATTGCCCTTGCATGTGATTGTGTACTCCTTGCAACATGAATGCCTTTTTACATTACCTCATTTACTGTAAGCTGGTTAGCAACTGCACCTGCAGAGTGCGACAACTGCAGTCTTGTAGCCTTTTTAGTCCCTAAATTCCTGCGTGTCCTAAAAGTAATCTTTTTTAGGGATTTCACAACCCCCTAAAATGTAATCAATGTTCCATCAGAGGGGGTGAGCAATCTGATAAGTGTGCCTTTCCATATTAGTTATTCCAGAAGAATTAAATTATTGAATGTTATACTGATGCTGGGGAATAATGTTCTTAATTGTCTAATTTTCTTGCAATGTTAGCTTCCAAATTAATTGATTTTGGTTTTCTTGTTTGATTCCCCAGTTTCCTTCAACGCCACAGGAATGGCAGACTGTGGCATCCCATTTTGCCAGCCGTTGGGACTTTCCCAATTGTGGAGGGGCTATAGATGGGAAACATGTCCACATTGTGCCACCACCCCATTCGGGGTCATACTATTTCAATTATAAAGGGTTCCACAGTATTGTTTTAATGGCGGTGGTGTCGGCACACTATGATTTTTTATATGTGGACGTGGGGAAGAATGGCCGGATGTCGGATGGAGGAGTAGTTGCCCAGACGGAGTTCTACCAGCGTCTCCAGAGTGGTGGCCTGGGATTGCCACCTGATGCGGATAATGTGGAAGGACTCCCCTTTGTCTTCATTGCCGATGAAGCCTTCGCTCTCAGCAAGCACCTCATGAGGCCATTCCCCCAAAGAACCCTCACCCCGGAGAGGAGGGTTTTTAATTTCCGGCTGGCCAGAGCTAGAAGAGTGGTTGAGAATGCGTTTGGAATTCTGGCCAGCCGGTTCCGCCTGTTTCAAACAGCCATTCATTTGGCGGAATACAAACTTAATTTTATAATTTTATCGTGCTGCATTCTGCACAACTTTTTAAACAAACATTCTCAGAATTATATAGGCACAGTTGGGCCTGAGGCCGGACTTATTATAGATGCCAACCTTACGGGCCTGGATACTGTCCGTACTGGCTTGGCCCCCCCAAAGTGCCCGTCAAGTTAGACAGCAATATGTTAATTATTTTATGGGTAGGGGGGCCATTGCAATGGGCCAGGATATTTAATTTTTTACAATAAAAAAAATATTGATGAAATCTTGAATTATATTTATTGCTTGCCTTTCTTTTGGGCTTTCTCCTAGGTTATGGTCGAGCAGTTGTAGTGCCAACTGTATTTTCATTTTAAATGTCTAAATAAGCTCCATTGCCACTGTAAACAACTTTTTGACAATTATAACCAAACTGATACTGAGCATTGAAATAACAAACCACACATTTATTTAATTCCTATAAGGAGATGTTTTTATTAATGGTTGTTATGCATTCAGTTCTGCATTTAGTATAAAATGTTCATAGACAAAAATATAATGATATCTTAATAATGTAGAAAAATATAATTATATTTAAATATTTCTACCTAATCCACAAAAAAATATTTTTGGTCTTTTGATTTTCGCAAACAGGCTTTTTTTTAAATTTTTTTTGTTTTTTTGGTTTTTTAAAATCAAGTTTTTTACTTGTTTTGTTTTTTTGAAAATCAAGTTTTTTTTATTTTTTTTGGTTTTTTGAAAATCAAGTTTTTTATTTTTTTTGGTTTTTTGAAAATCAAGTTTTATTTTTTTTTTTTTGGTTTTTTGAAAGTCAAGTTTTGTTTTTTTTTTGTTTTTTTAAAATCAAGTTTTTTTTTTTTTTTGGTTTTTTAAAATCAAGTTTTATTTTTTTTTTGGGTTTTTTTAAAATCAAGTTTTGTTTTTTTTTTGGTTTTTTGAAAATCAAGTTTTTTATTTTTTTTGGTTTTTTGGTTTTTTAAAATCAAGTTTTTTACTTGTTTTGTTTTTTTGAAAATCAAGTTTTTTTATTTTTTTTGTTTTTTGAAAATCAAGTTTTTTATTTTTTTTGGTTTTTTGAAAATCAAGTTTTTTTATTTTTTTTGGTTTTTTGAAAATCAAGTTTTATTTTTTTTTTTTGGTTTTTTGAAAATCAAGTTTTGTTTTTTTTTTTGGTTTTTTAAAATCAAGTTTTTTTTATTTTTTTTTGTTTTTTTTTAAATCAAGTTTTGTTTTTTTTTTTGTCTTTTTAAAATCAATTTTTTTTTTTTTGGGTTTTTGAGAAAATCAAGTTTTATTTTTTTGTGGCTTTTTTATGTATTTTCGAGAAACAGCCCTCCTTTTTTAAATTAGGTTAAACAGCCATTTATGTTCAGCCAAAAAAATAAAGAGAAGGCCCAGAATGGGGTCAGCAAAACAGGAAATGAAGGACATGATTGATGTTTTGGGGTTTCAAAAAGGGCATTTAGATTCGACCCAAAACATCAATCATGTCCTTCATTTCCTGCTGCATACGATCCAGCCGATTACGCATTTCATCCATGTCCTTATTCCAGGCCATTATTTGACCAATTAGCCGTTGGGCACTTTCTGAGGTGAAATAGTCACTTCTTGTACCTAAAATGGAATGAAACCAAAAAATGTCTTTAGAAATATGCACACATACATAGTTTACCTTACCATAATAAAGCTGTTGTCTCAGACACTGACCTGGTGGGGTGCCCATGTAGCATAATTCCTCCACATCCTCGGGGGTGGCGCTGTTGCTTGAATCAAGCACAACAAGATCCCCTAAAATAGAGTAGAAAAATTACATTAAACAAAAGGCAGCCATGCATAGATTACCGTAAGCTGGTGTGTCAGACACTCACCTGGTGGGGTGCCCATGTCGCCCACCTCTCCTTCCTCCACATCCTCAGTGGGGCTTGGGCTGATTTCCCAATCATGTTTGGCTTGGGGTGGACTGTCTTCTTTTTGGCTGAGTGATTTTTCCCCTATGTGAAACAAAAAATTATTAATCTACTTAGCACACAGATATTTTAGTACATAGTAATTTTCCAACATTTGTAGTGAAGTGGTTTGTGTAGAGTTCCTATTTTACCTCAATATTTAAAATTATAAAGACATATCGGATAGATAGATATCTAGATATCAATATCTCAAAATATAGTTAATAATCTTTTGATCTCTCTCTCTCTCTCTCTCTCTCTATATCTGGAACAAAATCTATAAATATCTAACTAAATGTAAAGAAAAAAAAAAAGATAACTTAAAATATTCAAAAAGAATGTTTTACATTTCTATATCTATCTATCTACCTATCTCTATATTTCTCTCTCTCTATATATTTCTCTCTCTCTCTCTCTCTCTCTCTCTCTCTCTCTCTCTCTCTCTATATATATCTCTATATATATCTCTCTATATATATCTCTATATATATCTCTATATATATATATCTATATCTATATATATCTTTATCTATATATATCTATATATATCTATATCTATCTATATCTATCTATATCTATATATCTATATCTATATAATATATATATATATATATATATAGATAGATCTATCTATAGATATGTAACGAGGTTTATTAAAAGATCGTTTAAAACGATGAACAAAAAATCGTATAGGAAGGAAAAGCACATGGAGCAGTATACAAGGTAATAAACACAAGAGAAAAACACGACAAGTACTTACTTTTTTTAAGAACTTTCCGGATACGTCTGTATTGATCCGGCTCCCTGAGTTTCAGGTCAGACCATCTTTTTCGAAGTTGATCTCTGGAGCGCTGGACCCCAAAAGATGCCTGCAAAGTGTCCACGACCTTCGCCATTATTTTGGCCTTGCGCAAATTTGGCCGTGCGTACGGCCCATACTTCCCATCATAGTCGTCTTTGTGAAGAATGGCCACCATCTCCACCATCTCTTTAAAACTCATATTAGAGGCCTTAAATCTAGGCCTCACAGATTTTGTTGACGTTCCAGCCTCCGGGCTGTCTCCACTACCTGAGGTCGTCAACATGTCAGGTGTCTCCGCCATTATTTACTCCACTACGCGCTGTAACAAAAAATGGGCGGAGAACATGAGTTAAAATCGAACGTCAGGGGCGGGCGACGCAGGCGGAGTTTCACACATGCGTAGTGTATAAAGAGGGGCCTTGCGCACGTGTCGTACGTACGTTCTGTGCGTCGAATTAGGGGGCGGAGAACATGAGTTAATTTCGAACGTCAGGGGCGGGCGACGCAGGCGGAGTTTCACACATGCGTAGTGTGTAAAGAGGGCCCTTGCGCACGTGTCGTACGTACGTTCTGTGCGTCGAATTAGGGGGCGAAGAACATGAGTTAATTTCGAACGTCAGGGGCGGGCGACGCAGGCAGAGTTTCACACATGCGTAGTGTGTAAAGAGGGCCCTTGCGCACGTGTCGTACGTACGTTCTGTGCGTAGGTGATAGTGGACCAGGACGTTACAAAACGAAGGTAATTTTAGATATTTTTTTTTTGGGTTTTATGGTCATGACTTTGTAGCAAGCGGCCTATATGGCTTGATAGATTGATGAGGCCTACATAGGGAGAAGATGATGAGGGGTTAGCAGAAACCTATAATAAAAGTGTTTTTTGTCTTGTGACTTCATCTTTTCCAGATATAATGAATCCCCTATTTAAGGATCCAGAGTTCCTTACAGCTTTTATTTCTAAATATCGAGAGATGAGGAATTTGTGGGAGGTGAAACACCCTCAGTATTATGCAAAGCATGTGAGGAAGTCAACACTGGAGAGACTTCTGTCCTTTGTCCAGGCGACCATCCCGGAAGCAACAATGGAGACATTGCTCAAGAAAATTGGGGTCTTGAGGAACATGTATAAGAGGGAGCATAAGAAGATCCAGGAATCAAGGAGATCAGGAGCATCAGCAGATGATGTTTATGTACCCAGGCTGTGGTACTACAATCAACTCCGTTTTCTTGATGACCAGAATGAAGCCAGGCCATCACTTTCAACCCTTCCCTCCACCCTTCCCTCCACCCTTCCCTCCACCCCAGCAAAGGCTGATGAGGAGCAAGCTGGGTCTTCCATCCTGGATGAACCAGATATGACCATCTGGAGTCAGGTAAATTATTTTAACAAATATTTACTGTACTAATATTAATGATGTTAACTGGATGTTATAATTGTCTAAAATAATTTTGCACTCAAAATTGTGTATACATATCAATTGACAGTAGTGGCTAAATATGTTTGGCACCTGCTTGAAATAATTAGGGTGTCTGATTAGACTCTTTTATTAAAGAGATGTATTCACATTGAATTTGCTATTCATGAGAAGCAAACTGTGTGTCATTGATGAACCCAAAAAAATATACTAAAACTATTGTCCTTTTTTTATACACAGGATGAGTCCATCCAGGAGGAATGTGGGGAAAGTGGCAGGCAGGAGGAGACCGGGCCCATGGACAGCCTGGAGGAGGCCGGATTCACCATCATCCTGGAGGAGGCTGGGCCCAGTGTCAGGCAGGAGGTGGCTGCTCCCAGTGAGGTGGCTGCTCCCAGTGAGGTGGCTGGGCCAAGTGAGGTGGCTGGGCCAAGTGAGGTGGCTGGGCCCAGTAGGAGCCTGACCGAATCCCAAGTGCCTCCCCTCCACCTTCCCAAAAAAAGGGCCAGGAAGGGGATGGTCACACAGGACGCATCCCTGCGCCTCATGCAAGAGGCCACCCGTTTTTTAAGGAGCCCCCCCGAAGCGGAAGAATCCTATGGCTGCTACTTAGCCAGCAGGCTTCTTCAGATGGATTGGGAGCAGCGCCTCATTTGTGAGCGCCTATTTGGGGAAACAATCCATAAGGGGCTGCAGGGCACGCTAACACAAAACACCCAACTACATGAGGCAGCCCCCCCTCCTCCTCCTCCTCCTCCTCCTCCTCCTCCTCCTGCCACAACTGAAACACCAGAGCCACAGCCTCAAAAGAAGGCTACAGGGAAGGCTGCAGGGCAGCGTGGAGGAAAGGCTGCAGGGAAGAGAAGAAAGTGATGACCTGGGTTCAGTCTGGTCTGACAGAAGACGCAGGCTGTTGTAGGACCACAGTCTGGGGACATCTAGATCATCTGCTGGTGCTGTTGATCTCTGGGATTCTTGGACCAGATTGTGCTCCCTCTTATATGGACTCCGCAAGATCCCAATTTTCTTGTACACCGACTTTTTCCAGCGTTGACTTCCTCTTTATTTTATTTTGACCATGAATAAATGGATCTTTTTTGAGTTTAGCAAAAGACTTTATGTGTTTTCTTTTAAATCATTGATTTTACACACAATGTTAAATTAACAAGGGACAACAATCTCATTGAGTTTGGAAAAAACACACCAAAAATACATTACTAATGTTAATAATGTTCAAGTGGTAAGTCTTGAAAATAAAAAAATTTACATAACCAAAAACGGTGCTTTGGGTTAACTTTATCTAAAAACTAAAAAATAATCACTATAAAAAAAAAAATAGAATAATGGGTTCTTTGTGGTAACTTTACAAACCTAAAAAAAAAAAAAAAAAGGGGAAAAAGTATTATTAGTATGGAAACATTGTTTTTAAAATGCATACTATATCATTCATGAGATCAAAGAGAAAAAGAATCCAGAAATCAGTTTGGGAGAACTCTGATTATGAACAGCAAAACACCTTCGTTCTTTAGAGCATTCGTAAAGAAGAAATAAAATGCGCTGCATTCAACGATCACAGATTTTGCAGCGTGATGAATGTGCTACCTACAATACGAACACTAGTTTTACTAGACCGAGTGCTTCCGTTTAGTTTTTGCTTATGAGCATGCGTCGTTTTTTTGTCCGTCGGACTAGCATACAGACGAGCGGACTTCGGGGTCCATCGTAGTTACGACGTAAAGATTTGAAGCATGTTTCAAATCTAAAGTCCGTCGGATTTGAGGCTAAAAAAGTACGTTGAAAGTCCGGAGAAGCCCACACACGATCGGATTACCAGCCAGCTTTAGTCCGTCAGCGTCCGTTGGACTTTTGTAGACGAAAAGTCCGACCGTGTGTACGCGGCATAATAGGGCGTACACATGGTCGGACTTTGTTCGGACATTCCGACAACAAAATCCTAGGATTTTTTCCGACGGATGTTGGCTCAAACTTGTTTTGCCTACACACGGTCGCACAAAGTTGTTGGAATTTCCGATCGACAACCACGCGGTCACGTACACCACGTACGACGAGACTAGAAAAGGCCGGTTCAGAACCAAGCGCGGCACCCTTTGGGCTCCTTTTGCTAATCTCGTGTTAGTAAAAGTTTGGTGAGAGACGATTCGCGCTTTTTCAGACTCGTGGCTTTCAGATCGTTTTCTGCCGTTCAGTTTGTGCTTGTGGGTTTGTGTCTGCTCTTCAGTGCGTGCAAGCAAGTTCCGCGTGACTTTAGTCATTGTATTCTTGTTCGTTCGTTACTGGTTTTCAGGTCGCTCTTCACAGGCCTTGCTGTTCTTCAGTGCGTTCTGTTACTTCGTTCTGAGCAGCCGACCATTTTCTAGCCATGTTTCGTATGCGTACTCCTCGTAGAGTTCGTGCTGTGCGGGGGCTTGGTGTTGGGGTCCTGACCTTGACACAAGTCCAGTCCATGAACAGGGTGGGGAGGAGTTCATGGACCAAGAATTGGTTGCTTCAGCGTGACCAGTTCTCTCATATGCCTTTGCTACGTGAGATCCGTGAGAATAATCCTGATGATTTCAGGAACTTTCTCAGGATGACGGACCCCGTGTTTCACAGTTTGTTGGCTTCGCTGACCCCTTATATTAGCAGGCAGGATACCTGCTCCGGAGCAGAGGTTGGTCGCTACCCTGCGGTATTTGGCCACAGGGAGAAGTCTGCAGGACCTCAAGTTCTCGACAGGCATCTCTCCCCAGGCTCTTCTTTGTGGACATTTACTGCTTGTGTTTGTTTGAGCTGACCCTGACAGAAATGTGTTGAGTGCAGAAAATAGCGTGATTGTGTAACCTTATACAAAGCACTGTTGGCTGTTATTTACTAAATGCAAAGACACTTTGCACTACCAGTGCACTTGCAACTGCACTGAAACTGCACTTGTAGTGCAAAGAGTATTTGCCCTTAGGAAATTACCCCCATTTTCTCATAAAACAACAATTACATCACCCCAAAAATGTTGTAGCGTTGAGACAATAATCCACACATTCTTGATAAACAATCTTTTTAATACCAGCACAATCACATGTGCATTTACCCAAGGTTTTTCTGACAAACCAACATGTTTGTTGTATAACAATTTTTGTGGTGTCATTATCCAAAATGAAAATGTCCATTTTATAGAAAACAGGCCTGTGTAAAACCAACAAGAAAGACACAAATCTTGATCTTACAAAGTTCACATTTGGTAGAACTGGAAGGCAATATCAGACATGAGTATTTAGGAACTGTGTTTGATATAGCGTTCAGATGGGGTGAAATCACCCCAGGAAAAGCCAAATTTGGAAGATGCACACAAATTTCACAATGTCAACATGTGCTAGCTGCCATCAGGGGGGATCAAGGGACGTGTTTTGGGGGAGAAAGTCCTTCCTCACCGCTACTTTATTATTGAGGAAGGGGTTGTACCCCCAAAACGCGTCCATTGATCTCCCGTGATGGCAGATAGCACATGTTGGCACACTGTGTGCATCCTCCAAATTTGGCTTTGGGAAAAATCACAAAAACATTTCGCACATTGTAGCACACAAAAGAAGAAAGTGATTTGGAGGGGCTTTAAACTCGCCCCAAAACATCAATGATGTTTTTATATTTTGGAATAACATCATTGATGTTTTGCTTGATGTTTTCCAATTGTAAATTACACCCCATGATCGCGCCGATCAGGATCTGGGCACTTTCGGATGTGAAAGGATCTTCATCCACAACCTCACGATCACCTAAAAAGAGAGGAAACCCAAAATAAATTTGGTTTGAAAAAAATGCCGCCATCCATCTCTTATCTGAGCCTGTGGTTGCAGACACTCACCTGTTGTGGTGACTAGTTCCACCACATCTTCATCCTCCTGCTCATCTTGTGTTGGGGGTATTTCACCTTCTTCCAGGGGGGGGGGGCTGTGGTCTCCTCGGATGAGGGGTGTCCTTCGAGTCTTTTCTCCCCTATGTCAAACAAAAATGGTATACTTAGCACACAGATATTTAATGTCAGAACTATAAAGATGAAACATTGCTTGGAAGTGGGGTACAATGATCTATTTTAGCCGAGTTCCAAGATGTAGCTTTTTTAGTGTCCTTTGTCAAGCTGCAATACTTTACCTGTTTAGCACAAGCTTCACAGATGTAGCCCCCCCTATAGTATACACTGGAGCACCTGTGTGGCCCCCCTAATAAAAATGGTGTTCTTTTGTCCCACACTAGTGCTCCAGTGTCCAGATGTGAAAACAGCTGCTCAGGGTCCTCTCCTTACACACAATCTAGTTTGCATTTCATTCTAGTAACAAAGCCATCTACACAACCCAATTCTTTGAAAACAAGTATAGGGCCTCAAAATGGTGGCCAAATGCATATGGGCTAAACAATGGTATTTTATAGTCCGAAAGAAAAATGTGTGATCCGAACGAATAATGTGCCCATGAACATGAAAGTTGCCATTTTAAACTGTACAACAGTTCCTAAAAGCACATGGAGCAGCACGAACGTAATAAACACAAAAAGAATAGGAACACAGCACAACTACTTACTTTTTTGCAGCACTCTCCGGATCTTTCTGTACTGCTCATGTTCTCGTAATTTCAGGTCCGACCACCGCTTCCTGAGCTGATCTTTCGATCGTCGTACCCCAAATTTCCGGTGCAGACTCCTGACTACTTTCGCCATGATCTTGGCCTTTCGGATACTGGGGTTGGGGTAAGGCCCATACTTTCCATCATAGTCGGCCTTCTTCAGGATGTCCACCATTTCCAACATCTCCCCAAAGGACATATTTGAGTCCTTTAATCTCCTTCTGGATCGGGACGTTTCAGGCTCCGGCCTTTCCTCCCCCTCCTCCTCGTTGCTACAATTAGCACGATCCTGCTGTCTATCCGCCATGTGCTCTTCCCCAACTGCGCCGAACGAAAAGGGGCGGGGAATAGACTAGAAAGAACGTCAGGGGCGGGCGGAGTTATACGCATGCGCAGTGTGTATAAATCGTAACGCGCGCGTCTTACGTACGATCTGTGAGCGGAGGAAGGAGCATCGGAGACGCCAATCGTGCTAACGAAGGTAGGATCTAAACTTGGGCCTATACTGCTTCGAAATGGAAGCCTATATTGTAACCAGATTAGGGGAGTTTGGCCTGACATTAGGGTTTGTCTTGTGTTGTGTCTTGCAGAGAAAATGGATGGGTTCAACGACCACAATTTCCTGCCCCTGTTTATTGACAAGTACAGGGAGCTGCCCTGTCTGTGGCAGGTGCAGGGGCGGACTGATAACTCATGGGGCCCCCGGGCAATAGGAGATTATGGGGCCCCCAGGCAATCAGAGAATATGGGGCCACACAGTATACACACACAGTATACAATCACACAGTATACACATACATGTACACACAGTATACACAGACAGATGTAAAAAAAACACAGATTTATACATACTGTCCCTGGTTTTACTGAGGCTGACAACACTGATGGGGCCCCCTAGTGGCCCAGGGCCCTCGGACAGTGCCCGAGTGGCTCAATGGTCAGTCCGCCCCTGGGCAGGTGAGACACCCCCACTATAATCACAAACAAAAGAGGCAGGCAGGGCTGGAGAAACTGCTGGAGTGGGTGAAGCCGGTGGTCCCCACAGCAACCATCCCCTATTTAAAAGCTAAAATTGGTGGCCTGAGGAGCACATATCTTAGGGAGCGCAAGAAGGTCACGGATTCCCAGAGATCAGGAGCTGGAGCAGATGACGTTTATGTCCCCAGGCTGTGGTACTATGAGAGACTGCGATTTCTGTCAGACCACACTGAAGTCAGGGAATCCCTCTCCACTCTTCCTTCCACTCTTCCTTCCACCCCAGCTGAGGCTTCCGATGTCCAACCTGGGCCTTCCAGCCAGGAAGAAGTGGAGGAGCCCAGCTGGAGTCAGGTATAGCATTCTTCTACAGATTTCTGGGCAATAAATAAATGATGTTTACTAGATGTTATTATTGATTATTAATTGCAGATTAAAAAAAGTGTTTTACATATCAATAGACAGTAGTGGGCACCCAAAATTGGGACAAGAATGCAAAATGCTGGGCTCAGAATGATAGTCTGTTATATTTGTTAACATTCAATTTGCAGCAGTCAGGAGGTGAAAATTGTGTGTGATTGATGAAAACAATACTAAAACTATGTCCCTTTTTCATACACAGGAAGACCTCAGCCAGGAGGAGGTTGTGGAATGTGGCAGCCAGGAGGAGGCGGGGATTAGTGGCAGCCAGAAGGAGGCGGGGATTAGTGTCAGCCAGGAGGAGGCGGGGCTAAGTGTCAGCCAAGAGAAGCCTGGGACAAGTCGCAGCCTGACTGAGTCTCAGGTTCCTCCCCTCCGCCTGCCACATAAACGAGCCAGGAAGATGACTCCCAGTCCTGTGCAGGATTCAGCATACAGGCTGATCCAGGAGGCTTCGGCGTCCCTCCGAGCCTTCCCCAGTCCTGCAGAGGCCTTTGCCTGCATGGCTGCCACCAAATTGCAGGGCATGCAGGAGGGCCAATGCAGGATCTCTGAGGACCTGATTTATAAAGTCCTACGTAAGGGGGAGAGTGGGGAACTGACACACAAGATGGATGTCATTGAGATCGACGATCCTCCTCCTCCTCCTGCTGCCACAACTCCACCACCACAGCCAAAGCCTGGAAGGAAGCGTGGAAGGAAGACCAAAGAGTGATTGCCCTGGGTTCAGTCTGGTCTGACAGAAGATGCAGTCTCTCGTATGACCACAGCCTGGGGACATAGATGTCATCTGCTGCTTTCCGGATCTCTGGGACTTCTGGACCAGACTGCCCTCCCTTAGATATGGACTCCTCAGGCCACCAATTTTGCTTTTAAATAATTGATGTCTGCCCTGGGGGTCCAAGGCTTCGCCCACTTCAGCAGTTTCTCCAGCGTTGCCTCCCTCTTTGTTTTTTTATAGTTGTGACCCCTTAATAAAATTTTTTTACGTAAATTCTACTCTCCTGTATGTGTTTTCATCCAAAAAGGACAGTTTGTTGGTGAGGATTCAGGTACATTTCTAACATAAAATGTGAAATTAACAAGGGACAACAACACCAAACAATCTCCTACAGATTAAATAGAACAACATATCAATGGTGTTGTGGTAACATGTCACAAAAAACACACAATCAAAATCACCAAAAAAAAAAAAAAAAAGAGAAACACAAAAAAAGATTCTACATTAAAGGCAAAAAAAAAAAAAAAAAAAAATGTTGTCAGATGTGAGAAATCAAAATATATTGAGGGAATCCCGATAAATAGTAACGAAATAAGTTTGTGAGAAGTGTGTGTGAATATGAGCAGCAAAACTACTTAATTCTTGTCACATTATAAAGAAGAAGAGAGTGCGCTGTATTAAACCATTTTGAACATTGCAACGTGACGAAAGTGCTGTATCCATTGCGAACGCTAAGTTTACCAGAACGAGCTGTCCCGTCTCGGAATTTCTTCAGAGCATACGTGGCACTTTGTGCGTCGGAACAGGCCACACACAGTCGGAATTGACGCGATCGGATTTTGTTGTCGGAAAATTTTATCTCCTGCTGTCCAACTTTGTGTGTCGGAAAATCCGATGGAAAATGTCCGATGGCGCCCACACACGGTCGGAATTTCCGACAACACGCTCCGATCGGACATTGTCCATCGGAAAATTGACCGTGTGTACGGGGCATTACGCAACAATACGTGGACACAATCCAGTTTTAACAAAACATCACTGAACAAAATACCAGAATCGTCTCCCAGTTTACGTGGAAGTAACTCAGGAACTCAAAACGCACAAAAATAAGGTAAAAAGTCACCTTAAATAATAACGCCTCATATGGCAAAAAACAGATTACATCAGTAGCATCACCAATTGAGGCTAACAACTCTCCAGAAATAGGTAACCTGGAATCGGGCACTTTCAATCGTTTGCGGTAACCTTTCAAAGCACTTTTTACAGCAAAGAACTGCATGCAAGATCCAAGCCCAGAGATACGAGTGAAAAAAGAAACACCCGCCAAAATTTTCACAATATAAGAGTAAGAATACGAACAAAACATAAGGTAGCAAAGGAAAGATAAAATCAAGCCTTCTAAGAAGGAAGCTTGTTGTAACCCAGACAACTGCAAATAGGAACACCATAACGACCACGCTGCTTTGTAGGATGCCCCCGTGGCAGGAGCTACAGAATTCCTAATTGCCAGAAGTAGAGGATCTACACAAGGTCCCATAAGTGTTGCGGGTAGGACGTGCAATTCGGATCTGCGTCTAGCACCAATTCCTTGAATTCCGAAGTCTGTAAACGGGACAAATGATCAGCGATCAAATTCTCAACGCCAGGCACATAACGGGCTTTAAGCCATATATTTAAAGACAAACATTTAAAAACAATTTGCCACAAAATAGTAATAACTGGAAGGGATTTAGACAAAAGACAGTTAACAGCAAATACCACGCCTTTGTTATCAGAGTGAAGCAGAATCCGCGATTAACAAAATGGATTCCCCACAGCTCTAATGCAACTAGAACAGGAAAGATTTCTAACAGAACAATATTAGAAGTTAAACCTGCTGCCAACCGCCGATCAGGCCAAACTTCAGCCGACCAATGACCTTTCCAAAATGCGCCATATCCACAAGAACCAGCTGCATCAGTATGCAATAAAGCGCCGATGCTGGACAAAACGGAGATTGCCACAGGGAACAACCATTAAAATCATGCCAAAATTGATACCAAACAAGCAAATCATCTTTGATGTCCTTAGTAATCCGGACGAAATGAAATGGTGAAGACAAACCAGAAATAGCTCTATAAAGACGCTTTGAAAAAACCCTACCAATGGGCATCACCCTAGAAGCTAAACCCAGCATTACCAATAATGATTGCAGAACCATCAACCAAACCTTATCTTTAGCCAATACAAATTCCAACAATTTCTGCTCGCGCACAACTTTATCGAACGGTAGGCGGAATTCCATGGAATAATTGTCAATCTGAATCCCGAAAAATTCAATACATGACGTTGGATAAACAGACTTCTCTTGGGCTAAAGGAATGCCGAATTCCCGACATACTATTTTGAATTAAGTAAAAAGATACAAACAATCTGCGGAGTCTGCCCTACCAATAAATAAAAAATCGTCAAGATAATGAAGTAAATTATCAGAACGAGCACGATGACTAATAACCCACTCAACAAAAGATGAAAAAAGCTCAAAATAATGGCATGAAAGGGAGCACCCCATAGGAAGACAGCGATCGAAATAGAATTCATTTTGAAAGTGAAAACCCAAAGAATTAAATGCATCAGGAATTATAGGCAATAACCTAAATGCAGATTTGATGTCCGCTTTTGCAAGAAAAGCGGACCTACCCACTTTTCTGATCTTCAACAAAGCATCATCAAAAGATGCATATTGAACAGAACAAAGATCGGGATCGATGTCGTCATTCAACGAAAAACCTTTTGGATAGGATAAGTGGTGTATTAACCTAAAGGCATGTGGATCCTTCTTCGGTATAATCCCCAAAGGAGAAATCCTAAAATTATAGAAAGGGGGAGCTGCAAAAGGACAGCAACTCTACCACCAGCAACTTCTTTATCAAACTTTTTTCTAACTTCAGCCATATGCAATGAAACAGAAGGCAGGTTAGCAACAACAGTACAACCAGAACCCGGCAGCAGAAAACCGTGCAAAAAACCATTATGCAAAATTAGTGCTTTCTGACGATCTGGATACCGCAGGAGCTATGGCAACATGTTTTGAAGAATCAGTGGTTGCTTTTGAGAAAAATCTCCTTGGCGACACTTGTTGAACCAGTGGACAATTTTTTAAAACATCGCGATGCTGGGTGTGGACCAACACAAAAATTGTACTCATGTTTGTATTTTCAAGAATCAGGCCATTTACATTGGCCATCATTAAATCGAAAACAAATACCTCTCCTATATACAGAAGGAGGAGCTGGATGTGGTTTGACAAATAGTCTTTGAGGCAACAAAAGATTCAGCCATAAGCCTACATCTTTAACTCCCCATTTCATGGACTTATGCACTGATAATAAAAAATGAACTCCCAAGAGTTGATGCGAAAAAATTGCCAGCATCCCTAAATATAGAAAATGGAAAAACCATATATATACACCACCCAACATCCACAAAGCTTGTATTGACCCTTCAACATGCAAAGGAACCCCTAGGATGTTGCAATCCAAAGTCTAAATAAAGTCTCTCTATAACAGCATACCACATGACTTAGGGGTGGCTGCTGTCAGCCGCATCTTACAACAAAAGGCAACTACTGAGTGGAAGTTCAACAAATTCATATTGGAGATGCTGGACTTCATTTTGAGACACAATGTCTTTCTTTTTAAGGGTACCCACTATCTCCAGGTACAGGGTGTTGCTATGGGGATGTGTTGCACCCCTCTTATGCAAACCTGTACCTGGGGGAGTGGGAAAAAGCTTTTCTATCTGATGACCAGCTGATCCCATACACACAATATATCATTCTTTGGCAAAGATATATTGATGATATCTTCTTGGTATGGAATGGTCCAGAAGACATTCTGAAGAGTTGCCTTAAAGCCATGAACCAGAATGCATTGAATTTATTTTTTACTATGTCCTATGATCATTCCATGATCAATTTCTTGGACATTACTATCTACAAGAATGAGGATGGGAGACTGGCCAGCAAGCTTTATAGGAAGGAAACTGCTGGCAACACTCTTTTGCATGCCGACAGCTTCCATCCTGAACCTCTTAAAAAATTCATACCTTTCAGCCAATTCCTACGCCTTAAACGAAATTGTACCACTATGGAAGCTTTCCAGAATGAAGCGGACAAATTAAGCGAGAGATTACTCATAAGGGGATACACAAAATCTTCCCGGAAAAAAGCCTTTAATCGGGTCAAGGACCAAGACAGACATGATTTAATTTTTAAAACCAAAACCAAAAAACAAGATGATACAACAAGAATTATCATTTGATACTCCAATAAACACGAAACTGTGAGGAAGATCCTTACCAAACATTGGTCGATCCTCACGGAAGACCCCATTTTGGGTGGTCTTCTTACCCCTAAACCCCAGATTACCTTTAGGAAGGCAGGTTCGCTTGGGGACATGCTCACCCAGAGTGAATATAAGGGAAATCAGAGACAGGACCCATGTAAAGCATGGGGAACTTACCCCTGTGGATCCTGTTCATTTTGTGGGGTTATTCGTAAGAGGACTTTTTCAGTTACCTAACGGAGAACGTTTCCGCTTAAAACACTTTGCTAACTGTAAGACTCAGGGAGTTGTGTATTTGGTACAATGCCAGTGTGGTGCGTTTTATGTAGGGAAGACACAACAAGAATTTGGACAGCGAGTCAGTAAACATTTACAAAGTATGTAAATTGTAATATGTAATTGGTAATCTATATCTTCCACATGGATACAGGATGCCATCTGTGAATTTTACTGTATTGGATCAAGTGCATGTTCCAATTAGAGGTGGGGATTGGAACAAAATTCTATTACAGCGTGAAATGCGCTGGATTAGATTTTTAGATGCTACTACCCCACCTGGCTTTAATGAAGCTGAAAGTTTTAGGCCTTTTTTGGAAGGCTTTAATTCAGGAAAAAGGACTAAATTGATCAGATTTATATTTTGTTTCCTTTCTTCCCCTTTGTCTTTTCTCCTTTTGTCTTTCTCACTCCGTCTCTTCGCTAACAACTGGTTTAAATGACACTATCTATTTGGGGTGCTACACACAGTATTTGTTATTTAACTATTCAATGATATTTTGGGTTTTTTGGTTGCTCCACCTATCTGGTGGTTAATGTATTCATGATTTTTCATGTTGTATTATACGTGATGAGACTATATCCCTGTATCCCATCTGACATCCTTTTTCTAGGATTGTGGCCACCGACATGCACCCGGCACACGTAGGCTCCCAGGAGAAGTGGGGGCCACTTCTCCTCCCTAACTGTGGTTTTGGTCGCTATTGGCACCAGTCCAACAGTTTTGAGAGGATATTTTCTGTGTCGGGGGTGATTTAATTTCTCCTTCATTGAGAGAAAGCTTTCCCGCAAGGGCTTTCCCTTTCTCTCCTATGTCCCAGCCTCATTTGGTTCCCTTTCTTTGTACTCTTTTTTATTTCTAGGGATGAGTACAATTAAGGTGTCCCCTATATGCTACTCTATATTTGCAGGCTACTATATATTTATTTGAGGCAGTTCCAACCCTTGGATCACAGAGTTGCTCTGAATCTCTGTCATCCTCGGGTTGGTCCGGTCCAGCAATATGTGACAGGTGGCGGCATTCTCACATATTTGCTTCAATTGTACTGGACCTACGGCGGCATTCACTGTTAGCAGTGTTGCCTCCGCCCTTATGTCTGGGATTTGTTGACGGGATCCAGAGGGTGGGGCTCCTCTGTTCAGCCACGCTCTCCCTGGATCATTATCGTCAGCTGTTTGAATGTTTCCTTTTTTTTGTTTTGTTTTTTCAATCATTCCTCCCTACAGCGGCGCCTAGGGGATGACGTCATGGCTCCTGCGCTATGCAGTGTCAGTCTCCACGAGGCTTTGCTTTGTTTTAGCATGGGCTATATAAGGAGAATGCCGGGAACTCTTGAGCTGCCATTCCTAATCTCTGACAACCTAGTTGGATATCTGCTTTTGTGATATGTAAGGCAGAAGATTGATTTCTCTCCCTTACTTAGTTACCTTCATTACCTTGTGGTCATCTTAGGTGGAATCTTTTGAAAATTTGGCAACGTTGGTAAGAATAGCTTCTATTGATATAATCTGTTTAGCGCTTGTTATTCTCTGGGGTCTGATGCTTAGGGCTTTGCAGCCTCCATGCTTGGAGGGGGGCTTATACCCATTATTTGCTTTATCTTTGTGGAATTTCTGTTTAATTAATATTGTTTATAATTATTTTTGGACTCCCTATTGTTGCATTGATATTTCTCCCTGTCCAATTTTTTCAGACGGATGTTTTCTTTGTTCCCCCTATTATCGCTTAGGGTTGGGACTTTCTATTTCTGTCCTCCTGGGTGGCTTGGATCACCCCATTTGGAGCACCCCTTCGCTGAAGGTTACGGCTTGGATTTATCATCCTGTAAGTGTCACCTTTATTAACATCTTTTTTAAGGATTTTGCAGTGGCCGCCCCCACTTTTGTGGCATTGGGGGTTTTTTAGCCTCCTTGAATCCCTTTGTTTTGGAGGGGTTTGTGGAGGATTTGCCCCAGTTTTTGTTCAAGTCTGGAGTGCAGACCCACTTGTTGAACCAACATATATATATGTTGAACCAGCATATATATCTTCTAAATATTTTTTTTTCCCTCCAGTTGAATTGGGAGCCTTATCCTCTGTCTTGATTTTTCTTTCAGATTCCCCTTGCCTTGTTACCTTTGGTCTTTGTTTTTAAGGTGTCACTACGCCTCCATCATTTTGGTGCCTCTATTGGATTGCAACATCCTGGGGTTCCTTTGCATGTTGAAGGGTCAATACAAGCTTTGTGGATGTCGGGTGGTATATAGGAATTCTCTGTTCAAATCACTATTTTCTTGACATGTAAGTTTCTGCATATTCTGAGGGGAATTATATATAACCTGTCAGCCTTGTAGTTCATGAATTGTTTTTGTATTTTACTTATTGACACTGTATTTTACAGTGATGGCAAACTGTCCCTGATGAAGATTATATTTATGCATTTTGAAACGCGTCGGACTCACGCATGGATGATGACCATTTATGTAGTGGGATGTTTTTTCCACCACTGTTAATAATTGTATACAATTAATTCTGTTACTAATGCATTTGTATTTTGCTCTAAATTTGTTTTTGTTTTTTTTTGTATATCAATAAATTGAATTTTACTTTTTATACAATCTATCTCTAATTGCCCTTAAAATCCCACTATCTGAGGTTTTTCCATTTTTTATGCACTGATAATTTCTGACAAAACGATTTGTCATAAGCGAACCAGGAAAGGCCAGGGAAATTCTTGTATGCCTCTAGAATTATTTCCACATGCTGAAACAAACCACAGCACAAATCAGGTCTCTTTTCCCCTAAAACGCTAGCAAAAACACAGAAAGCTTGCAACCAGTTATTAAAAGACCGTGGTGAATTTCTGCGTTTATCATCTCTAAAATCTTCCACTTCTGTCTTATCAGATCTATATTCTTTAGACAAAGGAATCAAAGAGAGAAGATCAATATAATCGCCCCTTCATATTTTTTCTTTCATATTGCTACTCAAGTGAAAACCTAAAGGCGATAATTCGCATGTAATGACCTCTTTCAAGCAAACTTCAGGGACATTCAATAAAGAATTGTCAACAGAAGGAGCATCAGTAACATTGGCAGCCATAGCAACCAAAGTACAAACAGGAGTACCCATAGTCGGCTGAGCAAGCCATACAGGGGCAACACTCGGATTTAACAGGGGTAATGAATCAACATTTTGAAGGTTAGATGAAAATTTCGACATTAAATCAGACATGGAAGAAAAAAATTGTTTAAATTGTAACAATTCACTAGACTCACCCTGGGCAGTCATAACAACAAGGATGGATGCATTATTAGCGTCAGCAGGTTGATCCCGCAATACCATCCCATCCGTGTCTTCTGAGCGACGGTCGGCATCTGCAACAAGAGCAACCTTAGAGCGATTAACTCCATCATTAGACACCATCGATCGATCAGTAAATGAAAAATCATTCGATTTATAAACAAACTCATCTTCAAGATTACAAATCAATTGTTCATCAGGCTTAGATAACCCAGACCGATCATGCCCTTTTTTATTCACTTTACCTCTCTTTGCAGGCACTCGCTGGACTGGGGAGTCTAACCTGCGAGGTCTCTTCAATGATCTAGTAGAATGTCGTCCAGAATTCCTTTGTGCGTCATCAGTCTCTTCACATGGAGCCGAGGGCTGAACGGAATCCAAAGCCGAAGGCGGGTCTGCTATGACATTGGCAGGAGGCGGGACTAAAAGAGGAAACACACTCTGAACCGAAGAGCAGGAACATACAGGAGCAGCCTGGGGGAACTGAATGGCATCTGAACCGGCACCAGAAGAAGAGAAACGAGCCTTAGGATCAGCCACAGACATCCCGGAGAAATGTGGGGAAATTACCCGATCCTCTGGAGCCTCAGAAGGGGAAGACAAAGCCAGGCAGCAGTACATCCACTCGTCCCCGTCTTCCGCAGCAGCACGCTCCATCATCATGTGTAGTAAGCTTTCTTTAGTCAGTGATGCAGAGTAATGCCCCGTACACACGGTCGGATTTTCCGATGGAAAATGTCCGATCGGAGCGTGTTGTCGGAAATTCCGACCGTGTGTGGGCTCCATCGGACATTTTCCATCGGATTTTCCGACACACAAAGTTGTAGAGCAGGAGATAAAATTTTCCGACAACAAAATCTGATCGCGTCAATTCCGAACATGTGTGGCCTGTTCCGACGCACAAAGTGCCACGCATGCTCAGAAGAAATTCCAAGACGGAACAGCTCGTTCTGGTAAACTTAGCGTTCGCAATGGATACAGCACTTTCGTCACGCTGCAATGTTAAAAATGGTTTAATACAGCGCACTCTCTTCTTCTTCATAATGTGACAAGAATTAAGTAGTTTTGCTGCTCATATTCACACACACTTCTCACAAAGTTTTATTTTTGTTTTTTTATTGGGATTCCCTGAATATATTGTTATTAGTTGTCACATCTGACAGAATTTTTTTTTTTATTTAATTTTTTGGGGGATTTTAAGCCTTTTTTTTTTTTTTTTAATGTTTGAATTTTTTCAAAGGCTGATCTTTGTTCAATGTTATTTTTATTTTTACTCCAGAATATTTTTGTGTGTGTTTTGTGTGTCAAGTTACCCCAACACCATTGATATCTTTTATTATTTAATCTCAAGGAGATTGTTTGGTGTTGGTGTCCCTTGTTCATTTCACATTGTATATTTTAAATGTACCTGAATCCTCACAAACCAACTGTCCTTTTTGAAGTAAAACACATAGGAGAGTATATTACAAAACAAAAATCCTTTATTAAGGGCTCAGAACCAAACAAAGAGGAAGGCAACACTGGATCAACAGGAGAAATTAGAGAAATTAGCGAAGCCTGGGACCCCCACGGCAGACATCAATTCTTGAACATCAAAATTGGTGGCCTGAGGAGTCCATATGTAAGGGAGTGCAGTCTGGTCCAGAATTCGCAGAGATCCGGATAGCAGCAGATGACATGTGTGTCCCCAGGCTGTGGTACCACAAGAGGCTGCATTTTTTGGCCGACCAGACTGGATCCAGGGTCCTCACTTTCTGGTCTTCCTTTCACGCTTCCTTCCGGGCTGTGGCTGTGCAGTTGGAGATGTGTTAGGAGGAGGAGTAGGACCTGGAGGAGGACTGGGAGGACCTGGAGGAGAAGGAGGAGGAGGAGGAGGACCTGCAGGAGGAGGAGGAGGACCATCGCAAAGGTGTGTCTGAGCTGTCATTTGGCCCCTCATACCTTTGTTAAGAGCCTCCAATATGAGCGCCTCACACAAGACTTGTTGGCCCTCCTCCATCCTCTGCATTTTATATGCAATGACGGCAGCAATGTCCTCCTCCACAGTCTGTCGTGCTCCCAGGACCTCTGTAGCCCTCCAAAAGAGTCCTCCGGTAGCCTCCTCTAGGGCACTCCTCCTACTGCCACTTTCTCTTTTCAGGGGGGGTGGAGGGACCTGCAGATCAGCCAGCCGGCTCGGCCCGGCCACCTCCTGGCTGAGACTTCCCTGTGTATGAAAAAGGGACATGGTTGTAATGTTTTGCTTCATCATAGGTGTGCGCAGGGGGTGTGCCAGGTGTGCCTGGGCACACCCTAATCTACCGATGCCACGCAGATTCCCCTGCTGATATTTCACCAAAGCCCCCCAATGCAACTCCTAAAAAAATTGTAAGAAGTAATAAAAAAATAATAATTAATTAAAAACTACTGACACCAACTTCTGACCTACTGACAAGTCCACTGCTCTACTGACGCCATCCACTGCCCTATTAACACCATCCATGTTTTAATACATTTTGGGGTGCATATCCTAATGCAATAGGCTGCGCACACCTATGTGCTTCATCAACCACAATCCTAAATTAGTACTCCAAACTAACATCTAGTTAACATCATTGATTGGACAAGCAGAAATATTTAGAGGAATGCTATACCTGGCTCAATCTGGGCTCCTCCACATGTTGCCTGGAAGGCCCAGGTTGGGCGTCAGAAGCCTCAGCCGGGGGGGAAGGAAGCGTGGAAGGAAGACTGGAGAGGGATGGCCTGGGTTCAGTCTGGCCTGCTAGAAAATGCAGCCTGTCGTAGTACAACATCCTGGGGACATAGATGTCATCTGCTGCTCCGGATCTCTGTGAATCCAGGACTTTCTTGCGCTCCCTTAGATATGTGCTCCTCAGGCCACCAATGAAGATCTTTAAATAGGTGATGTCTGCCGTGGGGATCACCTGCTTCACAATTTCACACAATTGCACCAGTGCTGCCTTCCTCTTTGCTTGGTTCTTGTAATGGGTGTGTTTAATCTCCCACAGACAGGGCAGCTCCCTTAAGATATCTATGAATACTGACATGAAGTCATTGTTTTTCACTAAGATATCCATGTTCAATGCAAGACACAACACAAGACAAAGCCAAATGTCAGACAAAACTCTCCTAATCTTGTTACAATAAAGGCTTCAATGTAGAAGCAGTATAGGCACAAGTTTGTCTCTTACCTTCGTTCTTACGATCGGCGCATCCAATGCTCCTTCCTCCTTCACAGATCGTACGTAATACGCACGCGTGTTACGCTTTATACACACTGGGCATGCGTGTAACTCCGCCCGCCCCTGACATTCTTTCTAGTCTATTCCCCGCCCCTTTTCGTTTAGCGCAGTGGGGGAAGAGCACATGGCGGAGCCACAGCAGGTGCGTGCTAATTGCAGGAACGAGGAGGAAGAGGAGGAAAGCCCAGATCCGGACACGTCCCGATCCAGAAGGAGACGTTTTAAGGCCACAAATATGTCCTTTGGGGAGATGTTGGAGATGGTCGACATCATGAAGAAGTCCGACTATGACGGAAAGTATGGGCCTTACCCCAACCCCAATATCAGAAAGGCCAAGATCATGGCGAAAGTGATCAAAAGTCTGCAGAAGAATTTTGGGGTACGACGATCGAAAGATCAGCTCAGGAAGCGGTGGTCGGACCTGAAATTGAGAGAGCCCGAGCAGTACCGAAAGATCCGGAGAGTGCTGCAAAAAAGTAAGTAGTTGTGCTGTGTTCCTATTCTTTCTGTCTTTATTGCGTTCGTGCTGCTCCATATGCTTTTCTTAATTGTACAGTTTAAAAGGGCAACTTTAATGTTCATGGGCCCATTATTCGTTCGTATCAAACATTTTTCTTTCGGCCTCTAAAACACCATTGTTTAGGCCATATGCATTTTCCCACATTTTTTTGGGGCCTACTTGGATGCCAAATAGTTGTTTGTGTAGATGGGTTTGTTACTAGAATGAAATGCCAACTAGATTGTGTGTAAGGAGAGGACACTGAGCAGCTGTTTTCACATCTGGACACTGGAGCACTAGTGTGGGACACAAGAACACCATTTTTATTAGGGGGCCACACAGGTGCTCCAGTGTATACTATAGGGGGGTCTCCATCTGTGAAGCTTGTACTAAACAGGTAAAGTATTGCAGCTTGACAAAGGCCAATAAAAAAAATACATCTTGGAACTCGGCTAAAATAGACAATTGTACCCCACTTCCAAGCAATGTTTCCTATTTCTAGTTCTGCCATCAAATATCTGCGTGCTAATTATACCATTTTTGTTTTACATAGGGGAGAAAAGACTCGGAGGACACCCCTCATCCGAGGAGACCACAGATCCTCCACCTCTGGAAGAAGGGGAACTAACACCAACCCAAGAAGAGCAGGAGGAAGAAGAAGATGTGGTGGAGATTGGCACCACAACAGGTGAGTGTCTGCGACCACAGGCTCAGGTAAAAGAGATGGATGGTGGCAGATTTTTGAGACCTGTTTTTGTTTTCTTTCTCTCTTTTTAGGTGATAGTGATGTGAGGGATCCAGAACGTTTCACATCAGAAAGTGCCCAGATCCTGATCGGGGAGATCATGGGGTGTAATGTCGAACTGCAAAACATACAGCAAAAAATCAATGATGTTATTAAAAAAAATAATAACATCATTGATGTTTTGGGGTGAATTTAAAACCCCACAAAATCACTTTTTGGATTGTGGTCCAATCTTTTAAATATTTTTGCAATGTTTTGAAAAGCCAAATTTGGAGGATGCACACAGTGTGCCAACATGTGCTATCTGCCATCACGGGAGATCAATGGACGCGTTTTGGGGGTGCAACCCCTTCCTCAATTATAAAGTAGCGTTGAGGAAGGGCTTGCTCCCCCAAAACATGTCCCTTGATCCCCCCTGATGGCAGATAGCACACGTTGACATTCGTAAATTTGTGTGCATCTTCCAAATTTGGCTTTTCCAGGGGTGATTTCCCCCCATTTGAACACTATATCAAACCCAGTTCCTAAATACTGATGTCTGATATAGCCTTCAGGTTTTACCTAATGTGAACTTTGTAAGTTCAAGTTTTTTGGCTTTCTTGTTGGTTTTACACATGCCTGTTTTATCTGAAATGGACATTTCGATTTTTGATAATGCTACTGCAAAAAATATTATACAACAAACATGTTGGTTTGTTTTAAAAACCTTTGGTAAATGCACATGTGATTGTGCAGGTATAAAAAAGTTGCTTACTCAAGAATGTGTGGATTATTGTCTCAACACTACAATACAACACTTTTGGGGTGATGTAATTGCTGTTTTCTGCAAAAATGGGTGTTATTTCCTAAGGGCAAATCCTCTTTGCACTACAAGTGCAGTTTCAGTGCAGTTGCAAGTGCACTTGTAGTGAAATGTGTTTTTGCATTTAGGAAATAACAGCCAACAGTGCTTTGTATAAGGTTACACAATCACGACATTTTCTAGACTCAAAACATTTCTGTCAGGGTCAGCTAAAACAAACACAAGCAGTAAATGTCCACCAAGAATTTCTTTTTTTTTATTATAAAAAGGCTTCACAGATTGTCTGGCATATTGATAGCCCCCCTACCAGCAAAGAACTCCAGGTAGCGTAACCGGACATCACGGGCACTCAGGGAGGGCAAGCCAGGACGGCCACTTTCAAGCGCCGTCAGTGTGGTTTGATGTAGGATTGCGGCCTCAGGCCCAACTGAGCCAGCATAGTTGGCCGAATGTTTCCTTAAAAAGTTATGGAGAACACAGCACGCCAGTATAATATGGTTCAGTTTATACTCCGCCATATGGATGGGTGTCAGAAATAGTCGGAACCGGCTGGCCAGGATTCCAAATGTGTTCTCCACCACTCTTCGGGCTCTGGCCAGCCGGTAATTAAAAACCCTCTGTTTCGGGGTGAGGGTCCTCATTGGGAATGGCCGCATCAGGTGGTCCCCCAGCGCAAACGCTTCATCAGCAACGAACACAAATGGGAGTCCTTCAACATTGTCCTCTGGAGCTGGCAAGTCCAAGCTGCCATTCTGGAGACGCCTGTAAAACTCCGTCTGGGCGATGACTCCACCATCGGACATCCGGCCATTCTTCCCCACGTCCACATACAGGAAGTCGTAATTAGCCGACACCACCGCCAACATCACTATACTATTGAACCCCTTGTAATTATAATAGTACGACCCCGAGTTGGGTGGTGGGACGATGTGGACGTGTTTCCCATCAATTGCCCCACCGCAGTTAGGAAAGTCCCACCGCTGGGCAAAGTGGGAGGCCACAGTCTGCCATTCCTGTGGCGTGGAAGGAAACTGTTGAGGAAAAAACAATAAACATTACTATTTTTTCACAGAAACATGGCAAGCAGATTAGGCACAAACATTATGTGGCAACCTCCAGATAGCATTTAGTAAGGGGAATTTAACAAGCCAAAGTATAAGGTACACCTATCATATTCCCCCTCCCCCCCTCTCATGGGCCATTTCTAACATTATAGGGGGGGGGGGAATCTTGGACAGGTAACCCTCTTCACTTCATTGAGAGCTGAATGCCTAAATAATGGGTATTACTTGGAACAGCCCCTCCTTAGTTACGCTATTGGCAGACCACTGGACAGGTAAGAAGTGTCATAATACAAAGATATAAATACACATTGTACACATTTGAGGACATTTGGACATTCTGCTATTACCTATCAAGATAATAATAGAATACAAAAACTTGAAACAGTACCATTGGAAAGTATACAGGCAGGCCCTTGCACTACATGCTTTGGGCAATTCATCCATAAATCTGACCAGTAAAGAGGTGGGTGTAGTGTGTATGGGTTTGGCAAAGTCAGCAGATAGATGATTGAGGATACATAGAGAATTGGGATCAGCTGACTTAGCAGTTGGGGGAGGGAGGGTTACAAAAAATTATTTGGGGACACCAACAAAAAAAAGCCTCTGGCACTCTGCCAGAATTTAAATCAAAAATAACATTTCCAAACATTTTAGGGGGTGTTTGGGGTAAAGCACTATTATAGAGCTGATAAAATACATTGTTAAGTGACTACATGAGGTGAATATAGGGCCAGGAGACACCATGCTGGGGAGGTTATTGAAGGGCAAATATGTATGAAGGACCTACAATAATAATTACATAAAAATCCAGCATGCATGAGAACAAAGGGGACATTCACAGCATATTACAATCATGGTAATTAGGGAATGAGGAAAGAAATACAATATATTAGCAAACATTAAATAATATAAAATGTGATATAAAAGGATAAAAATCTTACCTTCATATACTCCTTCTGCAGGACCTGTATGATGGCAGAACAGTTCTCTGGGATGATGATACCCAGAGCCTGGGGGGAGATGCCTGTCGAGAACTTCAAGTCCTGCAGACTTCTCCCTGTCGCCAAGTACCGCAGGGTAGCGACCAACCTCTGCTCCGGAGTGATGGCTTGCCTCATGCAGGTATCCTGCCTGCTGATATAGGGGGTCAGCGAAGCCAACAAACGGTGAAATACGGGGTCCGTCATCCTGAGAAAGTTCCTGAAATCGTCAGGATTATTCTCACGGATCTCACGGAGCAAAGGCATATGAGAGAACTGGTCACGCTGAAGCAACCAATTCTTGGTCCATGAACTCCTCCCCACCCTGTTCATGGACTGGACTTGTGTCAAGGTCAGGACCCCAACACCAAGCCCCCGCACAGCACGAACTCTACGAGGAGTACGCATACGAAACATGGCTAGAAAACGGTCGGCTGCTCAGAACGAAGTAACAGAACGCACTGAAGAACAGCAAGGCCTGTGAAGAGCGACCTGAAAACCAGTAACGAACTAACAAGAATACAATGACTACTTAAAGTCACGCGGAACTTGCTTGCACGCACTGAAGAGCAGATACAAACCCACAAGCACAAACTGAACGGCACAAAACGATCTGAAAGCCACGAGTCTAAAAAAGCACGAACCGTCGCTCACCAAACTTTTACTAACACGAGATTAGCAAAAGGAGCCCAAAGGGTGCCGCACTTGGTTCTGAACCGGCCTTTTCTAGTCTCATCGTACGTGGTGTACGTGACCGCGTGGTTGGCGATCGGAAATTCCGACAACTTTGTGCGACCGTGTGTAGACAAAAAAAGTTTGAGCCAACATCCGTTGGAAAAAATCCTAGGATTTTGTTGTCGGAATGTCCGAACAAAGTCCGACCGTGTGTACGCCCTATAACACAGAGTAACAAGCTTCTTTCCGTTGTCTTCTTTCTTCTGCCTGCGTAATGATGCATCCTCTGTCTTATATAGGAACCTGCTCATGCCAGAGGACTGTTTATTGGCTAACTGACATTAATTTAAACAAATCTCAGGTAAGTATAGAATTTTTTAATTTATTTTAATAATTATTAATAAAACTTTATACAAAACAATTTTGTCTCTCATGATCCCATATGTGGTGGGGGTGGGGACATGTTATGCCCCACCCCTCTCTTTTATTCTTCTTCCAACATAAACATGAACTTCCATCATCACCAAAAATGTACATTGGTAAGTGTTAACCACTTGACGACCTGCTCACGCAGATATAGTGCGGCAGGTCGGCTCTCCTGCGCGAACTGACCTACCTGTACATTAGTCTGTAAAAGCAGGATAGCGGTCCATGCGCACACCCGCCCACGTGTCCCGCGTACTCAGTGTCCGCCGGCGGACCGCGATTGCGATGAGGAGAGGCAGAACGGGGAACTGCCTATGTAAACAAGGCATTTCCCCATTCTACCTAGTGACATGACAGAGATCTACTGTTCCCAGTGATGGGGAACGGTGATCTCTGTTATGTTTCAGTAAGCCTATCCCCCTACAGTTAAAAGATGCTGAGGGAACACACTTAACCCGTTGATTGACCCCTAGTGTTAACCCCTTCCCTCCCAGTGTCATTTTTACATTGATTAGTGCATATTTTTATAGCACTGATCAATGTAATAATGTCACTGGTCCCCAAAGAGTGTCATTTGGGGGTCAGATTTGTCTGCCGCAATGTCGCAGTCCCGCTAAAAATCGCAGATCGCCGCCATTACCAGTAAAAACAATAAAAATAAATAAAAGTCCCTAAATCTATCCCGTAGTTTTTAGATGCAATAACTTTTGCGCAAACTAATCAATATATGCCTATTGTGATTTTTTTTTTTACCAAAAATATGTAGAAGGATACATATTGGCCTAAACTGATGAATAAATTTGTTTTTTTATTTTATTTTTTGGATATGTATTATAGCATAAAGTAAAAAAAAATGTTTTTTTTTGTTTTGTTTTTTTCAAAATTGTCACTCTTATTTTGTTTATAGCGCAAAAAATCAAATGATCAAATACCACCAAAAGAAAACTCTATTTGTGGGAAAAAAAAAAGGATGTCGATTTTGTTTGGGTACAACGTTGCACGACCGTGCAATTGTCAGTTAGGGCGAAACAGTGTTGTATCGCAGAAAATGCTCTGGTCATTAAAACCCCTTCCCGCCGACCGTACGCAGATATGCGTACTCGGCTTTCCGGGGTTATACCGGGATGATGCCTGCAGCTGCAGGCATCATCCCGGTACCGTTGTTTACAGCGGGCGATCGGCTACCCGTGTATAACAACCGATGCGGCTAAAAGCCGCTCGGCTGTTATACCGGAGGAGCGGGAGGGGACATCCCCCCCCTCCCGCAGCCTCCCGCCGCTGTTACCGGGCCTCCCGTGCGATCGGGAGGCCCGGTGTCTGTTCGGCTGCCTTCAGCGGCTGTGGGCGGGCTGGAACGAAGCTGCGAGCGGCTTCGTTCCAGCCTTCTTGTTGTAAACGCGGAAGCGACATCATGACGTCACTTCCCGTTTACTCGGCTCCCAATGGCGCCGAATTTAAAAAAGTACACAGTATTCAGAATCGCCGTTTTCGGTGATCTGAATACTTTGAAGTGTAAAGGAGGGATAGGGGGTCTTTTAGACCCCCCATCCCTCCATAAAGAGTACCTGTCACCACCTATTACTGTCACAAGGGATGTTTACATTGCTTGTGACAGCAATAAAAGTAAAAAAAAAAAAAAAAATTTTTAAACACAATTTATAAAGTAAAAAAATAAATAAAATAAATAAAAAAAAAAAAAAAAATTTTAAAAGTGCCCCTGTCCCCGCGAGCTCGCGCAGCGAAGAAAACGCATACGGAAGTCGCGCCCGCATATGTAAACGGTGTTCAAACCACACATGTGAGGTATCGCCGCGATCGTCAGAGCGAGAGCAATAATTCTAGCCCTAGACCTCCTCTGTAGCTCAAACCTGGTAACCGTAAAAAAATTTTAAAACGTCGCCTATGGAAATTCATAGGTACCGTAGTTCGTCGCCATTCCACGAGTGCGTGCAATTATAAAGGGTGACATGTTTGGTATCTATTTACTCGGCGTAACATCATCTTTCACATTATACAAAAAAATTGGGGTAACTTTACTGTTTGGATTTTTTAAAATTCATGAAAGTGTCACTTTTCCAAAAATTTGCGTTTAAAACACCGCTGCACAAATACCGTGTGATAAAAAATATTGCAACAATCGCCATTTTATTCTCTAGATTCTCTGCTAAAAAATATATATATATAATGTTTGGGGGTTCTAAGTAATTTTCTAGCAAAAAATACGGATTTTAACTTGTAAACACCAAATTTCAAAAATAGGCTTAGTCATGAAAGGGTTAAGGGACAAAACCTTCCAGGGCTGAAGTGGTTATAAAAAAGTGTGGAGTTGTGGAGGTCACATGTTTCTTGTGACAGCGGAGCTCCAGCTGCAGAGATTTACAATAAAGTTCAGTTAAAAAAAAAAAAAAAAAAAAAAAAAAGTGGAGGCCACATGATTCCTGTCATCGATGGAGCTCCATTCTGCAGCCAGACTCCCTTGCTTATCCCCGCCCAGTGTGTAACGGCCTGGTTTGAACGTTTCCCCTTTACGGACGGAAGTACACTTTGCCGTCGTGTTACGGAGACAGGTCGGGGGTAATGTTCCGGCACCTCTAGTTGCAGAAATTGAGGCAAGAGGCGAGTGTCAGTGGAACAATGCGTTGGTTAGGGGATGTTGTTGGACACGTTTAGGGTAAGACCAAACATCTTAAGTATGTTATTTAAACTTTGACCTGGGATGTGAATCTGACCTGTAAAAGCTGGGCGGATTGCGAGAAAAGGTGGATAGAGGCTGCTGAGTCAAAAAGATTTGGCGAAAGTCGTAAAGTGAACCTTTCGGTATTGTTTACCAGCACGTGGTTTTCTTTACCATGTGAGCTCAGGTGTGTGCTCTGACAGGGTGATCTAGTCACCACAACCAGCGTAAAGCTAAATTTACACTCGTGTCCAAGGCAGGTGTGTTTTTGAAGCCTCATGAACTGTCAATTCCTTGCATTGCAGCAGATGGTGTTCACATGATCGTGTTTGCTTTGCGTCAAAATTAATCTGGCGTGTAATCTTCAGCTGGCTTTCCCGCTACCCAAATGCACCCATTCATGTCAATGTAAATACACGGCAGACATGCCACAAATGCCCTTGTGGTGTTTACAGTTTGTTTGAGATGCGCATAGAAACCATTACTAGCCGAGATGATAAAACAAGAATCCATACAATAGAAAACTAACACATAGGAATCATCTGGAAAGTTCCCCACTTCCGCCGGAGCTCGCCGTGGCGAGGTAATCAGAGGTCCCACTTCCCCTTCCTCCTTCCCCTGCTGCCGAGCCAGCAAGAGAGTGCTTCGCGCATGCGCAGTAGGGACCCAGCCATGAAACCACAATGCTCCATTGCCAGGTTCCCTTATCGGCAGTGGCGGCGGCAGCACCCAACAGCTGATGGAAACATCAGCTGTGGTGCCGACGTCGCTGGGCTCCAGGATAGGTAAGTGTCCTAATATTAATGGTCAACAGCTACAATATGTATAGTTGCTGGCTTTTCATTTTTGGAGGAGGGGGGGTGGAACTCCGCTTTAATGCTATATGCACTTTCGTGGACATCCATGGTATCTAAAATTTCAAAACTTGTCTAAGGGCAGATTCACACTACTCACGGAGAAAAATGTTCATTTTTCTCTTTGGGTAGTGATCACAGCTGCTAGTAAAAGGGACAGGAGGTGGTCCGGTGTCTTGTGTTTTTACAAGTAAGGCACGGTTTCCTCCTTTTTTTTTTTTCTCCCTAAATTTTAATTCAATGTCACGTTCCATTCATCTCTATGCATGGCAGCTCAGTTGCTGTGCAAAAAGAGCAGTGTCATACAGAGACTTTTTGAGCGATGCTAAAAAATACAGACAGCTTTTCTTATGTGGCTGTCTTGTCGATTAGTGCCTCCCGTCGAATAATGCATCCACTACGTCACACCAGCTGATTCCCCTATCAGCTAGCATGATGTAAGACTGCACATGCGCAGTTCGTCGGATGCATTTTCTGACGGGAGTCACAGAAAACATTGGAGAGGCACAGTGTAGGGTTCCGGTTGGGGTACCAGACCCTGGGTGTGGGGGTACCCATAGAGTGTCTCTACATCACCCCCAAGCTTTGTAATTTTGTAACCCATGGTCAGGGAGCACCGGTACCGTGAAGACGTTCAACATTGTGGCCCCGGTAAATCCCCGGTAAAAGGTCCCCAAACCACCACATTTTTATGAGGTGTAGCTGTGATATCTGGGCAAAAGGGGTGCAAGTTTGGTGTCGCTAGGCCATTCGGTCGTCGAATGGTTGAGCGATAAGTGAAATCCGTCACAATTTTGCCTGGTTTCCCCATAGACTCCCATGTTAAGTGAGGGGCTTATTTTGGGTAGTCGGTACTGGCCTTCCTTCAGTTCCCTGGACCCGAAATTTCTTGCATGTTTAGTCATGGCTCTCCCCTACAAGTGTGCCAAATTTGGTGGGATTTGACCTGGTGGGTCCCCAGAAACTGGAGCTCAAATTTGCCCGTTTTTTCCCCCAGGCGGAAAAATGAAGCGAGTGGCCCATTTTGGGGAGTCGGTACCGGCTGCCGTTCGGTTCCCTGGACTCGAAATTTCTATCACACGCAGCCATGGGTGTTCCCTAAAAGTGTGCCAAGTTTGGTGGGTTTTCACTGAGTGGTCCCCGGGAATCGGAGCTCAAAGTATCTCCTCTAGCCTCTCCTACACCGGGGCCTCTCCACTGTTTTCTGTGACTCCCGTCGGAAAATGCATCCGACGAACTGCGCATGTGCAGTCTTACGTCATGCCAGCTGATAGGGGAATCAGCTGGTGTGACGTAGTGGATGCATTATTCGACGGGAGGCACTAATCGACAAGACACTGACCCCCGAAGGATCCCTAATTGTATAATGACAGCAATCGTGTAAGGGCAGGTTCACACTTGTGTGCACAAATAAAAATGCAGATAAATGCTTTCACTTGCGTTTTAAATGCTGCATGTTTTTTATGTTTTTTTTTTTGGGGAAGCTGTCTCTGTACAGGTCAATTATCTGCCAGTTATTTTTCCTTTTTTTTTTTTTTTTTCTTTGCAGCTCTCTGCACCCACAGCTGACAGCTGTGTCGAAGTGTGACCTGAACAGATGAAACCATTGTTTTCTGTGTTCCCTTGGGGAGAGCTGCATTTTTCTTATGCAGAAAAATGCAGCTCTCCGCACAAGTCCGATCCTGCCCTTAGTCATAGTACACACTGGCCAAATGTTGGACAGCATTGAATCGGCCGACATTAAGCCCGTGTATGCTGAAGTCAGGCCAGCTTCTGTTGAAGGAGCATGACCAAAAATGATTTGCCGATCGGTGCTCTCAGCCAATGGCCGTTTCCCCTTTCAAAACACAATAGAACAGCAGGGGAGATCACTGTACTAACATTGTATAGTTAGTACAGTGGCTCCTCCTGAGTTGTCAATCTTTTATTTTGTTCTGCCCTTCTGGGTTGAACAATAAAAAACTATTAGTGTGTACTAGGCTTTGGGCTAGGTTCACAACTGTGCATGTGGGTGCTGCTGCAGGATCCACACAAATTCCCGCAGCTGCAACCACCCGCTCAGTAAAACCTGTAATCCTAATCGTACGCCGCCTACACTGGAAATTGCACCTGCACTGGGAACCACGCTGTAGTTATGGTTCCTGTGCGGGCTGTGATTTCCAAAGTATTGCAGGGACTTCTTTCCTGCTTTTCATGGGGCATGGCAGCCCATTCAAATGTTTGGGCTGTCATGCCCGAGCCAATGCTGGCTACATGAGTGTGAACCTAGCCTTAGGGCTTGTTCACACAGTGCGGTGACTGGTGTTTTTTTGTATTGCGTGTTTTGCCAGTCACCACTAGGGCACATAGCAAACAGTTGCTGTGCATTTAGCCGTGGTAAAATACAGACATGCTGCATTTTACAGCAGTGAACAGGTAAACACTGCATGTTGCTGTGTGGAGACATGAATGAAGTGTCACTTTGTGCACTTGAAATAAAGATAAATAAAAAGAAACGTAAGCTGTGAATGCTGAAACGCCCTCCTACTGTGACTCACTGCAGTCCAAAACTCACAGCTGTCCACAAGCTATAAAGGAACGCTTAGCATGTAGGCAGTGTGAAAGGGCTCAAAATGAACATGGTAAGGGCTCGTTCACACTGTGTGCGGTGACCTGCCTTTCAATGTTTGTGTGATGTGCAGTGTGGGAAGAAAGCAGCATGTCTGCATTTTTTTCCGCAGCACACAAAATGTTACCTCACTAAAGCGCAATGCATCATGCCATTGAGCATAATTCACATTAATAGATGCCTACATGCTAAATCACTGCATTTTACCTTGTGGTCAATGTGCCTCCTAGTCTAAGAATAAAGGACCATTCACACCGGCCATGCATTAACCACTTGACAACTGGGCACTTAAACCCCCTTCCTAACCAGACCAATTTTCAGCTTTTGGTGCTCTCACATTTTGAATGACAATTACTCAGTCACGCAACACTGTATCTATATGAAATTTTTGTCCTTTTTTTCACACAAATGGAGCTTTCTTTTGGTGGTATTTAATCACCGCTGGGTTCTTTATTTTTTGCGCCGTAAAAGAAAAAAAGACCGAAAAATCTGTAAAAAAAATACATTTTTCTTCATTTCTGTTATAATATTTTGCAAATTAGTAATTTTTCTTCATATATTTTGGCCAAAATTTATACCGCTACATATCTTTGGTAAAATTAACCCAAATCGGTGGATATTATTTGGTCTTTGTGAAAGTTAGAGTCCAAAAGCTATGGTGCGAATATCTGAAAATTGATCACACCTGAAGTACTGACGGCCTATCTAATTTCTTGAGACCCTAACATTCCAGAAAAGTACAAATACCCCCCAAATGACCCCTTTTTGGAAAGAAGACATTCCAAGGTATTTAGAAAGATGCATGGCGAGTTTTTTGAAGTTGTCATTTTTTCCCACAATTCTTTGCAAAATCAAGGTGTTTTTTTTTTAATTTTTTTTTTTTTTTTCCCACAAAATTGTCATATTAGCAGGTTATTTCTCACACACCGCATATGCATACCACAAATTACACCCCAAAACACATTGTGCTATTACTCCCGAGTATAGTGATACCACATGTGTGAGACTTTTACACAGCGTGGCCACATACAGAGGCCCAACATGCAGGGGAGCACCTTCAGGCGTTCTGGAGCACCCAGGCCAATTCTGACATTTCTCTCCTACATGAAAAATCATCATTTATTAGCTAGAAAATTACATAGAACCCCAAAACATTATATATGTTTTTTTAGCAAAGACCCTAGAGAATACAATGGCGGTCGTTGCAACTTTTTATCTCGCACGGTATTTGCGCAGCAATTTTTTTAATGCGTTTTTTTTTTTTTAAAAAACTGTTTTGTGCTTTACAAAAACCAAAACAGTAAAGTTAGCCTAATGTTTTTGCATAATGTGAAAGATGAAGTTACGCCGAGTAAATAGATACCCAACATGTCACCTTTCAAAATTGCACGCGCTTGTGGAATGGCGCCAAACTTTGCTACTCCAAAATCCCCATAGGCGACGCTTTAAAATTTTTTACTGGTTACATGTTTTGAGTTACAGAGAAGGTCTAGGGCCAAAATTATTGCTCTCGCTCTACTGATCGCAGCCATACCTCACATGTGTGGTTTGAACACTGTTTTCATATGTGGGCGGGACTTACATATGCGTTCGCTTCTGCATGCGAACACACAGGGACAGGGGCGCTTTAAAAATTTTTTTTTTTTTTTTATTGTTCATTTTACTTTATTTATTTTAGTTTGATGCCTTTTTACAAAAAAAAAAAAAAAAATTTTGACCACTTTTATTCCTATTACAAGTAATATAAACATCCTTGTAATAGGAATATGGCATGACAGGTCCTCTTTACAGTGAGATATGGGGTCAATAAGACCCCACATCTCACCTCTAGGCAGGGAAGCCTGAAATTAAAAAAAAAAAAAAAAAACGATCCTGGCTTCGATCGTAGCGGTGAGTCGGTAGAAGCGCGGGAGGGGGGGACATCCCCTCTCGCCTCCCGTAAGAACGATCAAGCAGTGGAACAGCTGCTATGATCATTCTCATGGTGTAGGGAATCGCCGGCTGAAAAAGCTGATATCTGAATGATGTCTGTAGCTGCAACCATCATTCAGATATCTCCGCACAAAGTCAAGGATGTTGTATGACGGCCGGCGGGCGGGAAGCGGTTAAAACGCTTTTTTTTTTTTTTTTTTTTTTTTTTTTTTTTTAACACAAAGTTGTCCATTTATACAATATTTCTACCACATAATATGTACATACCAAAAATGACACCCCAAAATAGATTCTCCTGCTCCTCCTGAGTACGGCGATACCACATGTGTGAGACTTCCACAGCCTGGCCACATACAGGGGGCGAGTACAGCGGGGTATGGCGGGGGCATGGCGGAGTATGGCGGGGGCATGGCAGAGTATTGCACAGCAGAAGGGATGGCTGGATGTCTCTGTGCAGCGCTGTGGGCACTACACATACAGCCCACAGCGCTGCAGACATCCATCCATCCCCCTCCCCGCTCACTGTGTACCGATCCGTACACAGGAGGGGAGGAGAGGAACCGGCGTCATCAGATGACGCCGGTCTGTTTACATGTGATCGCGCCGTCATTTGACGGCGCGATCGCATGGTAAACGGCCGCGAATAGCGGCCATTTACCGGGATCCGTGATGCGCCGGGTCCTCCGGACCCGGCGGTCACGGATGTGTTCGGGTGCGCGCCCCAGGGGGCGCGCGAGAGGGGAATTCTGAGAGGACGTCATAGTACGTCCTCCCAGAGTTATCCAACCTCCCTGCAGCCGTCATTCGGCTATGGGCCGGTTGGTAAGTGGTTAAAGCAGAACTAAGCCCATTGATTTCACAATTTCCGAAAAAAATATTACATTCAAGGCTTGCCATGAATAACTGTCAGTTCTTAATCGACCTGTCAAGCCCTCAAATGGCTGGTATCATAGCTGATTACATGTACAAAACAATAGCAGCTGCAGATCAAAGAGAGGCAAAGATGACAGCTTCCTTGGCTGTGAAGGATAGGAGAGTTCTGCCTTAAGACCGCATTCTCACCTCTGCAACCGCATAAGGCAGCCCATTCACTTGAATAGTCACCCCTAAACATGACAAATTCACCAGAGTAGCTCATGTACTTTTTTTGGCACGGAGCTAAATGCATTTTCCCCCTTCATCTTCCAGGACAGCTTACTTGGAAGAGATGATTTGCTGCGCCCTCTACAGGAAGCGCAAATCAGAAAAGGTTTAAAAGTCCTCTCCCCTCCCTTGTACCTCAGTTGTTTTGTGTTTCCAGACCCTCCAGGAATACACACAGCAATGTTTGTTGTGATGCTCAGACTAGGTGTACCTATGCTCTGTGCATTTATGCTGCAAGGTTTCCCCATTTTGTCTTTGTTAGATTTGAAGCTAATTACCACAGCTCGTCTGGTAGCCTTGACCTCTGGAGGTGGTTCTACTGAGGTTTTTTAGGGTGGCAGTGGTTGTCCCTCTGCCTTCAGCAGCAGCTTTTTTGAGACTCGTGCTGTCTGCCAGTCCCCAGGTGTACCAAGATGGCGTTGGATGACGCAATTCCGGTTACATGGCAAGATGGTGCCGAAACCGGAAGTGACATGTAGCACTTCCTTGCACAAGGATTTAAAGTGATTGTAAAGATTTGTGTGATTTTTTTTTTTTTTTTATAACCAACATGTTATACTTGCCTGCTCTGCGCAAGGGTTTTGCACAGAGTGACCCAATCCTCCTTTTTTTTGGGGTCCCCCAGCGGTGCTCCTCCTCTTCATTGAGTGCCCCCACAAAGAGCTGATTTCCATGGGGGCACTCCCGAATCCTGCTGCGGCATCCATGGACACAGACAGC
Source organism: Aquarana catesbeiana (assembly GCF_042186555.1). Lineage (NCBI taxonomy): Eukaryota > Metazoa > Chordata > Amphibia > Anura > Ranidae > Aquarana > Aquarana catesbeiana. Next base: position 523,883,451 of record NC_133325.1, on the reverse strand, counting down.
AGGACTCAGCCCCGCCCCTGGATCCTGTGTAGCTGGATTTGATTGACAGCAGTGGGAGCCAATGACTCCTGCTGCTATTTATCCAATGAGAACCAGAGACAGAGGTTTCAGCTGCTGGGCTCATCCTCGACGCTGGAGTGATCAGGTTCAGGTAAGAGAAAGGGGGCCTCTGGGGGGATGCAGCAGCACAGGTTTTTCACCTTAACCAGTTCCCGACCGGCTCATGTGTATTTACAGGGACAGAATGGCTCCCCTGCACAAAACCTTGTACGGGGTTCCTTTAAGAGCTGCCAGAGAGCACGCGCCGGCTGCATGGCAGGGGACCCGATGCGCGTGGCTGGCGGTCGCAATTGCTGTCTGCCTTGTGCAATCGCATGCATGAGCACCAGCACGCGGATTTGTGTGTGTAAACACATAAATCCCTGTGCTGTCAGAGGAGACGTGTCGTTTGTTCCTAGTAAGTAGGAACAGCGATATGTCTCCTCTCCTACTTAGTCCTATCCCTATACAGTGGGAACACACATTTTACCGCTTGATCGCCCCCCCCCTAGTGTTAAGCCCTTCCCTACCAGAGTAATTTACACAGTAATAAGTGCATTTTTTAGCACTGATTATTGTATAAATGTCAATGGTACCAAAAATGTGTCAAGTGTCCGATCTGTCCATCGCAATAACGCTAAAAATTGCAGATTACCAGAAAAAAAAAAAAAAAATGCCACAAATCTTTCCCATAGTTTGTAGATGCTATAACTTTTGCGGAAACCAATCAATATAGATTTATTGCGATTTTTACCAAAAATACATAAAAGTGTGTAAAATATATATATTGCCTAAACTGATGAATATGTTTTTAAAAACATTTTTGGGGATATTTATTATAGCAAAAAGTAAAAAAAAAAAAAAAAAAAAAAAAAATATATATATATATTTCAAAATTGTGGCTCTTTTTGTGTATAGAAAAAAAAATAAAAACCGCAGAGGTGATCAAATAAAACCAAAAGAAAACTCTATTTGTGGGAAAAAAAAGGATGCAAATTTCATTTGGGTACAGCATTGCATTACTGCGCAATTACCAGATAAAGCGACCCCACGCTAAATTGTAAAAAGTGCTCTGGTCAGGAAGGGGGTAAAACCTTCCGGGGCTGAAGTGGTTAATGCATAGAATGCATTAAGGTGGAAAACCTTGAGACTTGACTACTTTAATTCCTGGCATGAGGCATTATTTAAAACTTGCAGACTGGTTGACCGCTGCTGCTGGCCATGCGGTTTGCGGGTTGTGGCCTGGCTTTCCCCCATCACGTCTCGATGATAGTGCAGTTCCTCTGGCAGTGGCTAATTGGCCATCCCAGAGGAAGAAAGTACTGGGCACGATGGATCCCAACAGCAACCCAGGAGGGGACGCAGCTCCTGCTTTAGCAGAGCCAGCATCTGCCTCTACTTCCAATCCAGTTCACAAGGTATGTGACCTCTGCATTTTGACAAGGGTTACAGGACTCTGTATTTATAGTTTGTCAGTCCAAGAAATGTTTTGTTCTTCTTTTCCAGCCTTACATGCCCCCTAAGAAAAGATGTGGGAATTGCAGGAACAAACTGCCTGACGCCTCAGTTTGCAGGCAGTCTCTGACTTGGAAGAGGGCGAGAATTTAGCCTTAGACCCCATGCACACTATACAACTTTTGTTGTCTGATTTCCTTTAGATTTGCCAAAACCATGTAGTGCAAAGGCCTGCCTGCTTGCACACAAATTGAAACTCTTCAGGTTTGACCTCATGTTATATGGTTTTGGTAAATCTGAAGACAAAAATCTGCAGAAAATCTAATGTGTTTGGGGCCTTAGAGTCTGGGGGAGGTTCCCCCTCAGAGACTCAAGAGGTTGGTAGCTTTGCTAGGTACCTTTTTCTGACAGAGGAGGTCAATGAACTTTTGAATGTTATCTACACTTCTGAGCAGATAGAAGAACCTGTTCAGTTCGGGACAGGATGTATAGAGGTTTAAGGCGCATAAACAGAACCTTTCCAGTCCATCAGTCCTTACATGAGATGATCTTTAATGAATGGAGGGAACCTGAAAGGAAACTTTTTTTTTTTTTTTTTTTTTTTTTTATCTTTCTAGAGGTCATGCGATTTAAATGCCCTAAAGTGGATGCTCCCCACCCCAGATTTCTAAATTCAGATCTCTCATTTGAGGACTTTGGGGGTCCTTAAGGAAAGCCGATTCCTTGCAGCGTAAGGCTTTGGATTCCTTGGATTTTTCCCTAGGTCCAGCTCTTGCCTCCACATGTGTAGTGATGAACTTTGACGTCTGGGTTCAGAGGCTGCATAGTTTGCTATCCACTGAAACTCCAATAGAAGAAATTGGGGAATCTCTCCCGTTGGTAGCTAAATCCGTGACTTTTATGGCCAACGCCACAGCAGACTCTGTTAACCACTTAAGGACCGGGCCTATTATTTACACTTGGTGTTTACAAGTTTAAAAACTGTTTTTTCTCAAGTCGTCTTCCAGGACGGCACCCTGAGAAATGACTGGTCCACCTGACAGGAAACACAATCCATCAAAGAGGTTAAAGCCCCTGCCTCTCCCCGTGCTCCTCAGTTTTTGATTGTGTTTCCCCACAGCGAAACCGTTTGTTATTTTATCTATAGACCTGGGGCTGGTGGTCTCCCCCCCCCCCCCCCCCCGGGAGCTGGACCAAATGCCTGGGTGGCCTCTGGGTCCAGCCGGATATTTTTTATCCTTCCTGGGTGGGGTTCCCTTATATTTTCCTCAGGGGGGCAACGCAAGCTGAAGAAACCCCCTCTGAGAGCTGAAGGCCCCTGGGTACAGTGGTGTACCCAGAACTTCAGGGGCCTGTCTTCCTGCCTCCTCTCCCTACCTGCACAGTGGCTGTGCAGAAAAGGAGCCTGGTTCTCCTCCCTTCTTGGGCGGTGAGTTTGTCTTACCTTTTCCCCTAGTGCAGAGGTGCTGGTCAGGGTGGGCAGACAGCTGCCTTGGTCGGCAGGGAGATGAAGGTGGTTTGCTTCATGCTCCACGGCGTCGGCACTCTCCGCCCACCCTCCCCGAGCTTGCGCGGTTCTTATCCCCCTAGCTGTGCAGAGTGCCAGCATAGGGGGAAGGTGCCTGCACTTCTCAGTGACCTGTGGGCGCTCGGCGCCATTTTGTTGAGGATAGGGGAGGAGTGGTGTGGTGTTACATCACTTCCTCAACTACACAGGACGTAAGCTCAGCGTGGCCCGTGTCACTTCCGGTCTACGGCAAGATGGTGGCGGCATCAGCATGGTGAAAGGGGGGAAAAGGCACAGCTCATCATAACAAGGAGATATAAATCCAGCTGGAGCAGGCACCCATTTCTCCTACAGACCAGGCTATTTGTGCAGCATGGAACATGAGGAGCGACCTACAGGGTCCACGGCTATAGAGGAGACCACGGGGGGTGAGTCTGACCTGCCGCCAGAGGTTTAGATGGGGGAGGGTATCCCAAATCTTCTCCTCTGAGTATTACAGTGCTGTATTCCTGTGTATTTTGTTTCAGGGGACGATGCCATTACCCGTGAGGTTGCCAGCCGTCCCATTAAGACTACCCGTTCTAAAAGATGCGGGAATTGTAACGATAGGTTACCCCCAAGTCACCCTAAACCTTTCTGTTTTAAATGTATACAGAAGCTAACAGGGAAGGAGACATCCCAGATCATGAAGGATTTCCTCATGGTTCAAACTGAGATGCTCTCCACCTTAAAGGCGTTTCAATCCTCCTTTATGGCAAGGGAGTCAGAGGCCCAAACCAGTAAGGACGCCTGCTCCCAGGAGGGCTCCGCTTCCTCTAGAGGATCTAAATGTGTCAGGGATATACCAAAGTACTCCTTTTCCCAGGATTTGGAAGAGGAACTAGAATCCAAATCTCTTGAGCAGAGATCTTCGGATGAGGGGGTAGCAGACAGCCAGGAGGAGGGTGAGGACTCCAGGTCTAGTAGGCATATTTTTTTCAGCCAACGACATGGAGGGCCTTCTGAGGGCCATTTATGCTTCCGAGGAGATTCAGGAGCCCACTGAGCAGGTCCCTGCCCAGGACAGGATGTACAGCGACTTAATTAGGCCACAAGCTCGGGTTCTTCCGGTACATTCAGCCCTCAAAGATGTTATCTTGAGGAAATGGAAGGAACCAGAGAAGAGGCTCCTGAAATACAAAAGGAAGTGTGGAAGCGTAGATGCCCCTTTTCGGAAGAAAATGAGGAGAAGTTTTTTAAGACCCCTAGATTAGACGCCTCCTTAGCTCTAGTGTCTAAACAGTCCGATCTCTCCTTTGAGGACACGGGCAACATAAAGGATCAGATGGATCGGAAGGCAGAAACCAATTTACGCAGGGCCTGGGAAGCTAACGCTGCGGCTATGAGCCCTGCATTGGCCTCAGCTTGCATCGCAAGAAATGCGGACATGTGGGTATGTAAACTCATGGACCATGTGTCCCAAACCACGAAGTCTAAGGAGGTCTTAGATTCATTGGAAGTCATAGGTAGTGCAGTCGCATACCTAGCGGATGCTGCGGTTGAGACAGTTTCTTCCACCGCTAAATCTGGTGCCTTATTGAACTCAGCCAGGCGAGCCCTCTGGGTTAAAACCTGGGATGGGGATAGTTCATCAAAGACCCGGCTTTGTGGCCTCCCCTTTGAGGGTTCGCTCTTTTTTGGTACTGGGTTAGATCAAGCTTTGGCTAGATCTACAGAAAAAGGGAAAAAGTTCCCTGTTAAACCAAGAAGAGACAGGAAGAGTTTTTTTCGTGGCCCCCAAGCAAAGAACCACTTCTCCAGATAAAAAAAAGTCTCCCCTAATGGGCGTTGGGGAGCTGGAAAGGACAAGCAGAAATCAGGTATTCTCTTTTCCAGCCAGAAGGGGGGTGACAAGTCCACCAAATGACTTGCCAGTAGGGGGAAGGCCTTCCCACTTTATCCCTCAGTGGGAAAGAGTCACGCAGAGCCCCCACATTCTCCAGATAGTAAGAGAGGGTTACAAGTTAGAATTTCTCTCCCCTCCTCTCCAGAAGTTTCTTTTGACCCACCTTCCCAAGGATCCCTGCAAGGCAGGAGGCATCCTACGGAACATAAAAGAGCTGGCCAGTCAGGAGGTCATAGTATCGGTCCCAGTAGACAAACAGGGTCGGGGGTTTTACTCCCACATTTTTGTGGTGCCCAAGCCCTTGGGAAAATATCGTCTTATAATAAATCTAAGGAACCCCAATGTTTTCTTGCGGTACAAGAAGTTCCGCATGGAGAGTGTTTACTCCCTCAGATGACACCTCCTCAAGGATTTGTTGATGGTAACCTTAGATTTAAAAGACGCTTACCTCCACATCCCTATTTTTCAGGGTCATCAGATTTTTCTGAGGTTCGCAATTGCCTCCTCACAGGGAATTCAGCATTGGCAGTTTGCGGCCCTCCCCTTTGGACTGGCATCCAGTCCAAGGGTCTTCACGAAGGTCCTGGCAGAGGTAGTGGCCTTTCTACATCTCCAGGAAATAACGTTGAACCCCTATTTAGACGACATTCTGATTTTACAATCAGAATCTGGACCAGCTGCTTCTGAACCTAGCCAAGGTGATGGAGACCTTAGAATCTTTGGGATGGATCATCAGCAGGGAAAAATCCTCCCTGGTTCCGGCCCAAGTGAAGATGTACCTGGGATTCCTGGTGGATTCAGCGAAACAAAGGTTAATTCTTCCTCAGAGCAAGGTAGAGGCCCTAATTTCAGCTGCCACTTCTCTGCTAGAAGCAAGGACAGCCTCATACAGGAGTATTAAAGGTCGTCATTCCGGTCGAAGTGAAAGAATCTCTTCACTGGTGGCGTCTTCCTCAGAGGCTTCAGGGGGGTCTCCTTTGGGGTCAGCTTCAGCCTCTCAGAATAACGACAGACACAAGTTCCTGGGGGTGGGGGGCACACCTAGAGGATCTAAAAGCTCAGGGGTCCTGGGACTCGAGTCAGAGAAGATCCTCCTCAAACTTTTGAGAGCTTTTGGACGTCGGAAAGGCGTTAAAAGCGTTCGAGGGGAGAATCAAGAAGTTCAGATCCTTTCAGACAATGCCACAGCTGTGGCTTTTCTGAATCGTCAAGGGGGCGCCAGATCCATGGCCCTCCTGGCTCTGTCTCTAGAGATCCTGGGTTGGGCAGAGCACAGGGTTCTCTCTATTTCCGCAGTTCACATAAAGGGAACTCTGAATATAGAGGCTGATTATCTCATTCGCCATCCGATTCTGCACGGAGAATGGATGTTGAATCCAGAGGTTTTCTCCTTGGTATGCCAGCAATTCTGCGTTCCAGAGGTAGATCTCTTCGCCCGCAGGGAGAACAGAAGGGTAAAGAGGTTCTTTTCCCTTGCTCGAGAAATGGGCGTGGAGGGGATAGATGCATTGGCCCAGGTTTGGAAGTTCCGGTTGGCTTATGCTTTCCCCCCTGGGGCTTATCCCGAGAGTTCTGCAAAAGTTATTTCTCTCGGAGGGCAATCTAATTCTGATAGCCCCATGGTGGCCCAAGAGAGCTTGGTTTCCAACCTTACAGCGTTGTTCCATAGCCCCGCCTCTTCACCTTCCTATTCGGCGCGACCTTCTCCTTCAGGGTCCAGTCTGCCACCCAGACCCCGGCTTCTTCAAGCTGACGGCCTGGCTCTTGAAAGGCGGAACCTGCAGAAAAAGGGCCTGTCGGACAGAGTAGTGAATACTCTTCTTAGCAGGAAGCAGGTCACAAGGCGTATTTACGCTAAGACTTGGGGAGTTTTCTCTCGCTGATGTCAAGTGAGAGGAACTTCTCAACAAGAGATCCCCGCCATTCTGGAATTTCTCCAAGATGGAGCAGATCAGGGTTTAGCAACCAAGACGCTTAAAGTACAAGTCGCAGCCCTATCCTGTTTTTTGGAAAGACGTTTGGCATTGGACTCCCTGATCAAGAGATTCCTTTTGGTCAGAGAGAGGTTGTTCCCTGTCAAGATATCTAGCTTTCCACCTTGGGATCTTACCTTGGTGTTGGAAAGTCTAACTAAGGCTCCCTTTGAACCTATAGACCAAATTCCCCTTAGGCTCCTCACCTTTAAGTTGACTTTTCTACTAGCAATCAGGCCTTCTCGATTAAGGAGCCATTTTTTCGTTTATTAGAGGACAGGGTGATACTTAGGCAGGGCCCCCTGTACCTCCCTAAAGTAGCATCTAAGTTCCACAGAACTTTGGCAGTAGTGCTGCATTCCTTTTGCAACAATCCCAAGAATGAAAGGGAAGTTTATTTTCACTGTCTGGACGTCAGACGTTGTTTATTATCCTACTTAGATAAAGTTAAGGTGTTTAGAAGGTCCAGCCATCTTTTAGTTAACTTTTCCGGTCAAAAGAAGGGCCAACAAGCAAGTAAAGCATCCATAGCTAGATGGATTAAGCACACTATTTCTTTGGCCTATGAGCTTTCCGGTAAGGCAGCCCCTAGGAACCTCAAGGCACATTCCACGCGATCTCTGGCAACCTCTTGGGTGGAAAGGGCCGGAGCTTCGGTAAAGCAGATATGTAAAGCTGCTACTTGGACAAGCCAGAACACCTTCCTGAAGCATTACCGGGTGGAGCTACTGTCTCCTCAAGATCTGGTTTTTGGCTGGAAAGTCCTGCAAGCGGTTGTCCCGCCCTAAGGTAGGCCTGAGCTACTTGCTCCTCTCTCAGGGTGCCGTCCTGGAAGACGACTTGTGAAAATGACCAGTTACTTACCGGTAACTGTGTTTCTGGGAAGTCTTCCAGGACGGGAGGCCTACTTCCCACCCGTTCTGTTTAGGTATGTCTAATATATAGAGTGTAGTGGTGTTAGTCTTTTTTTCTTCACTCTCGTCCACTGGTGTGGGTCAACACTTTGTCACAACTGAGGAGCACGGGGAGAGGCGGGTGCTTTAACCTCTTTGGTTGTGTTTCCTGTCAGGTGGACCAGTCATCTCTCAGGGTACCGTCCTGGAAGACTTCCTAGAAACACAGTTACCGGTAAGTAACTGGTCATTTTCTCACCTCGTCTTTCAGGACAGCACCTGGAGAGAGCGCAGCTCCACCCACTTTCCCAGGAAACACTGCAGTCAGTTTCTTTAAAGACCAGTACCACTTCCACCATGACCTCAATTGTAGTGTTTCCTCCACCATGGTAAAAGCGCTGCAGGAAACCAAGGGTGTGCTACGCTCTCTCCAGGTGGGTATAGTAAGGGGCATACCTGTGTGTAGTCTGTGTGTGTGTTGCAGGCCAGCCCAGCATCCCCCCTGACGTCGTCTCTTCTTCATGCCTGGCGAGGGTTCAGGCTGCTGGGGGTCCCCGTTCTCTTTAGACTGGCGGCTGCGGGCTGGAAAGGGGACAGCGAGCTGCACAAGTGGTGGGATTTCTGACCTCCATGCTTTCCGGGTCCCGGGTGGCGAGTGCGTCATTTCCGGCCAGGGGCAGGACTTTCAGCGGTGCGCGCGGCATCGGGTTCTGGCTGCTGGAACACTAGGGGAGGAGGCGGCCTCAGCTGGTGTCATTTTCAGTCCTCGCAGCGGCGAAAGGACCGTGAAAATCAAATAAAGGAGCTGGGTGTCACTGGAGCCTCGGCAACATGGATCCAGAGGACCAAGTGGCAGGAGCAGGAGCCACCAACACCAGCTAGGGGCAGAGGTCCCTGTATCTTATCCTCTATGGGTGTTGAGCTTCCCTCACTCCCCGAGGGGGGGGGGGGGGGTTCCTGCATCACTCTCCTTGGATCATAGCACTAAGGAGAGTGTGTTTTTTGTTTTCTTTAGCATGGTGACTCAGTGGGGTTGTCACTAGGTAAAGCTGCGGTAACAACACAGGGGCTAAAGGGTTAACTCTTCTGCTTGGCAGCCTGGTATTCCCTTGGAGGTACAAGGGCTTTGTTTGACATGTTTGTTACAATAACGGTATATGTATTTATTGAAGTGGGCTTTTGGTGTATTTCAGACAAAAGCCAAGGAAAAAACCAAGCATTCCTCCCCTCCCCTAAGAGAAAATGCTGTCTTGCAAAAACACGTTTGGACCAAAGTGTTATGCAGGACCTGTATAGCGGATTTAATTGAAGAGGAGACGTCCTCCGCTACATCTGCTATCCAGCCTGCAGAACTACTCAGCTACTTCCGGAAAGAACTTTCGGACACGTTTGAAACGTTCTGTTCTTATCTGGACGAGGGCCCGGTTTCACAGCCTAACAGTAGAGACAGTTTGCCATCCTGTTCTCATCCAAGTATTTCTGCACCCAGAGGGGTCAGGGATTCAAAGGATAAAGGGGGAAGTATTTCTCCAGGTTCTGAGGAAGAAGAGGATGAGGAAAAAGAAGCTGCTTTTTTAAGCTACAGATTATCTCTAGAAAAGGTGGTTGATCCATTAAAGACCATCCATACGACTTTGAACATCAGAGGACAAAGCCCAGTTATCTTTACATGACAAAATGTTTCAGGGCTAGGGGGAAGTTAAACATAGTGTATTCCCCGGTCATAAAGTTCTGTCAAACAGTGAAGAGAGAGTGGAAAGAACTATAAAGGCCCCCCCCCCCCTTTTTTTTTCTTCTTCACCAAATCGCTCAAACGGAGAATTCTATTTCGAAGAGAATAGCCCTCAAGTATGGAATAAAAAAAACAAAACTTGATGCAGCCTTTTCACAGGTGTCATGGTACAGACCTGGAATTTGAAGATATGGGCATCCAGGGTGGATTCGATTTAAATCAACTTGTTTTAAAAAATCATTTTTAAAGAGCAACTGTCATGTTTGTCCCTCAGCGGCTTCTCCTCTGACACGCTGTTGACTCACCGACAGTCCAATTTTTAATGAGATGGCTGGTGATGTGCGGCAGTGACACAAAAAGATGAAGGATGTGGCTGCAGCAGGTGAGTGGAATGCTCGCTAACAGGCGCTGCCATAAAGGGTCTGAAATGACAAGTGCTCTTTAAATGTAAGGACTTATTCTTGCTGGTAGTTAGAATCTTTAATATTTGCAAACAAAATGAAGGTTTCCTATTTAAAATAATAAGTTGTCAGGTTATTAAAACAGCAATCTCAGAAGCGATTAAATCATACAGTTTGTAGTGTACATAGATTTGCAAAACAATGGGATAAAGGAATATTTCTGAACTTTGTCTTATCTCATAGTTACTGTAATATTGTGTGAATGTCTCAATGCAGTAAATGTCATCTCAGTTTGCAGAGCTTGGATTCGTTGAATGAGTTTACCAAAAATCTAAATATTGCAGAATATACACCCTCATGCTACATAACTAAGCTCCATTTCATGCTGAATAAACTCAATTATTAATGTATCTTAAACAGAAAACTATCTTTAGATATCTTTAGACTTCAAAAGCATTTTATTAAAATAAATTTGATAAAAAATCAAACCCGATTTTTTTTTTTTTTTTTTTTTTTTTTTTTTAAATCATTGATTTATATCCACCCTGTGGGTGTCCTAAAACGACGCCACAGATAAAAGGGCAGATTCCCTGTTGAAAAAGGCCTGGGACTCGACCTTAGTCAATTTAAAACCAGCTATGGCTTCAACTGTGGTGGCCAGGAACCTAGAGCACTGGCTTGAGCAGTTGAAAAGCCATATTGAAGCAGGGAACCTCCCGCAAAGATCTGTTGGGCACTCTGCCAGTATTACAGAAAGTGGGAGGGTTCATGGCAGATGCCCCTGCAGAATCTATAAAGATGTCTTCAAGATCCTCGGCCCTGGTAAACTCAGCACGTAGAGCACTATGGGTTAAAACATGGTCAGGAGATACTGCCTCAAAGGCCAAGTTATGTGGTCTTCAATTCAAAGGGGATTTAGGGCTCTTTCACATGGGGCGGATCAGTGATGATCCGCCCCGTGAACATCCGATTGCTCAGCGGGGATCGCTCCGCCGATCCCCGCTGAGCAGGAAAATGACAGGTCCATCGCTGTACACTGTGCAGCGACGGACCTGTCAGAGCGACGCTCTCCCCTATGGGGGATCGGGTGATGACGGACCGTAGAGTCCGTCGTCACCCGATCCGATCCGAAAACGGATGGAAAAGTAGGTTTTTCCTCCGTTACACTTTTTCGGATCGGAGCGGGTCGGATGTCAGCGGACATGTCACCACTGACATCCAACGCTCCATAGACCTCCATGGAGTGTCCGTTCAGGTCCAAAAAACCTGAACGGACAGTCCGTGTGAAAGAGGCCTTAGTGTTTGGCTTGGATCTTGAAGCCATGTTGGATAGGACAGCAGATAAAAAGGAGGCCTTCCCAGTAAAAAAGAAGGTAACCCCTCAGTTTAAGAGACATTTTCGTACTTTTCGCCAAACCCTGGACACAAAGGAGACCGGATACAAGAGACCCTGGAGGTTCCACAGAGGGCGGGGCATGTCTGGGGTGCTATTCCGACCTCTTAACCAAACCACTAAAAATCAGTGACAGTCCTCCAGCTGTGGGAGGAAGGCTTCAGTCCTTTTTCCCACAGTGGAAGACAGCAACAACCAGTCCGTTTGTCCTCAAGACAATATCAGAGCTACAGACTGGAGTTCTCAGTCCCCACCTAGTCCGTTTTACATAACTCGGACTCCCCGAGACCAAGAAAAGTCCCTAGCAATGTTCTCTCCTGCAAGAATTTATTCAGCAGAGAGTGATCATCTGTGTTCTCTGGGAAGAGGAAGGACAAGGATGCTATTCGCAGTTCCTAGTCTAGAAGCCATCAGGGAAATTTCGATTAATTTTGAATCTGAAAATATTAAACAAGTCCAATCGAAACAAGAGGTTCAGAATGGACACATTTTTTTTCAGTGAAAAGTATTCTGACGCCAGGCTGCTTTCTAGCGTCCATAGACTTGAGGAAATGCGTACCTTCATGTGCCCATAGCACCAGCATCACAAAAATACCTATGGTTAGTGGTCAGGATTGGAGAGGTAGTCTCGCACATACAGTTCAAAGCTCTTCCATTCGGGCTGTCTTCCTCTCCAAGGATCTTCACAAAAATTATGGCAGAAGCCTTAGCACCCCCTCAGATTAATGGGAATATTGATTTACCATATTTGGATGACCTCCTGCTATTTGCCAAATCAGGGGATCTTTTGGGGAAAGATCTGAAGGAGACAGAGACTTGGAGAATCTCGGTTGGATCATTAACAGAAAAATCAAACATGATCCCGTCCCAAACAATAATGTTTCTGGGGTATACCATCAACTCTATACAGGACAGAATCTTTCCCCCAGATGAAAAAATAGAACGTCCAAGATGCAGTAAAAAAGGCCCAAATAAATCTGCCAATCTTGATCAGGGCAGCCATGTCAGTACTAGGACTCCTCACAGCATCAATCCCAGCAGTGCAATGGGCAAGTATCAATTCAAGAAATCTTCAGCAGGCAATTCTGAGGAATTGGTCCTACGGGGGGTCATTGGAAAGGTTTGTCAAGATTCCCTCTCAGGTTCAGAGGAAGTTGTGGTGGACGAGACAATCAAACCTGGACAAAGGTCTGCTCTGGACATTCCCAGTAGACTAGAGGTTGACAACAGATGCGAGTTCTTGGGGTTGGGGCGCCCATCTGGAAGGGCAGATGGCCCAAGGAACTTGGTCAAACAGAGGCTTAGAGATCCTCCAGTTGGAGGGAGCTAAAGGCCATTAATCTGGGACTGCAGGTCTTCAAGGATTGGGTCACCACATTTAAGTGTTGTCCAACAATGCCACGGCAGTGGCCTACATAACAAAACAGGGAGGCACGAAAAGCAAAAGTGTTGCTGCCCTCGGCTCTTTAGATTCTGTCTTGAGCAGAAGGCATCTTAGCATCCCTGATGGCGGTACACCGTATTTGCGCAGTGGTCTTACAAACACAATTTTTCTTTTTTGAAAAAAGTACACTGTTATTTTTATGGGGAAAAAAACATGTTCTACTTGCCTGCTCTCTGCAGTGGTTTTGCAGATGACTTCTGTCTGGCCACTCTACCATACAGGCCTGATTGGTGGAGTGCTGCAGAGATGTTGTTCTTCTGGAAGTTTCTCCTCTCTTCACACAGAAATGCAGGAGCTCTGTCAGAGTGACCATCGGGTTCTTGGTCACCTTCCTGATTAGGGCCCTTCTCCCCCCAATCGCTCAGTTTGGCCAGGCGGCCCCCCTCCAGGAAGAGTCCTGGTTTTTCCAAACTTCTTCCATTTACGGATGATGGAGGTCACTGTGATCTGTGCCTCGATACAATTCTGTGTCGGAGGTCTACAGACAATTCCTTTTACTTCATGGCTTGTGCCTGTCCAAATCATGTCCAATAAACTGAATTTTCCACAGGTGAACTACAATCAAGCTATGGAAACATCTCAAGGATGATTATGGAAACAGGATGCACCTGGGCTCAATTTTGAGTGCTGTGGCTGTGATTCTATGTGTGTACATTAATGAGGAAAATGAACTTAAATGATTTTAGCACATGGCTGCAATATAACAAAGAGTGAAAAATATAAGGGGGTCTGAATACTTTCCGCCCCCACTGTGTGTGTGTAATATATAAAATTACACATACACAGTGGGGGGCGTAAAGTATTCAGAAAAACACAGAATTGTTGACATTTTTGAAGATTTATTAAAAAAGAAAATCTGAAATATGACATGGTCCTAAGTATTCAAACCCTTTGCTGTGACACTCATGCTGTCTATTTCTTCTGATCATCCTTGAGATGGTTCTACACCTTCATTTGAGTCCAGCTGTGTTTGATTATACTGATTGGACTTGATTAGGAAAGTCACACACCTGTCTATATAAGACATTACAGCTCACAGTGCATGTCAGAGCAAATGAGAATCATGAGGTCAAAGGAACTGCCTGAAGAGCTCAGAGACAGAATTGCGGCAGGGCACAGATCTGGCCAAGGTTACAAAAAATTTCTGCTGCACTTGAGGTTCCTAAGAGCACAGTGGCCTCCATAATCCTTAAATGGAAGACGTTTGGGACGACCAAAACCCTTCCTGGAGCTGGCCATCCAGCCAAACTGGGCTTTCGAGGGAGAAGAGCCTTGGTGAGAGAGGTAAAGAAAAACCCAAAGATCACTGTGGCTGAGCTCCAGAGATGCAGTCGGGAGATGGGAGAAAGTTGTTGAAAGTCAACCATCATTGCAGCCCTCCACCAGTCGGGGCTTTATGGCAGAGTGGCCCGACGGAAGCCTCTCCTCAGTGCAAGACACATGAAAGCCCGCATGGAGTTTGCTTAAAAACACCTGAAGGACTCCAAGATGGTGAGAAATATGATTCTTTGGTCTGATGAGACCAAGATAGAACTTTTTAGCCTTAATTCTAAGCGGTATGTGTGGAGAAAACCAGGCACTGCTTATCACCTGTCCAATACAGTCCCAACAGTGAAGCATGGTGGTGGCAGTATCATGCTGTTGGGGTGTTTTTCAGCTGCAGGGACAGGACGACTGGTTGCAATTGAGGGAAAGATGAATGCGGCCAAGTACAGGGATATCCTTGACGAAAACCTTCTCCAGAGTGCTCAGGACCTCAGACTGGGCCGACTGGTCATTGTCTTCCAACAAGACAATGACCCTAAGCACACAGCTAAAATATCGAAGGAGTGGCCTCACAACAACTCCGTGACTGTTCTTGAATGGCTCCGCCAGAGCCCTGACTTAAACCCAATTGAGCATCTCTGGAGAGACCTAAAAATGGCTGTCCACCAAGGTTTACTATCCAACCTGACAGAACCGGAGAGGATCTGCAAGGAGGAATGGCAGAGGATCCCCAAATCCAGGTGTGAAAAACTTGTTGCATCTTTCCCAAAAAGACTCATGGCTGTATTGGATCAAAAAGGTGCTTCTACTAAATACCGAGCAAAGCGTCTGAATACTTAGGACCATGTGATATATCAGTTTTTATTTTTTAATAAATCTGCAAAAATGTCAACAATTCTGTGTTTTTCTGTCAATATGGGGTGCTGTTTGTACATTAATGAGGAAAAAAAATGAACTTGAATGATTTTAGCAAATGGCTGCAATATAACAGAGTGAAAAATTTAAGGGGGTCTGAATACTTTCCGTCCCCACTGTGTGTGTGTATGTATGTATGTATGTGTGTGTATATGTAAAATATATGTATATTATATATATTATTTTTTTTATTTATTTTAGTTTTATAAAAAAAAAAAAAAAAAAAATTTGCAAAAATTTCAAACCTCTTTCAGGCTGTCATTATGGGGTATTTTTTATAATTTTGAGGAAAATAATTTAATCCATTTTGGAATAAGGCTGTAACATAACAATGTAGAAAAAGTGAAGCGCTGTGAATACTTTCCGGATGCATTGTGTAACTAGTTTGAGACAGCCTAGGTGTCTAAAATGTGATTTTTATCTGTGCCATTAAAAGCTGTCTCTAACACTACACTTAGGTGGCGCTTTCGTATCTACCACCTTCTTGCCAAAACACAGAGCCAACTCTCTGAGGACAGCAGCCACCATTGATCTGCCACGATTAACCCTTGAACTATTTATGGACTTATTGTTTATTTAACGGAACATTTCAGCCAGTGTGTGCACTTACGTACTTGCGCTTACAGTTAATACCACCTTGTTATTGGTACCTGGCTCGTGCTGTTGTGTTTCTATGAATTAAATTGCTCTTCTCCTGCTGCAGTTATGTGCAGTACAAGCTGAACATTTTCAATTTCTTCCTGCCCTGAATAGCAGGCTGCAGGTTCAGACTCTGTGTAAACTAGAGAGGAGAGGTAAGGAGACATATGTCTGGCAGCTTAGGAGGATAGGGATGGGTTTTGTGTGCACACTGTCTGGTCACACCCCCTCTCCTCTTGAGCTGCCACTTAGTAAAACCATTTTCTTTTTTTTTTTGTCCTGTGTTGTCTGATAGCTAGGTGATTGGGCCAGGCTAGGTATCTGACACCACAGCTCAACAACGCCTACCAAGGTTTTGACAGGGACAGATGCTATGTGCATGGGATCCCCTAGGTATTTTAATAAGTTTATTCTTTTTCTGGAGATGGATCTTATTTAAAGAAAATACTTCATGTACCTACACATTAGAGCTGCACGATTAATCGTTAAATTGCGATCTCCTATCAACAACATAAAAAAAAAGTATCATTCTGTTCGTTTACCAGATCAAAGGCATGACCTTTGTCTGTAAATGAGGTCAGTTTAACTACTTAAAGACTAAGCCTTTTGGTGATGCTTGTTGCTTACAAGTTAAAATCAGTATTTCTTATCGTACGTCACGGGACACAGAGCCATAGTAGTTACTATGTGGGTTATAGGCCACCTTCAGGTGATGGACACTGGCAAACCCTAAGACAAGAAGTCCACTCCCTATATAACCCCTCCCACTACTGGCAGTACCTCAGTTTTTTTGCCAGTGTCTAAAGTAAGGATGATCTCCGCCGTGTTCGCGCACTCCACATGCAGAGCCCGCCAGGAAGTCGGCACGGCGCTGCGCTAATCACAGGCAGTGAGACATTTTCCCAATGTGCGGCTGCAGAGATTGGGAAATGTCTCACTGCCTGTGATTAGCGCAGCGCTGTGCTGACTTCCTGGCAGGCTCTGCACGTGGAGTGTGCGAACACGCCGGAGCTCATACTTAGTCTAAAGTGTAGATCATGAGTGAAGATGGGCTGTGCTGATCTCCAGTGGAGCAAACCTTGCTGGGGCTAGCTATGCAGCCGGATCCATTCAAGGTGTCCTTTAGGCCAAATGAAATAGTGCCCGGGCCTCGTATCCGAAGAAACAAGGTTTTGCTTGTAAACGCTACTCTTAGAGAGCTGGGCCCCGGGATCCAGTACTTTTGGTATTTAAGGCCATAAAGTTTTACTGGCGGGGTGCTATTACAGGTCCAGGTTTGTGGGTTCCCTGAGGGTCCCTGGTTCCTGAAGGTTTGTTAACGGAACCCACAGTGAAGGGTGAAGATTGGGTCTGTTGGTTTTACCACAGAAAACCCTGCGATGGGAAAGGTAAGTGGAATTTTCTAAGAAATTTTAGAATTTTCTTAAGAAATGTCTCCTTTTAAGAAGTAAATGTTGTCATGCGTAAGTGTCACCACTGGGGGCTGTATGGAGAACGTACCTTCTCATGCTTGCTAAGGCCTCATGCACACGAGACGCCGGTGAAAACTCTGCGTTTGCGCCTAGAAGCGTCTGCAGAGCAGAGAATCACATTTTGCGATTTGGTATGCTAACACAGTTGGACTAACACTATAACATACCCAAATTTGGGGTTCCTAGCACTATGTTATAGTGTTAGTCCAACTGTGTTAGCATACCAAATTTGGGGTTCCCAGCACCAAGTGGCCCTGAGATATGGGGCCCCAAAGTCGGGTCACAAAATGTCTGTCATTCTCTGCTGCAGAAAAGTGCTTGACATTTTGCGACCCGATTTGGGGCCCCCAAATCGGGTTGTAAAATGTTCCTTTAAAAGCACTTATAAACGCAAACGCCGGTACCGGGGTTTAGCCCCGTTTGGCGTCTGAAACGTGGAAAACTTTTGCGTCTGAACCCATTTCTTTTGCTTCTGGAAAAACGAGGTTAAAAGCAACTGCCTAAAAACACCAAAAAACGAGACTGTGTACATGGACACATAGGATAACATTGAATGGGTTCAGGGGCAATTGAAAAAAGTTTCCAACTGCCTCTGAACGCAAATTTAATAGCGTCTCGTGTGCATGAGGCCTTAAGAGATCACGCTGTGTCAGGAGCAGCAGGCTACTTTTCTCCAGCTAGCAGGCAGACCTCCGGTAAGTCGGGGGGGGGGGGGTTTCTTCACCAGACACCCCCCACCTGGGCTGTACTCTTCCCCTCTTCATGAGGCTGAGCGTTAGGAAAGAGCTGGAAAAAAAAAAAAAATCAGCGATTTTTTTTCTTTTGCCGCCCCTACTCGGTGGCTTCCAAGTCCCCTCCTCGCCATTCCTCCCTCACTAAACGATCCCGAAGGATCAGAGGCCCGCGCTCGCGCGGGAAAACTTTTTAAAAGAAAGAAGCGGGGGGGCTGAATGCGGAGAGGGAGAGGCTTAGCGTTTCGTTGGCGTCCAGCGCGGGAACACTAAAGCTCCATTTGTGCTGCTGCAAGCTGACAGGGGGACGAGCAAAGAGGAGCATGACAGTGGTTTGGTGACACAGGCATTTCCTTTTGACACATTTACTATTACATCAGGCTGAGCATTAATAGCAGCGGCAGGGCTGGACTATTGCTCAAGCAGTGGATGTGTTCCTACCTCTGCTTTGTGCATCGGGCTATGGTCGGAAGGGGGGGTAAAAACACCTCAAAAAAGGACTATAGAAACAGTTCTACAGCCACAAAAAAGCCTAGAACCATCTCAAAAAAGATGGCATCCTCCCCTGAGAGCTCTAAAGTGGCTGGTCAGAGTGAGCCATCAGGGCCGTCGGATGTTGCAGCTGCTCTTAACACTGCAGCTCCCTTTTTTCTTCAACCATTTTAGGCTTGCAACAAAAGATTGATGCTTTAATCGCATCCCAGAGTGGGACTAAGCGCGACAGGTCCCCTTCCATTACCCAGGACCCTCAAACTGAGGAACAGGGGGCGAGAGATGATGAGTTTCTCTCAGGGGACCAGGCTGTTTGGGGCCGGTCTGGATGAATACATCCAAAGAATTTCTAATGGGAAAAGTTCCCTTTTACTAGTTAAGAAGTTTAAGCATTTTGTTTTTAAACACTTACTGCCCAGCCCATAGCAGATGACGGCCGGGCGGTGGTTCAGTTATCTTGACTGGGCGTCATATGACGTCCAGCAGGATAACATGCCGCCGCACGCCCGCGCATCGCAGCGATCGATGTGTCAGTCTGACACACCGCTACACCGACCTTGGTAAAGAGCCTCCGGCGGACCAACAGGGAAAGGGGGCAACATGTGGATGGCCAGGTATGTACCCCATGGCCATCCACATGTGCCAATCAGTGCCCACAAATGGGCACTGATTGGCACAATTATATAGCACTGATGCCAGCAATGCCACCCTTAGGGGCATCAGTGCCATCAGTGTCCATCGGTGCCACCTGTCAGTGCTCATCCGTGCCACCCATCAATGCCACCTACAAATGCCCATCAGTGCCGCCTATGAGTGCCCATCATCAGTGCCGTCAGTGCCACCTCATCAGTGCCATGTCATTGAAGAAGAAAACGTAATAAGAAGGGAAGTTTGGGACATTATATGAAGCAATTGAGTAGTGGAGGTAGATTACAATATAAACATATTTATTTAGTAGCATGAATTTACATACAAAAAAAAATAAGAGAATATTTCATATCATATATACACGAGAGACGTGCACAAAGGCTGAGTATGTAAAATGAAAAAATACATGCATAACATCATATGGTCGAAACAATGAATACATATATGCATAAGAATAATATGTATGTGCCAATAGCAGCAGGCCTACCACCGGCACATGCGCCCACATGGTACATCTGTATCCACCAGATGGTATAAAAAACATCATATATTAAAAATAGATAAATCTCAATCCGTATGGGGTATGTGGCTGCAGCATCATATAAAGCTCTACGCGTTTCGTGGGTATTCCCACTCGTCAGGAGTGGATGTTTGGACATGGCTGGGCTTCACCTCTATCGCAGGAGCTGCAATGCGCTCACTGGACTCTCCCCCTCCTCCCCCTGCACCTTCTGTTTGGGAGAACGGGGCGTCTGCCGCTTTGCGCATCGGCGCCACGCTTGTTACGCTGTTCTGTGTGGCGGCTTCACTCCGTGCGTGTGATGTCAGAAATGAGGTCATTGCGCCGGCGTCTAGCCATAACATCTTGTGTCGCGGTATGGGGAGGTCTCCGCCTCGGTTGTTGTGTCACTCACTCCCAGGTGCGGCTCCCTCGCCTCCATTGGCTCATTAGTGTGGCGTTGGCGGCATAACTACATCCCCCATCCAGGTGAACTGCTCAATCCATCAGGTATGCGATCTGCTTGGGTTTGTTTCGTTGCGGCATTAGGGTAGGCATTCTCCTTTTGCTTTCTTAATCTTTACCTTCTTTTCTTTTCTCTCTCTTGGTGGATTCGCTTTCTGTTCACTCTATTTGCTCTTGATTCCACTTGGTATTCTTATCAGTACTCCTACCACAATCTGTTGTATGTTCATGTTCATCACTTTTACACTCAGATACTTTCACATCTTTGGGCACTATGTGTATCTTCCTCACCTTTTTCATATTATTTATACACCTCTTATATGGAGCTATATTGGGTTCATTTATTTGTATCACCATCTCCTACTATATACTATCATTATGACGAATATATTATAATTACACATATATCTAATTTTGTTCCCAGATATTCTTGCCCCATTGAACACACACTACTTTCTTGGCTACATGGAGCTCTTATCCATACTTCTTGCCCTATCCGATGCTGCAATTCTGTATTATGCCGCCTCAGCTCCCGCGTTGAGGCCATGTTCTCGGCCAGCCCTGCTCCGATCACTCCACTTTGCGGTCTATCTCTGGGTTGGTGAGTGTCAGTGGTCAACCACCCATACTAATAGAAACAAAAAATCTTTTGAACTTTTTTGAGAAGTACGGTTCCTTAAATCAAATCTTTTTATTCCATAGAAATGTCTGACGCATCCGCTCCTGACGAGTGGGAATACCCACGAAACGCGTAGAGCTTTATATGATGCTGCAGCCATATACCCCATACGGATTGAGAATTATCTATTTTTTAATATATGATGTTTTTTATACCATCTGGTAGATACAGATGTACCATGTGGGCGCATGTGCCGGTGGTAGGCCTGCTACTATTGGCACGTACATATTATTCTTATGCATATATGTATTCATTGTTTCGACCATATGATGTTATGCATGTATTTTTTCATTTTACATACTCAGCCTTTGTGCACGTCTCTCGTGTATATATGATATGAAATATTCTCTTATTTTTTTGTATGTAAATTCATGCTACTAAATAAATATGTTTATATTGTAATCTACCTTCTTATTACGTATTACAGGGATGGAGGCACCTTAGGGTGCTTCTTACAAAGTCCCGCGGGATGGAGGCACTTATGGTGCTTCATACAAAGTCCCAAACTCCCCCCATTTTCATATGAAGAAGAAAACGTACTTATTTCCAAAAGTTAACACAAACAAAGAAAAACGAAAATTTTGAAAAAAAAAAAAAATCTTTTTTTATTTGTTGCGCAAAAAATAAAAACCCCAGAGGTGATCAAATACCACCAAAAGCTCTATTTGTGGGAACAAAATGATAAAAAAAAAATATTTTGGGTACAGTGTTGTATGACCGCAATTGTCATTCAAATTGCGACAGCGCTGAAAGCTGAAAATTGGCCTCGGCGGGAAGGTGTCTAAATGTCTGGTATTGAAGTGGTTAAGCAAGCTTCTTCAGTGCCAGGAGCATCAGCCTCCAGGCAGTCACGACGGCCTCCACCGTCAAGTTCAAGAGGTAAACCTCAGGGTCAACCCCAGGGGCAAAAGAGGACCTGGGGAAGGAAACCCACAAAACAAGTTACTAAAACCTCCTTATGAAGGGGCGCCCCCCCTCGCTCAAGTGGGGGGAAGACTTCTGCAGTTCTCAGGGGTCTGGCAGGAACAGTGTCAAGACAAATGGGTGGCTTCCTCAATATCTCTAGGATACAGACTAGAGTTCCGAGAGTTCCTGTCTGCTCGTTTTCTCAGATCAAACGTTCCCAGAGATCCAGAAAAAAAAGAAGTCTCTCTCTTTCTGGCTTTGGATCATCTCTTGTCTCAAAAGGTGATATCGGTGGTCCCCATGGAAGAGCGAGGGTTGGGGTTTTATTCAAACCTTTTCACGGTACCAAAACCAAACGGGGATGTCAGACCCATTTTAGATCTCAAAGATCTAAACCGTTTTTTTGAATATCCGCTCTTTTCGCATAGTCAATCAGATCAGTGGTCTCCATTCTACAAGGTGGAGAACTGCTAGCGCCAATCGACATCAAGGATGCTTACCTCCATGTATCTATTTTTCCCGCTCACCAGAAATAGCTACGCTTCGAGATAGAAAATCTTCATTTTCAGTTTGTTGCTCTGCCTTTTGGTCTAGCTACTGCACCTTGAGTGTTTACAAAGGTCTTGGCTCCCCCTTTAGTCAGATTAAGGGCTCAGGGTATAACGATTCTAGCTTACTTGAACGATCTACTCTTTTTATAGATCAATCGGTAGCCCGCTTAAACCAGAATTTGGTCACCACGGTCAGCTACCTGGTATACCTAGGTTGGATTCTCAACCTAGAGAAATCTTCCTTAAAACCATCAAGGAGATTGGAATACTTGGGTCTGATCATAGATACAGCTCAGAGGAGAGTGTTTTTGCCCAAGGCAAAGATCAGTTCTATAAAGGAACTGATTCAGGTGGTCAAAGCAAAGAAGAATCCTTCTATTTGACTTTGCATGAGATTGTTGGGAAACATGGTGGCTTCATTCGAGGCCGTTCTTTATGCTCAGTTTCATTTGAGACTGCTGCAAAACAGTATCCTATCAACTAGAAACAAGAAGTTCCAAGCTCTGGACTTCCCAATGCGTTTATCCCCAAATGTACATCAAAGCCTCATTTGGTTTTAGAATCTTCAAAAAGGAAAATCCTTTCTACCAGTTAACTGGAAAGTAGTAACAACAGATGCCAGCCTTCTGGGCTGGGGAGCAGTCCTAGAAGAAGCGCCTGCCCAAGGAAAAAATGGTCTAAATCCGAAATGACCTTGTCCATCAATATTCTAGAGATTTGGGCAGCACGCCTGTCCCTGAAGGCCTGGACGCTCAGATTACGGAATTGTACCGTCAGAATCCAATCCGACAATGTCACAGCGGTGGCCTATATCAATCACCAAGGGGGCACGAGAAGTCATGCGGCCCAGAGAGAGGTGAATCATATACTAACTTAGGCAAGGTATGTTGTTTTCTGCCCATCGGCAGTCTTCATCCCAGGAATAGAGAACTGGCAGGCAGACTACTTGAGTCGCCAGCAGTTGTTCATGGGAGAATGGTCTCTTCACCCTGACATCTTTCTATCAATAAGTCAAAGATGAGGAATTCCGGACATGGATCTGTATGCGTCCAGGTTCAACAAAAAGATTGACAACTTTGTGTCAAGGACAAAGGATCCGCTGACATGCGGAACAGATGCCTTTGGTTTTCCCGTGGGATCAGTTTTCACTGATTTATGCATTCTCTCCTGTTCTGTTGCTTCCGCGACTTCTTCGCAGGATCAAGCAGGAAGGGAAGGCGGTGATTCTTTTGGCCCAGTAGATCTTGGTATGCAGAGATTGTAAAGATGGCGATAGGAGTCCCATGGACCCTACCACCACGGCCAGACCTTCTCTCGCAAGGTCCGGTATTCTATCCTACCTTACAAATGCTAAAATTAATGGTTTGGCTACTGAGACCCACATTATGAAGAAGTGTGGGCTGTCAGGTTCAGCAGCATCTACTTTGGTTAATGCTAGGAAGCCGACCTCCAGTGTCATATGTTATAGAATCTGAAAGGCATATGTCTCCTGGTGTGAATCCAGGGGTTGGCACCCCTGCAAATATGTCATAGGTAGAATCCTTTACTTTCTACGAATGGGATTAGAAATGAAGCTGGCCTTGAGTACTATCAAAGGCCAGGTGTCGGCCTTATCAGTATTTTTTTAATGCTCTCTCTGGTTCGTATCTTTATTCAGTGGGTTACGCGGATTAATCCTCCGGTTAGGTCACCCCTGAACCCATGGGACTTGAATTTAGTCCTGTCGGCATTACAGAAACAGCCTTTTGAGACAATACGACTTTCTCCCTTGGTCCTTTTGAAAAGGAAATTAGTTTTTCTGATTGCCATATCTTCTGCAAGAAGAGTATCAGAGTTAGCTGCTCTTTCTTGTAAAGAGCCATATTTAAGGTTGTATTACGTCCTCATTAGGGCTGGGAGATTTTCTTTAAAAAAAAAAATCTTCGATTCTCTTGAAAAAAACTCGATTCACGATTTGAATCGAGTTTTTTTTTTTGGAAACCGCGCCGGTCCTGAGGCGCTGCGGGCATGAACTTTTAGGCGAGGCCGCGGCTTCGGCCTAGTCCGCGGCTACGGCCGGATGCCGCGGACTAGGCCGAAGCCGCAGCCTTGCCTAAAAACTCCGTGCCCGAAGCTCTTCAGGCCTGGCGCGGTGTCAGCGCCGGTCCGGAGGCGCTGCGGGCATGAGTTTTTAGGCGAGGCCGCGGCTTCGGCCTAGTCCGTGGCGTCCGGCCATAGCCGCGGACTAGGCCGAAGCCGCGGCCTCGCCTAAAAACTCATGCCCGCAGCGCCTCGGGACCGGCGCGGTGGAAAAAAAAAAAATCTAAAAAAATCGATTTGCTTAAATTTTGAATCGATTTGACCTCTCAACTCGATTCAAGATTTAAATCGATTTTTTTTCCCAGCCCTAGTCCTCATCCTAATTTCCTACCGAAGGTAGTGTCAGGTTTTCATTTAAACCAGGATATTGTTCTGCCTTCATTTTTTCCAGAACCTCGTTCTGCGGAAGAAAGGTCACTACATTTTCTTGATGTGGTGAGAGCGGTCAAGGCCTACTTGAAGCGACTGCTCAGATTGTTTGTTGCCAGAAGGTCCTAAGAGAGGACAGGCAGCATCAAAGTCTACTATTTCTAAATGGATTCATCAAGTGATTGCTCAAGCTTATTGTTTAAAGAGGAAAATTCCACCTTTTCATATTTAAGCACACTCCACCAGGGCTGTTAGTACCTCCTTGGCAGTGCATCACCAAGCCTCCATCTGCAAGGCCGCAACTTGGTCTTCAGCCCATACATTTACCAGATTCTATCAAGTAGATGTAAAAGGTCATGAGGATATCTCCTTTGGGCACAGTGTACTGCAGGCAGCAGTATAAGTCTTCTAGTCTCTTGGTGCCCTACTTTTTGTTGTCTCCCTCCCTTCAGTTGGCATTGCTATGGGACATCCCATATAGTAACTACTATGGCTCTATGTCCCGTGATGCACGATAAGAAAATAGGATTTTTAAAACGGCTCACCTGTAAAATCCTTTTCTTTTGAAGTACATCACGGGACACAGAGGTCCCTCCCTTCTTTCTGGTATACACGTGTATTGCTTTGCTACAAAAACTGAGGTACTCCCAGTGGTGGGAGGGGTTATATTGGGAGTGGACTCCTTGTCTTCGGGTGTTCCAGTGTCCATCACTTGAAGGTGGCCTATAACCCACATAGTAACAACTATGCTCTGTGTCCCGTGATGTACTTCAAAGAAAAGGATTTTACAGGTAAGCTGTTTTAAAAATCCTATATTTTTTTTTTTTTTTGGCTAGAAAAATTACTTAGAGCCCCCATACGTTATATATATTTTTAGTAGAGACCCTAGAGAATAAAAAGGCGGTTGTTGCAATATTTTATGTCGCACTGTATTTGCGCAACAGTCTTTCAAACGTAATTTTTTTGTTGAAAAAAATACACTTCAGTAAATTAAAAAAAAAAACGGTAAAGTTAGCCCAATTTTTTTGTATAGTTTTCTTAGCAAATTGTGATTCTCATTTTATCCCGACTCCTCCAGCTCTACTACACATAATTTTATATTTTAATTTGTTGGTTGTAAATCATGGTAATAAATGCTGTACTTTTTCATTGTTTTTTTTTTTTTTTTCCTTGTAGGTATTGTTACAATCAGTTATCACTGCCACAATGTCAACTTCTACCTCTTCGCAGCAGTTGCTAGGGCTTCATTCTGCTCATAGCAGGATAGACAGCGATGGGAATGCGGTATGTTACCTAATCTCCCTTTTTAAAATTTATAAAACATTCAAATAAAATTAAGGTGGGGTGTATTATTATTTTTTTTTTTTTTTGCAAATCCGTGCATTATGTTATGTCTGTCCTGTATAATTGTACAATTTTAATCATAATAGCTATCTGGTGTAGGAGATAGTGAGATTCAGAAGGTCATACATAAAGCTAACCAGGAAACATTGCAACAGTGCTCAGCTCTCTGCAATTCACTGCAGCCACAGTACAAACCCATTTACTGAGTTACTAGTAGTATACTTTTTTAAGGGCTGTGCTCTATATAGTTTCCCCTCTCTTTCTATATATAAACAGTCACATTAAGGCCTCCTGCACACAGGGCTTAACTGGCTCCCTAACGGCTCATGTCTATTTACGGGGGCAGAATGGCACCCCTGTGCTAAACTCAGTACTGGATTCCCTTCAAGCCGCCAGAGAGCGCACGTGCCCGCTGCACAGCAGGGGGACCCTAGGTGCGTGGCCGGCTATCGCCAGCATGGGGATATGTATGTGTGTGTGTGTGTGTAAACACGCAAATCCCTGTGCTGTCAGAGGAGAGGAGACATGTCATTTGTTTCTCCGTAAGTAGGAACAACGATATGTCTCCTCTCCTACTCAGTCCTATCCCCCATACAGTTAGAACACACATTTAACCCCTTGATCGCCCCCTAGTATCAACCCCTTCCCTACCAGTGACATTTACACAGTAATCGGTGCATTTTTATAGCACTGTTCGCTGTATAAATGTCAATGGTCCCAAAAATTTTTTTTAAAGTGTCCGATGTGGTGTTCGCAATACTGCTAAAAATCGCAGATCACTGCTATTACTAGTAATAAAAAAAAAAAAATTCCAAAAATCTTTCCCATGGACGCTATAACTTTTGCACAAACCAAGCAATATATGCTTATTGCGATTCCTTATTTTTTGAAGAAAAAAAATGTAAAAGAATATATATTGGCCTAAACTGATAAGGAATTTGTTTTTTAAAAACATTTTTGGGGATATTATAGCAAAAAGTAAATTTATTTATTTTTTTTCAAAATTGTCGCTTTTTTTTTGTTTATAGCGTGAACAATAAAAACCACAGAGGTGATCAAATGGCACCAAAACAAAGCTCTATTTGTGGGAAAAAAAGGACGCAAATTTAGTTACGAACACAATAAGGACTGTATAAGGACTGTAGGTTTGTTCGTAAGTCGGAACACTGCATTTGTAAGTGTAGCTTCTGCTTGTGCATGGAGGTGGAATGTTCCAGGCACTTGTTATGTTACCTGGGACTCTTCTGGCCATGTAGTACTGCAGTGTGGGATGTGTCCGGAGGTGCTTGGAGGTATCCAAGACCAGTGTGCAGCACAAGTGGCCGGCGTTTGAGGCCGTTCGTAAGTAGGAGTCCTTTGGAACTCGGGTACTGCCTGTACTTTTATTAGATCGTTTAAGCTGTGGCTGTATCCCATTGTAATATTGTTTGTGTCTGCCTTGGGGGCAACCTATTATGGGATGTATATGTTGATTATCTATTAGGGGGGGGGGGATTTCTCCAGCAGCCCCTCCCAAAAGGTCTACTATTGGAAAAAAGTTGAATACACCTGTGTCATGCTACTGGTGGAGGTAAAGTTTACCCCTCCCTGTGTCATTATGCAAAGAAGAACTTCCGTATTTATTTTTACTAGTAATGGCGGCGATCGGTGACTTTTAGCGGGACTGCAACCTTGCCATGGACAAATCGGACATGGACCATCACGGACTGTGGAAAATTTTGCATGTAATTTGGAAATCAAGGTCCCAGAGTCTGGAGGAATAGTGGAGAGGCACAGAATCAAAGTTGCATGAGGTACAGTGTGAAGTTTCCAGTGTCAGTGATGGTTTGGAAAGCCACGTCATCTGCTGGTGTTGGTCCACTGTGTTTTATCAAGTCCAAAGTCAGCACAGACCTCCTACCAGAAAATTCTGGAGCACTTCATGCTTCACTCTGCTGACCAGCTTTCATGGAAGTGCTGTTCTCATTTTCCAGCAGGACTTGGCACCTACCCACACTGCCAAAAATACCAATACCTGGTTTAATAATCATAGTATAACTGTGCTTGATTGGCCAGCAAACTCGCCTGAACTAAACCCCATAGAGAATCAGTGGAGTATTGTCAACAGGAATAAAAGACACCGGACCCAACAATGCAGACGAGCTGAAGTCTGCTATCAAAGCAACCTGGGCTTCTATAACACCTCAGCAGTGCCACAGGCTGATCGCCTCCATGTCATACCGTATTGATTCAGTAATTCATGCAAAAGGAGCTCCGACCAAGTATTGAGTGCATACTATACATGGACCTACTTTTCAGTAAGCCAACATTTCTGTATTAAAAATCCCCCTTTTTTTTATTGGTCTTATATAATAATCAAATGTTCTGAGATAGTGAATTTTGGGTTTTCACTAGCTGTAAGCCACAATCAAAATTAAATATATCACTCTGTGTGTAATCTCTATACAGTATCTCACAAAAGTGAATTACACCCCTCCCTATTTTTTCATGTGACACCACTGAAGAAATTACACTTTGCTACAATGTAAAGTAGTGAGTGTACAGCTTGTATAACAGTGCACATTTGCTGTCCCCTAAAAATAACTCCACTCGCAGCCATTAATGTCTAAACTGCTGGCAACAAAAGTGAGTACACCCCCTAAGTGAAAATGTCCAAAGTTCGCCCAAAGTGTCAATATTTTGTGTGGTTACCATTATTTTCCTGCACTGCCTTAACCCTCTTGGGCATGGAGTTCACCAGAGCTTTACAGGTTGCCACTGAAATAATTTTCCACTCCTCTATGACATTATAGAGCTGGTGGATGTTAGAGACCCTGCGCTTCTCCACCTTCCATTTTGAGGATGCCCCACAGATATTCAACTAGGGTTTAGGTTTGGAGACATGCGTGGCCAGGCCATCACCTTTTACCCTCGGCTTCTTTAGTATGTCAGTGGTCGTCTTGAAGGTGTGTTTGGGGTCGTCCTGTTGGAATACTGCCCTGCAGCCCAGTACCCTGAGGGAGGGGATCATGCTCTGCTTCAGTATGTGACAGTACATGTTGACATTCATGGTTTCCTCAATGAACTGTAGCTCCCCAGTTCCCGCAGCACTCATGCAGCCCCATACCATGACACTCCCACCACCATGCTTGACTGTAGGCAAGACACACTTGTCTTTGTACTCCTCACCTGGTTGCCGCCACACGCTCTTGACACCATTTAAACCAAATAAGTTTCTTGGTCTCATCAGACTAGAGGACATGGTTCCATTAATCCATGTCCTTATTCTGCTTGCCTTCAGCAAACTGTTTGCGGGCTTTCTTGTGCATCATCTTTAGAAGAGGCTTCTTTCTGGGACGACGGCCATGCAGACTAATTTGATGCAGTGTGCAGCCTATGGTCTAAGCCCTGACAGGAGCACTCATACGTCTATTTCCCAGCGACAACCTCTGGATATGATGCTGAGTGGAACCTGTCCGTTTAAACCTCTGGTCTTGGCCACTGTACTGCAGTTCAGTTTCAGGGTCTTGACAATCATCTTTATAGCCTAGGCCAGTGATGGCGAACCTTGGCACCCCAGATGTTTTGGAACTACATTTCCCGTGATGCTCTACTACACTGCAGAGTGCATGAGCTTCATGGGAAATGTAGTTAAACATCTGGGGCTGCCAAGGTTCGCCATCACTGGCCTAAGCCATCTTTATGTAGAGCAACAATTTTTTTTTTTTTTTTTCAGATCCTCAGAGTTCTTTGCCATGAGGTGCCACTGAACTTTCAGTGAACAGTATGAGAGAGAGAGAGCGATAACACCAAATTTAACACACCTAAGACCTTGTAACACTAACGAGTCACATGAAATCGGGGAGGGAAAATGGCTAATTGGGCCCAGTTTGGACATTTTCACTTAGGGGTGTACTCGCTTTTGTTGCCAGCGGTTTAGAAATGAAATAAGTATGGGAATGCAAAAATAGGTGGTAAATGCTACCCTCATACCTGCATTGCATTTCTTTCCTCAGCCCTTTCGTTTTTGCAGAATAGTCTTTTGAAATGTCCAGCATCAGCCTCTAACGGTTCTTTCTCAGTGCAAAAGTTTCCTGGGGGTGGATACAGCTTCACAATCAAGCCTATCCTTCACTCCCTCCCTCTGGAGGACATGTGGGTGTGTTTAGTGAAGTGGTGCACACCCAGGCTGCTTTTTAACAACAAGGTTGGTCTTTATTGAAAAGAAAGAAAAGAATATACATGCATTTGGTGCGAGACAATTGTTTGGACAGAAGATAAATATAATCATATTTATATTTATACAGGAATAGAATCATACAGGGGTATTGGCACACATTATTAGGCATCACGGGTGTCAAAAAAAAAAAAAAATTACTCAAAAAATTATTCCTGAGTTCCTAGTAAACATAAGGAGAAGGACTGGAAGAGGAAGGGGAAGGGTAGGAGGGGAGGGGAGGGAAATGAGGAACTCACCTAAGTATTTCCCAAAAAATGACAATTACAATTGCAAACCTCATCAATCGGGGTCTATACTGTGTGTGGGATCTGTCCATGGCCTCCAAATCCGCTCATACTTCAAAGGGCACCCTCTGCTCATATATGTTAACTTGGATAATGGTAATATTGCATTTACGGAGTCCTCCCATGATCTTATCGTGGGGGGCAAAGATGAAGTCCATTTCAGCAAAATCTCTTTTTTAGCGTAAAAAAACAGTAATGAGATCAGTATCTTAGTATATCTTGGTCTCTGCTCATCATCTTGAATACCCAGTAGGGCCAATTCGGGTGTCGCATCAATAGTCAACTGAAGGCGAATATTAATTGCCTCACCCACCTCAGCCCAATACCTCGATAATCGAGGGCAGGTCCAAAACATGTGAAAAAAGATACTGTCTGTTGACTGACACCGTGGGCGGTTCGGGGAGCGTAGTGGATACATTCCATGCAGTCTCTGGGGCGTGTAGTAAACCCTATGTAGAAACTTAGTTTGGATCAACTTGTCCCTAGAGGAGATGACTAATTTAGAGCTATCCTCAAAACATTCCTCCCAGGCCTCTCTATCTAATTCAGGCAAATCTGCTTTCCATTTATTCCACAAAGTCTCCATTTTGGGTGACTCCTTGCGAATAAGAGTGAAGTACATGATCTTATCAAGGGATTCCTGTGTCAGCAATTCCTCAATAAGATCCATTGTAAGACTGGGGAGTAGTGGAAACTGTGCCTTAACTGCATGACGCAACTGATAATACCTAAATTGCATCCAAACTGGGAGGGAAAATCTATCCATAAGAGTTTTAAATGAAAGAATAGACCCTTCTTGGAGCACATCTTTTAACAGCTTAATCCCAAAACGGGCCCAAAGTTGTGGATCTGGGATAGTCCTTAGGTGATGAAGAGAGGGATTCCCCCATAGGGGACAAAAAGGGGACCGCTGATTAGGGTGCATAAACCGTCGCCTAGCCATAGCCCACACCCGCAGGGTCACCACAGTTGGGGCTGGCAGTGATGGACACGCTGATGATTCCCTATACACTAAGTTGCTCAGTTCTGTAAGAGATCCTACTATGGCCGCCTCTAAACACACCGCAGCATTGGCTCTAGACTGCTGAAACCACCACCTCACTGTAACCAGCATAGCCGCCCAATAATACACCAATAAATTAGGCAAGGCCAGGCCACCACTACACACAGGAAGCTGGAGAGTCTGTCTAGCCAACCAAGGGGAAGTACCCTTCCACAGAAAAGAGCCAACGCTACTGTCTATCTCTCTAAAAAAAGAGAGGGGTAACCATACGGGACAATTCCGGAAGAGATAGGTGAACTTAGAGAGATAAATCATCTTCAGAATGTTAATGCGACCCAAAAGATTAAGCGGGAGGTTAGCCCACCGCGAGCAATGATCTCTAAGGTGCCGGACCACTGGCTGGAGATTAAGACGTTGAAAGGAGCCCATGTCCCTCGCTATTCTAATTCCTAAATAGGTGAATTCCTCCACCCACTGCAAGGGAGTACGTGTCCCATTCACCCTGGCTCGCTCATCCAGGGGGAATAAGGTGGATTTGGCCCAATTAATTTGGATCCCTGAAAATTTCCCAAGTTCATCAAAGGCAGCCAGGGCCGCTTCCAATGATGATTCAGCATCCTGCAGGTAGAGTGTCATCTGCATATAAAGATATTTTCTCCTCCAAAGGGCCGACCCGAAGTCCAACAATCTGGTCCGAATTTCTAATCAAAACCGCCAGCGGTTCCAATGCCAAAGCAAAAAGGCTGGGTGATAAAGGACACCCTTGACGGGTCCCCCTTTGGAGGAGAAAATATTCCGACAGGTCATTGTTTATATGTATCCTAGCTCTAGGGGCACGGTATAGCAGATTTAGCCAAAGGAGGAATTTTGGACCAAACCCAAACCTTTTCAGAACTTCCCAAAGATAGCCCCGCTCCACGGAGTCAAAAGCCTTCTCCGCGTCCAGAGAGGCTATGACTCTTGTCCCCGTGTTACTATGAGAATTAGACAGGTTAAGAAACAAGCGGCAGATATTAATATCGGTGCCCTTACCCACCATGAACCCTGTCTGATCTGCATGGACAAGATCGTCCATGATCCATCTAAGTCTGGTGGCTAATATTTTTGCCAACAATTTGGCATCTGCATTAATTAGCGAGATCGGCCTAAAGGAGGCGCACTCCTCAGGGTCCTTGCCAGGCTTGGGCACCAACACCACTATCGCGTCCTACATTGATTCAGGCAGCCTGTCCGAATTCGTGAACTGCTTCAACATTGCCCTAAGCCTGGGTGCCAGCAATTCCTGATATGTGGAGTAGAATTCTATAGGAATTCCATCTGGTCCCAGGGCCTTGCCAGATTGCATAGAGCCTAATGCCTCCTTCACCTCCTCCAAGGAAATGTCTTCCTCCAATTGCTCACTTTTCGCTGCTGCAAGGGTAGGGAGTTGTATCTGGTCTAAATAATGAGACAAATCTGCATTACTATAGGAGACTCTAGAGGAGTACAGGGTCTGATAAAATCTTAGGAACCTCTCATTGATATCAGTTTGTAATGTCAGAAGGCAACCATCAGGTCCCCTTAGATGCCCTATGTGAGTCACTGAATGCTATCCCCTGGCTAGCCAGGCCAGTAGCCTACCATTTTTGTCCCCGAACTCGAACACCCGTTGGGCACCCTCGATCATCTATTTCTTGGTGAGATCCAATCTGCGCAAGGATAGGTCCCTCAGTGTGTCCTGCCAAACTATATAGCTACTTTGCCCCGGGCTTCTCACATACTCCGCCTCCCTCAGCTTTGCCTGTTCCTCCATTTGCCGCAGAGACTGCACGGACTGCCGCTTCAGTCGGGCGATCCTGGTAATAAACTCCCTCCTAAGCCATGCTTTAAATAAATCCCACAACACCCTGGGCTCCGCAGAGTCCAAGTTGTCTATCCAAAAATTGCATAAAGCCTCGGGCATTACCTCCTGAATCTCCGGGTCCGCAATCCATCCCCGGGACAGCCTCCACAACCGCACACCCACCTCCACTGAGGTTCTAATGGTGACCGATAGTGGAGCATGATCGGAGATGCCTCTAGACAGGATCTCCGTAGATATCACTCTCCGTAACATTGCTGAAGAGGCAAAGGCCAGATCTATGCGCGACATAGTCCGGTAAGATGTAGAGAGGCAGGTGTATTCTCTGTCCGAGGGATGAAAATGCCTCCACACATCAGTCAATTGAAAGGCGGCAGCCCAATGAGAGAGACAATGTCGCGGGGGGCCAGAAACCTGGAGCCTTTCCAGGTCCCTGGACGGCGCTAAGTTAAAGTCACCCACCAATAACACATCTACATTATACATCGTGACCTGCTGCATCATCCGATGAAGCACATCACCATCTGCAGAGGGGGGCAGATAGACCCCAACAATCATAGGGGGTCTCAGAGATCAGTGCATGTATAATAACATAGCGACCGTCAGGGTCTAATTTAACATCTTCTAGATGAAAAGGCAAGGATCGATGGATCAAGACACTGACCCCCCTGGCATAATTAGAATAGGGAGCGTGATAGTGAGCACCGACCCATGCCCTCTTAAGACACATAACTCTTGAGCCCACTAGCTGTGTTTCCTGCAGTATGCAGATCTTTGGGTGAATTTTCCGTAAGTAGCTAAGTACTAGTGAGCGTTTAATAGCTGAGTTAAGCCCCTGTACGTTCCAAGAGACTATTAGACATTCAGCCATCTAGAGACAGTACAATGACATATCGTAGAGAAAACCCTGGTCTCCCTCGGGGTCCCTGGACCAAGGGGGTAAAACCACTCCCCCAGGTACAGCAGAGCCCGACAGAACACCTCCTCCCTCGAGTAGTATGATACCCACACCAATACCACTATGGGTAAATATCTTTTGCAATAGACCACCTGAACCTGAACATTAATACAGAAAAATAAAAAAACAAAAAAAAAAGAACATAACCTTGTACAACAACGGTTAACCTTCCCCACCCCCCATCCCGTGCAACTCTAAACAGTGAGTTACACTTAGATCTCATAACCCCTCAGTCCGGAGACTATAATCCGCACAGGATGGGGGCGTGCGAGCAAAATAGGACAGAGTCCAGACTACGTTGAGCTCTAGAGCTCGTGGTAAAAAAAAATATCAACGTTACAGTCCCGAGCTATCGTCCTGGAGTGAAAAAATAGAAAAATTAAACTTAAAACATGTTTTTTTAAGGAAAAATCTCAGCAAAGCAACTGCTATCTCCTGCCAAGCAGGGGCACATACTTAAAGGTCAGTTACAGGAATGGAACAGTACCGTGGAAGCCTGTACATCGGGACCTATGGCTACCGCAGGATCCAATTCCTGATGGAGAAAATCTGCCAAAGAGACAGGCAAGTATACTAAATCATGGGCACAATGTTCAGGGAACACCAGCAGTTTGTATACCGTCCAGCCATTTCTTGCAAACTTGTCGGCACTCAGGTGGGAGATGGAAAGTCATATACTCTTGAAATATATATATATATATGCTGAGTGTCTTACCCGCATCCACGGTAGCTAGAAGGGGAATAACAGCGGCCCTCCTCTCTGAGGGAACTAGTTTCAGTTCAGCGGCAGCGCCTCCAACCATGCAGCAGCATCTTTGGGGGAAGTGAAAAAAACAGTCTCACCATCCACTACCCTCAGCTTGGCCGGGAACATGACACTATATTTAATTCCTTTGGTGCGCAGAGCTGCCTTCACACTGTCGAATGATCGGCGCTGTCGCTGAGTTTCGATCGTGTAGTCCGGGAATATTAGCAGCTTGCCATTGCGGTAGGGGAGAACTCCAGCCACCCGGGCAGCCCCAAGTATCTCATCTCGATCTCTGAAATTAAGGAGCCGCAGTATGAGCGTGCGGGGTGGGGCTCCCTCCGGTCCCGGTCTAGGTGGAACACGATGGGCCCGTTCTACTGCAAAGTACGGGGAGAGCTGGGCCGCTGGTAGCAGGGTGCGCAGGAGCTCCTCAGTGAACAACGTGAGGATCTTCCTTCCACCCCTTCCGGGAGTCCTACAATCCTCAAATTGTTCCGGCGGCTCCTGTTCTCCGCATCCTCCGCTCTATATTCCAACGCCCGTACTTTAGTTTGCAGAGTTCTAATGGATGCCGCATGGTCGGTAACTGTATCTTCCACCTCCCCCACACGCCGCTCCGCTTCTGTCACTCTGGACCGGATTTTATCCAAATCCTGCCAAATCAATCCCACGTCCATCTGTACCTCTTCAATCTTTGATTTGAGGACGGATTGACAGGAGCTGATAGCTGCCATAACTTCTGGTATGCCCGGGGTTGGGTGAGCTGCATCCTCCCAGTGGTCAGTTTGAGACGCCATATTGTGAAGGCGTACAGGGGAAGCAGGGCCGTCAAGAGCTAAAGCGGACTCCGCTAAGGCCTTCGGAGGAAATTTCCGCTTCTTACCCCTCTTCTGACTTCCAAAGGATTTAGAAGGCCTCCAGATACACCAGGATCGTGTCGATCTATGCAGTTACAAGGTACGGATGTATTAATCGGATCACACTCCAGGAGAGCTCAAGAAGCACGTCTGCTCAGTTCGCCATCTTGGCCACGCCCCCCCGGCTGCTTTTTAGAACAAGCACGCTCCTCACATGCCTCTGTTTCCATGGCAGCGGGTCCCCAGTTTAAACCTGGAAGCAGAGAGAGTGTAATACAAGCAGTGACATCCTCACCTTTCCCTGGATTGTATTTGCAAGCTCTCCTCTCCCCTGGGCTTTGATGTTCCTTCCTGTATCCTCTGAATTCCCTCCCCCTCAGTCGTTCAAAGTTCATGTCATTGTCTCCTCCAGCCGATTGGGGGGAGGGGGGATTGTCACTGAAAACTTCTATGAGCACAGGTAATCTCTCTACACAAAGCATGGTGTTAAATCAGAAGAAGAGACATGGTAAGGAGCATGGTGACCTGTTCTCTGAAATGTACACAGTGCTATGTGTTTATATTACATACATGTGTACAGTACATAGGAGAGGGAGACTGACATCTCCCCCACATCTAAAGTGATCCCCGATCTGTCCCCAGGGTCTCCTTTATTGTACATACAAATCATCCCTCTGTCACTGATCCTATCCCCCCACCATCCCTCTGTCACTGATCCCATCCCCAGAGCCACCACGTGCCATGATATAAAGTCCCGTCATCCCCATCCCCTGTATCACTGTACAGTCCCATCATCCCCATCCCTGTACGGCATGCGATGGCACTGTACGGCATGTGATCCTGTAATACTCTATTTACAATGAAGGGAACATTATTGGTATATGGGTACTAGGCAATACACCAATTATGGTGGAGCGGAGCTCTGTGCTTTAGTAAGAAAATAAAAGTAGATGTGAATGGAAGGTTTCATTGTCTGTCTCATTTAAAAATCCAGATAGTCAATAAAAGGATTTATTCACAATGTTAGCTCTGATTTTATTTCATTTTACTATACCAGTAATCCATGAAATCCCTGTGTGCTGTCTCATCCATATGTGTATTCTGCTTTACAAATATATTATTTTCACTCTGGTAGTGCTGTGTAATGTAAACCGCCTCTATATATTAATATCAGTGACTTCCCATAGTCACCGACTGAAGTGCTCTTATCTTTGCTGGATTTGTCTGACCATAGGAACATGCTGCAGGGGGGAAGGGAGGAGAGAGAAGAGGGGGGGGGCAGCTACACTCTGTCAAGTCTTAGGAGCGAGCAGAGAGAGGATATCAATCAAGCAAAATAACAGGAAAGTGGGTGGATCCAGACCATTGTCGGTATTACACTGTATGAAAGTCTGTAATGTCTCCCACGGGTGTTTAGCTTGATTTGAACCACTTGCCGACCGCTGCACGCTGATATACGTTGGCACAATGGCAGCGGTGGGCAAAAATGGGTGTACCTGTACGTCCCCTTTAATTGGGGCTAGCGCGCCGCTGCGTACATTGTGACTGTACCTGCGGACTCAATCCGCCGGTGTCCCGGCGATCGTGTCACGGAGCCACAGAACGGATAAGTGCCTATGTAAACAAGGCATTTCCACGTTCTGCCTTGTGAGATGAAAGATCACTGCTCCCTGTCAGCGGGAGCAGTGATCGCTGTCATGTGAGTGGAA
Organism: Aquarana catesbeiana; assembly: GCF_042186555.1. Classification (NCBI taxonomy): domain Eukaryota; kingdom Metazoa; phylum Chordata; class Amphibia; order Anura; family Ranidae; genus Aquarana; species Aquarana catesbeiana. The sequence goes on along the minus strand of NC_133325.1, from coordinate 523,846,056 downwards.
GCCCATTCCCCCCACAGTTAGAATCACTCCCTAGGACACACTTAACCCCTTCATTGCCCCCTAGTGTTTAACCTCTTCCCTGCCAGTGTCATTTACACAGTAATCCATGCATTTTATAGCGCTGATTGCTGTATAAATGACAACGATCCCAAAATAGTGTCAAAAGTGTTCGATGTGTGTGCCATGTCGGTCAGGATAAAAATCGCAGATCGCCGCCATTACCAATTAGAAAAAAATAATAAAAATGCCATAAAACTATCCCCTATTTTGTAGTCGCTATAACATTTGCACAAACCAATCATACGCTTATTGCGATTGTTCTTTTTGATAAAAAAAAAAAAGGAGAAATATACATATCGGCCTAAACTGAGGAAAAATTTTGTTTTGTTTTTTTTTGTGTTTTGTTTTTTTTTTATATTTTTGGAGGATATTTATTATAGCAAAAAGTTAAAAATATTGCTTTTTTTTTTTCCAAAATTATCGATTTTTTTTTTTTTTTTTTTTTTTTGTTTATAGTGCAAAAAATAATCGCAGAGGTGATCAAATACCACCAAAAGAAAGCTCTATCTGTGGGGGAAAAAAAGACGTCAATTTTGTTTGGGTGCAACGTCGCACAACCGTGCAATTGTCAGTTAAAGCAACACAGTGCCGAATCGCAAAAAGTACTCTGGTCAGGAAGGGGGTAAAATCTTCCGGGGCTGAAGCGGTTAACAGAATGGGGAAACTTCTGAGAGGGCTGGAAAGATGTTTAAATATCAGCAGCTCACATAGAATAGATGTAAGCAAAAAAAAAGGAAACCTGTACTTCTCTTTTAATGGCTGTGTGTGGAGTTATTTTGAGGGGACAGCAAATTTACACTTGTAAATTTATGCAATTTATTAAAGTTATACAAGCTGTACACTCACTACTTTTATATTGTAGCAAAGTGTCATTTCCTTAGTGTCGTCACATAAAAAGATATAATCAAATATTTACAAAAATGTGAGATACTGTGTGTGTGTATATAATATTAATATATATATATATATATATATATATATGTATATGTATGTATGTATGTATGTATGTATTACACTTAATACCACGTATTGCCCCCTTTAGTGGTTGTAAACCCATACAAGATACTTTTTGCTACAGGTAAGCCTATAATAAGGCTTACCTGTAGCTACCCTGGATATCGCCTAAACCTGAACAGAGATATCCCCTGTATTTGCATATGCTGACTTCATCGGCACATGCACACTGAAGCCACAGCATGTAAGTGCCGTGGCTTCAGTGAGTGTGCCGTTACCGGCGGCTCCTGCACGCATACGTGGGAGTGACGTCATCGTAGCTCCGGCCAATCACCGCGCCGGAATCCATGATACCCAGAAGTAACTCCGGGAGCTATGTCAGCCGCCGGAGCGGTGTACGAGGATGGCTGCAGGGGCTTCGATCTCAGGTAAGTAATTCATAATGAGCTAGTATGCTATGCATACTAGCTCATTATGCCTTTTTGTCTTGCAAGGGTTTTTTTTTTTTGTCCCAGGGTTTACAACCACTTTAACATCAATGACAGCTTGAAGTCTTTTGTGGTATTTGTGGATGAGGCTCTTTATCTTCTCAAATCGTCAAGCTGCCCATTCCTCTTGGCAAAAAGCCTCCCAGTTCCTGTAAATTCTTTGGCTGTCTTGCATGAACTGCTCGTTTGAAATCTCCCCAGAGTGACTCAATAATATTAGGGTCAGGAAACAGACTGAGATGGCCACTCCAGAGCCTTCACTTTATTCTGCTGTAGCCAAGGACAGGTCGACTTGACCTTGTGTTTTGGATCATTGTCATGGAAGTAGGTCCCATGCGCAGCTTCCTGGCTGATGAATGCAAATGTTCCTCCCAGTATTTTTTGATAACATACTGCATTCATCTTGCCATCAATTTTGACCAAATTTCCTGTGCCTGTTCCTAGCTCACACATCCCCAAAACATCAGCAATCCTCCTCCATACATTTCATCATAGGCCTTGTTGAATCCTCTCCAAATGTACCGTTTATGGTTGTGGCCAAAAAGCTCAATTTTGGTCCCTTCACTCCAAATGACTTTGTGCCAGAAGGTTTGAGGCTTGTCTCTTTGCCGTTTTGGCGTATTGAAAGTGGGATACTTTGTGGCATTTGCGTAGTAATGGCTTTCTTCTGGCGACTTGACCATGTAGCCCATATTTCTTCAAGTGCCTCCTTATTGTGCAGCTTGAAACAGACACCACATGTTTTCAGAGTCCTGTATTTCACCTGAAGTTATTTGTGGGTTTTTCTTTGCATCCCTAACAATTTTCCTGGCAGTTGTGGCTGAAATTCTACTTGGTCTACCTGACCGTGGTTTGGTTTCAACAGAACCCCTCATTTTCCACTTCTTGATTAGAGTTTGAACACTGCTGTTTGGCATTCTCAATTCCTTGGATATCTTTTTATATCCCTTTCCTGTTTTATACAGTTCAACTACCTTTTACTGCAGATCCTTTGACAATTCTTTTGCTTTCCCCATGACTCAGAATCCAGAGACATCAGTGCAGCACTGAATGAAAGATGCAAGAGTAAGAGTCTGTCAGGAGTCCAGAAATGCATTTACCTTTTATACACACTCTAATTACACACACTAATTACAAGCAAACAGATCACAGGGGAGGATAGTTACCTTTTTAATAGCCATTCAAACCGCTTTGTGTCATCTTTTGTGCAAGTTATCAGGCCAAAATCACCAAGGTATGTAAACTTTTGATCAGGGTCATTTGGGTAGTTTCTGTTGCTTTTATGGTTTGAAAAGAGTAAACACAATTGATAATAAATGGCTTCAGCCAAACACTAACAATGAGTGAAAGAAATGTTTGTGTTATCATTCATATTCCCTGTTAACCACTTCAGCCCCGGAAGATTTTAAATCCTTCCTGACCAGAGCACTTTTTACAGTTTGACACTGCGTCTCTATAAAATTGCGAAATTTGCATCCTTTTTCCCCTAATCGTCTTTCTGGACAGCCACCTGAGACCTTGGCTCCTCCCCTCTGTTGGAAACACCGCGCCAGCCTTCTATAAAATTTCCTCCTCCCCTGCTGACTCTTCAGTTATTTGTGTTTCCTCCAGAGGGGAGACACCAGTGGAACCAAGCAGGAGAGTCAGGAGGCTCAGGCAGATGTCCTAAAAGGGAGCAGAGGCTCCTCGGGCAGACCAGGGAAAAAAACTAACCTGGAAGAAAATCTTGTCACCCCCGCATCTGAGTGCAGGCGGAGTTCGGGGGGGCTCCCTTTCAGCACAGAGCACGGTAGCAGGGAGGTACATGGCCAGACGTCTCATACCCTCAGCAGCGTGTAGCACTGGCAGTTCAAACCACACCAGGTATTGAGACCGCACGACGCGGGTGATGTCATGTCCAGCGAAAGGGGCGTGTACTTCCGGGTTCGCAGCTTCCGGTTCCAGCCGCAAATCATGAAAAGGAGCCAGGCATGGCTGGAGAGGAGCCGCACATGGTGTAGAGACAGCAAAGGCTCCGGTGGTGACACCATAATGTCGGACGCAGAAGGAAGAGACCAGACTGGTCCAGCAGAGACCAGCTCCAGCCATGTTAAGGTAGGGGGAACCTAGGGTGGAACTCCCCTGGCCTGAACCCACCACCATCCCCCCTTTTTTTCTTCAAGGGAGTACATGGACGGGGGGGGGGGTAGTTAAAGGTCCCTCTGGTGTCAGAGGCTGGTTCATGGGGCCCCTGGTGAAGTAAGCCCACATGAAGACGCTGTGCACCTGCAGTTTTGCAGGAAAGGATTATGGTAGTGTTAATACTTTGGGGTTTTCTTTTTTACGTCTTTTCAAAAAACAGACAAAACCAGTCCCTCTCAACTCAAAGAGGAGGTGCCCTTCTTGTAAAACTACACTTAAAGATTCCTGCAGGAAAGCATTATGTAAGGAATGTATTAACAAACTAGTACAGGAACATTTGAATGAGCAGGGCAGTGATTTAGCGGCATCTGTTAAGGAACTATCCAGCACCTTTTGAATCCTTTAAGACCTTTTTTGAAGGGTTTCAGATCCCACAACTGCAGACTGCTCCTCATTCAGTACAGACTGCACTACCAAAAGCACAAGCACTACCCTCCACTAGTGCAGGCCCTTTTAGTAGCCCCTAGGGAGGAGGCAGAAGAGGAGCCTGACAGCGCAGTGTCTGGCTCCCAAGAATCAGAGGGTGAAGCTCTGGAAGAGGATTCCAGAAAACCCTCCCAATACAAGCTCTCTTTAGAAGAGGTCGACCATCTCCTGGGAGCAATTCATACCACATTAGGTATACAAGCTGAAAAGAAACCATTATCCCCGCATGATCAAATGTATGAGGGTGTAGGAGAACAGGAAAAGAAGAGTTTTCCTGTTCATGAGGTTCTAGTAGAGGCAATTAAAAAGGAATGGCAGGAACCAGAAAGAAAGCCATTTTTTTTTTTCTAAAGCCTTAAAAAGACTCTTTCCATTTTCAGATGACGAATCATCAGTATGGAACAAAACCCCAAAGCTAGATGCGTCCTTCTCACATGTCTTGAGGCACACGGATTTAGCGTTTGAGGATATGGGGGTCTTATCTGAAGCAATGGATAAGAGGACGGACTCCCTATTAAAAAAGTCATGTGACTCCACAGTGGGAAGCCTAAAGCCAGCCATGGCAGTCACGGTAGTGGCCAGAAATGTAGAGTTCTGGTTGAACCATATTCAGGCACACATCGAGGAAGGAACTGCAAAAGAGCAGAATTTATCCTCTTTTCCCACTCTTCTGCGAGGCATTGTGTATATCGTGGATGCATCAGCAGAGCTGGTACGCATGGCAGCCACATCCTCGGCACTAGCCAACTCTACAAGAATTGCCCTATGGCTAAAGACATGGCAGGGGGACTGCGCATCTAAAGCCAAACTTTGCGGGATCCCTTTTACAGGGGACCTGCTGTTTGGGCCAGGGTTAGAGAAAGTGCTGAACCGTACAGCGGACAAAAAGAAAGCGTTCCCGCTGAAACACAAAGCAACCTGGCGTCAGCCACAGTAGAATAAAAGGAAGCAAAGAGGGGACACAAAATCCAGTTTTTAGCAGCCAAGACAGAGAACCAGAAAAGACCTTGGGTCCAGAGAGGGAAAGACCAGGAACGAGTGGTTTTTCGTCGTCCTGAGCAAACCAGAAATAAACAATGACAAAATAGTCTCAGTGGGAGGAAGACTGGAGGCCTTCCTCTCGCAATGGGAAAGGATATCCTCCAATCAGTTTATTTTGAGAACAATAGGAGAGGGGTATTACCTAGAGTTCTCAAGATCACCCCCAAGCAGGTTTTACACCACCAAGCTTCCAAAGAACAGAGAAAAGGCCAGAGGGTTAATGAGGTCCATAAAGGATCTCGGGAAACAAGGTGTAAGCATCAAGGTACCAAAGGAAGAAAGAGGACAGGGCTTCTACTCCCATATATTCGGAGTACAAAAACCCTCGGGAAAGGTCAGACCAATCCTCAAACTCAAACCCTTGAATATATCCATAGCTTACAAAAGATTCAGAATGGATTCCATATACTCAGTGAAGGCTCTGTTACCCCCAAACTGTTATATAGTTTCCCTAGATTTAAGACGCGTACCTACACATACCGATACAACCAAGTTGTCAAGTTTCTAAGGTTAGCAATAGAAACAGGAAAAGAAACCATATACCTTCAATTCCGAGCTCTACCCTTCGGCTTCTCTCTTTCACCCAGAATGTTTACAAAAATTCTGGCGGAAGCTCTGGCACCATTATGACTAAAAGGCATATCCATCATTTAGTAGACCTTCTCCTTTTTTGCAGAATCTCCCGGGAGATTGCTAGAAAACCTCAAATACACACGGACATTCTTAGAAAATCTAGGTTGGTTGATAAATGTAGAAAAATCCAATCTACAACCCACGCAACAGACAAAGTATTTGGGATATATGATAGACTCAGTTCAACAAAGAATGTTCCTACCCAAGGAGAAGATAGAAAAAAATCAAAAAGAAATAAAAACAATACAGGCCAATCTACCATGTTCAATAAGAAAAATGGCAACGCTTGGGTTGCTAACGTCTGCAATCCCAGCGGTACAATGGGCAAGCCTACATTTTTGGCCACTGCAGATGTTCCTATTAAAGATATGGGATTAGAAGCAGGAGTCACTGGATACACAGGTATTAATACCAGCAAGGGTAAAAAGGACCCTATGGCGGTGAAGAGCAGAAAATATAAACAAAGGACGGCTATGGATCCTACCCATTTCACGAACCCTAACCACAGACGCAAACGGCGTACGGTGGGGAGCACATTTAGACCCCCAAATAACACAAGGGACTTGGGAGAAGGAGGAGAGGACGAGGTCGTCCAATTGGAAAGAGTTGAAGGCAGTATGGCTTGCGCTTCAGTCCTTCCAGAGAGAGTTGAGAGGACATCATGTACAGGTCAGGTTCGACAACAGACAAGGGGGAACCAGAAGTGGAGCCCTGTGGTCTTTAGCAAAGAATCTTGAACTGGGGAGAGGAAAACATACTCTCTTTATCAGCAGTCCACTTAAAAGGGGATTTAAACAAAGTGGCAGATTTCCTCGGCAGGAAGAAAGTGAGGGAAGGCGATTGGGTACTAAAACAGGAGGTATTCGAGCAGATTACAAAAAAAGGGGAACACCTCAGGTGGACTTATTTGCTTTGAGAAAAAGCAGGAAGGTTTGAGCGTTCTTCTCCCTGAGAAGAAAGGATGGAGAGCTCGGTGGTAGATGCGTTAGCACAAAAGTGGCCGTTCAACAAATGTTATACCTTTCCCCCACGAGTACTACTACCAGCGGTTCTAATAAAATTGTGTACAGAGAACACATCACTGATTCTCATAGCACCTCACTGGCCCAGGAGACCGTGGTTCTCTATGCTCAAAGAACTCTCCATAGAGCCCCCCTGGTTGCTACCAATCCAGGAAGATCTACTCTCCTAGGGCCCAGTGTGCTGTCCCCAGGTGGAAAGGTGGAATTTAGCCGTCTGGTATCTGAAGAGCAGCTGCTAAAAGCAAAAGGGATCTCAAGCCGTTTAATAGAGACACTGCTGAAAAGCAGGAAGGTTGAGACATGTAATATCTACCAAAGAGTATGGAAATGTTTTAGCAGATGGTGCACAGAAAAAAACTTCAAAACACAAAGCTCAGTGGCAGTCTTATGCCCTGTACACACGGTCGGATTTTCCGGCGGAAAATGTGTGATAGGACCTTGTTGTCGGAAATTCCGACCGTGTTTGTGTTCCTCACACATTTTCCATCGGAATTTCCGACACACAGTTTGAGAGCATGCTATAAATTTTTCAGACAACAAAATCCGTTGTCGGAAATTCCGATCGTGTGTACACAAATCTGACGCACAAAGTGCCACGCGTGCTCAGAATAAATTAAGAGACCAAAGCTATTGGCTACTGCCCCGTTTATAGTCCCGGCGTACTTGTTTTACGTCACCGCGTTCAGAACGATAGGATTTTCCGCCAACTTTGTGCCACCGTGTGTATGCAAGACAAGTTTGAGCCAACATCCGTCAGAAAAAATGCATGGATTTTGTTGTCGGAATGTCCGATCAATGTCTGACCCTGTGTACAGGGCATTAGAGTTTCTACAGAGTGGCGTAGATAAATTACTAAGCCTCAGTACTTTAAAGAGTCAAGTGTCAGCACTGTCGGTTTACCAGGAAAGAAGTTTAGCATAAAATCCATGGATAATCAGACTCCTTAAATCCGTGAGCAGGCAGGACGATACAGAGTACAGCCTTTCCAAAGTGGGACCTCTCATTAGTGTTAGAAACTATGACAGCAGAACCCTGTGAACCATTAAAAAATTGCAGCCTGAAGATGCTGACGCTTAAAGCAATCTTCTTGGTAGCAATTACTACAGCCAAAAGGGTCTGTGAGATAGAGGCCCTATCAATTAGACCCCCCTTTTGTCAGATTTTCCCGGATCGCATAGTCTTTAAAATGGATACGGTATTTCTGACTAAAGTGGCCTCAATTTCACAGAGGTCAAGAGATTGTGTTACCATCATTTTGTCCAAATCCTTCTAAAGAACAAGAAATAAAATTCCATAATTTAGACGTCAGGAGATAAGTCTTACATTATTTAGAGGTAACAAAAACACTTAAACGGATTCTTTATTCTATTTACTGGAGCTAGGCAAGGGCACAAGGCTTCAAGAGGCACCATAGCCAGATGGTTAAGAGACGCCATTGAACAGGCGTACAAGTTAGGAGGCATGCAGATCTCAGCGGGTATCGGGGCACACTCCACGAGTTCAATGGCAGCGTCACAGGCAGAGAGACTTGTAAAGCTGCAAAATGGTCCAGCTTTGCCACTTTTGTAAGACACTATAGAGTGGACCTGTGGTCAGCCAAAGATCAGACCTTTGGACGCAAGGTCTTACAAGCCGTGGTCCCGCCCTAGGGGTAAGTGCTCGGTTATCCTCTCAGGTGGCTGTCCTGAAAGACGATTAGGGGAAAAACGAAGTTACTTACTGGTAACGTTCTTTCCCGGAGTCTTTCAGGACAGCTGGGTACCCACCAAGATGTATATTAAGACATAAAGATTTCCTTACAGGAAATGTGATTTAGTTAACTATGTGTATCGTATGTTCTTGTGTCTCCCCAGCGGACTGGAGGTGCTCTTTAAAGAACTGAGGAGACAGCAGGGGAGGAGGAAATTATAGAAGGCTGGTGCAGTGTTTCCTACAGAGGGGAGGAGCCAACGTCTCTCAGGTGGCTGTCCTGAAAGACTCCGGGAAAGAACGTTACCAGTAAGTAACTTCGTTTTTTTTTCTTTTTGGTGGTATTTGATCACCTCCTGTGGTTTTTATTTTTTGCGCTATACACCAAAAAAAGCGACAATTTTGTGCTATAAGTATACACTGATTACTGTATAAATATCACTGGCAGGGAAGGGGTTAAATATGTGTTCTAATTGTATGGGGATAGGACTAACTAGGGGAGCAGACATATTTGTGTTCCTACTTAGTAGGAGCAAACGACATGTCTCCTCTCCCCTGACAGAACAGAGATTTGAGTGTTAACACACGCAAATCCCTGTGCTGGATCTCGTGCACGCGATTGCCGGACACGCGCATCAGTTCCCCTGCTGTGCAGCGGGCTCTTGAAGGGAACCCCATACGGAGTTTCGGGCAGGGGTGCCGTTCTGCCCCAGAAAAGAAGACACGAGCCGATCGGGAAACGAGTATAATAGCCAAGAAATCATAAATTCTTGCAGGGTATGTAAACTTATGTGTACAAATGTAATTGTGTGTGTATATATTATTGTATATATTTATGGATATAGATTGTATTATTTAAAAAATAATCTCGTGTATATTTTTTTTACCCATCCATCAGGTACGACCTCAGCCTGCATTACTGAAGCTCCTTCACACAGCAGGAGCAAACGGAGACACATTTACCATAAAACAGGTAAAGTCTTTATCACGTTGCTTTGAGTGTCCTTGTCATTTTTATACTGTATATGCACCTGTGGGATGAGATCAGTATGATTTCTGTGTAGTGGTTTTTTTTTTTTTTTCTTCCCCCTTTTTTGTACTAAAAACTTCAGCTTAGATTTTGCAGATACCATGGTAATCTTTTTTAAGCATTACTAAAATTCAATAAACAGTAGAAGATGGTTGTTTTTAGTTGCACGTGAGTGAAGAGATTTGCGCTTGTACAAAATTTTAAAGATTTGATAGGCAGATCCCTCTTAGCTTAACTAGTTTTATTTTATTTTTCCTTTGGATTCTTCTTCAATCAACTCACCATATGTCTTTTAATACAACAATAGAATGAGTGCATGCCGATCAGTGCAACCTCTGTAAAAACTTGAACTGTACCTTGACCCTACGCCATAGGTAATGTCTGTAATGTTGCTTTGGGTACTGGATCCTAAGTGGGCACTCAACGTGGCACTTTTATTAATGTGTGTGTAGTTAACCACAGACTCTGGAGACCCTTTTGGGGGTATGCCAACCATGATCGGTGAAGCCTGGACCCTATATTGGGACCAGCGATGTGAAGAGGTAAGGCAGGATAACCCTTTATCTCTCACCATATTGTAGCCCCACAATCTTGCATAGTATGTGTTTTTATATATGTCAGAAATATGGGAGTGTAGAAAAGAGCAGAGGGCGTCTCCGCCTGAGTGGAGGCCTTTGCAAATCAGAAAATAATGTAAATATAATAATGCACTCACATGTAGTAGAGGAGGAGCCAGCATGTCATCCATGGAGGACTTTTCATCCCTGCCACAGATTGGCATGCAAGCAGCTGGTGTTATGCAGCGTTTGGCCAGGAATCTGCTGGGTGGATGTGGAGGGAGGCACTGTGGTTTAGGGAGGTGGAACGCAAGCAGCGCGGTGTATGTGCAGCGGCTTCCAGTTGTCAGCTGGCTTGGATTGGTGATGTCACTCCCCAAGTGGACGTGTCTACAAATTTTGGGGTCTCCTCTTTGTCTAACCATAGCTCTATACATGGCATAGAAGATTTCCCTGGCCTGATCAGAAGATAGGAGACGTACAGATTCCAGCTTATCTCTGGCATGCTCTGATGTGCTTACCGAATGATTGGTAATTTAATGACTATTTTGAAAAGGAGTCCCTATTTGTTTTTGATCAGTTAAGCAAGTAGAAAAGACCTGTGCTCTTTTGTTTGGATTCCTTAGAATGAGTAATGACACAACTCTCATTAATGGTTCTAATTTCTATTCACCTGCAGAGATTTGTGGCTCAAAGCCTGGTCCGCAGAAGTTGACTCTCACATATACCACTTGAAGATGTCACACGAGGAATGGCTCTGCTTCCCCAGAGTAAAGTTCTAAAATTCCCTTTCCTCTGGAGTCTGTACCTCCTCAAAACGCAGTTTCTCTGCACTCTACCCAGGCCTCAACTTCAACAAAGTCTTGCCTGAAGATCTCTTCTTGGATCCATACGCATCCAAGATACCTAGCTGCATGTTCTCATTTATCAATTTCATCAGTGATTTTTGCAGTAGGGGACAATAGAGTTGATTTACTAAAGGCAAATATAATGTGCACTTTGCAAGCTCAGTTGCCCTAATTTTCCCCCAGTAGTTGGGGTCCTCTCACACGGGGCGGACACTGCCTGGGATCTGTCTTCTGATCCCTGCTGAGCAGGCTGATGACCGGTCTGTGTCTGCTCTGCTTATTCAGCCCATAAAGCCCGCTGTCCTCTATGGGCGGTCAGATATAAACGGATCGCCTGTCCGTTTGCACCCGACTGCCATCCGATCCTATCCACTTAGACAGAAGGGGGTTTGGATTGGATGTAGACGGGCGTAAACGGACACGTCAGTTCCACCCCCCCCCCTCTGCTTCATAGAGGATAATGCAGGTTCCAACCAGAGCCACCTGGAGAACGTTTACCTGGTGGACCGATTGGCACATCTTGTCCTTCTAAGAACTTGGGGAATCCAGGTCACAGATTATCAAGACCAGAGGTTCCCAACCCCTGGGTCACTGACCGGTACCAGTCCATGGCCTGTTGGCAACTGTGCCATATAGCCGGAAGTGAGTGGCAGGCGCATGAGGCTTACTCTGTACTTACGCTTGCATTACTGCCCGAGCTCCACCACCTCCTCTCAGATCAGCGGTGGCATTAGAAACTCATAGAAGCGCAAACCAGTACTGTAAAGTACACATGCGCGGGATTTAGGTTTTGATGCTTTTTTAAAATTTTTTTTTTTTTTTTTTGATGCTTCAGGCGGGTGATCAACTTCGAAAAATATGCTCTCTGACCTTGCCTGGAGTACTTGGGCTCGATGTCTATATACAGCCCAAGCAAAAGTCTTCCTTCCAGAGAAACTGCTTTCACAACTTGCGATTGGGACTCAGACACCCCTCTGAGATTCTACATAAGTTTTGAGTGTCTTGGTGGCCTTTTTTGAGACTTATTTGCCCAATTTCATTTGGGACTTCCCCCTTCTGCTCAACCCCCCCCCCCGCCTCAGTTTATAGTTGTACACTCAACAAACTCAACTGAATGCCGAACACCCCTATCGGTACTTTGATAGGATTAGCTGAATCTAACCCCAATACACGCCTCCATATCTTCCTAAAACCATCAACTTGCAAGTCCTGATCTTAGACATCTGTTGTATGAGTCAAAAATTGCTCAGCTGGTGGAATTGCCAATGCATGTTCCAGACTGGTTATTAGCAAAAAAAAATGAAAAACTTCAGTAATATGTCTGCATATGTAATATTCAGTTGATGTCATAACTTCTGAAATAACCGTATAGCCAGAAAAAGGTAAGAATATATTTACCCCTTACCGTTAATCAGCAGTGTTTTTAAGTCCAAACTAGGGCTGAAATTAATCGATTATGAAATGAATCGATTACTATTTTTATAATCGATTAATCGGCCAGTAACCTAATGGGGTAAAATAAATTAAATAAAGTTAGTCCTTTATAGTACAAAAAGAGCAAATAATTGCTACTGTAAATATTACTTTCACAGTTCTACAGTAAAAAAATAAACCCCTTACAGTAGCGATTATCTGCTTTTTTTTTTTTTTTTTGTACTATAAAGGGCTAATTTTAGTTTTTTTAACCCCATTATGTTACTAAATGTCTTAGACCTTGTTCGTAGCTATGTGTTTTTTGGTGCTTTTTGAAGAAACGCACTACAGTTCAGTTACATGGTTTCCTATGGGACACGTTCATATCTATGCTTTTTTTTTTTCCGCCGCTGTGTATTTGGAAACAGGGACTTTTTTAACGCAGAGCGGTGCTTTTTTGGTTCAATATACAGTGGCTTGCGAAAGTATTCGGCCCCCTTGAACTTTTCAACCTTTTGCCACATTTCAGGCTTCAAACATAAAGATATAAAATTTTAATTTTTTGTGAAGAATCACCAACAAGTGGGACACAATTGTGAAGTGGAACGAAATCTATTGGATATTTTAAACTTTTTTAGCAATTAAAAAACTGAAAAGTGGTGCGTGCAAAATTATTCGGCCCCTTTACTTTCAGTGCAGCAAACTCACTCCAGAAGTTCACCGAGGATCTCTGAATGGTCCAATGTTGTCCTAAATGACTGATGGTGATAAATAGAATCCACCTGTGTGTAATCAAGTCTCTGTATAAATGCACCTGCTCTGTGATAGTCTCAGGGTTCTGTTGAAAGCGCAGAGAGCATCATGAAGACCAAGGAACACACCAGGCAGGTCCGTAATACTGTTGTGGAGAAGTTTAAAGCCGGATTTGGATACAAAAAGATTTCCCAAGCTTTAAACATCCCAAGGAGCACTGTGCAAGCGATCATTTTGAAATGGAAGGAGTATCAGACCACTACAAATCTACCAAGACCTGGCTGTCCCTCTAAACTTTCAGCTCAGACAAGGAGAAGACTGATCAGAGATGCAGCCAAGAGGCCCATGATCACTCTGGATGAACTGCAGAGAACTACAGCTGAGGTGGGAGAGTCTGTCCATAGGACAACAATCAGTCGTACACTGCACAAATCTGGCCTTTATGGAAGAGTGGCAAGAAGAAAGCCATTTCTCAAAGATATCCATAAAAAGTCTCGTCTAAAGTTTGCCACAAGCCACCTGGGAGACACACCAAACATGTGGAAGAAGGTGCTCTGGCCCGATGAAACCAAAATCGAACTTTTTGGCCACAATGCAAAACGATATGTTTGGCGTAAAAGCAACACAGCTCATCACACTCAACACACCATCCCCACTGTCAAACGTGGTGGCAGCATCATGGTTTGGGCCTGCTTTTCTTCAGCAGGGACAGGGAAGATGGTTAAAATTGAGGGGAAGATGGATGCAGCCAAATACAGGACCATTCTGGATGAAAACCTGTTGGAGTCTGCAAAAAGACCTGAAACTGGGACGGAGATTTATCTTCCAACAAGACAATTATCCCAAACATACAGCAAAATCTACAAAGGAATGGTTCACAAATAAACGTATCCAGGTGTTAGAATGGCCAAGTCAAAGTCCAGACCTGAATCCAATTGAGAATCTGTGGAAAGAGCTGAAAACTGCTGTTCACAAACGCTCTCCATCCAACCTCACTGAGCTTGAGCTGTTTTGCAAGGAAGAATGGGCAAGAATTTCAGTCTCTCGATGTGCAAAACTGATAGAGACATACCCCAAGCGACATGCAGCTGTAATCGCAGCAAAAGGTGGCTCTACAAAGTATTAACGCAAGGGGGCCATATAATTTTGCACGCCCCACTTTTCATTTTTTTATTAGTTAAAGTTTCAAAAATCCAAAAGATTTCGTTCCACTTCACAATTGTGTCCCACTTGTTGGAGATTCTTCACAAAAAATAAAAATTTTATATCTTTGTTTGAAGCCTGAAATGTGGCAAAAGGTTGAAAAGCTCAAGGGGGCCGAATACTTTTGCAGGCCACTGTACTTCAATGGAGAACTGCAGGAAAGCATGCAATGAGTTTTTGCAGCAATTTGTGTTTTTTAATTTGCCCCTAAAAAATGCAAAAGCGCAAATCGCAGCAAAATCACGTGTGCAAAAATCAAAACGCACAGCAAAAAGCACTGCAGAAACAGATTAGAAGCAAACTGCATAGGTCTGTATCGAGCCTTATGCTGGTGACACGGATCAATTTTCAGGCGAGAATATTCAGACGATAAATCTTTGTACATTCGCTGAATGAAAGAATGTTGTTAGAAATTTTCACTTGTTTTTTAACATTCTGTTTTTAAAATGAATTTCATTTCTTAACGAAAACCACATACACTGTCTGAAAATTCCTTTGACCAAGAAGTTTTCTATTTCCAAATTTTCCCCTCACTGTGTTTGAAAATGAACGTCGATTTGACCCCAACGATTAGAAAATCAAACGTTCTTAATTCATTTTTTTGAAGGAAGACATTGTTTTTTTAAGTAAAAAAATATTGCTCCTCCAAAATAGAGGTAAATAAGAAACTGGTAATTCTCACTTCACCAAACTGGCCCAGAAAAACCTGGTGCACAGACGTTCTCGGTCTATTAAAAAATGAACTTTTGTCCCCAACAGGCCAGACCTTCTTTCTCAGGACCCCCTATTGTATCCTGCTTCTCAGTCACTAGCTTTAATGACCTGACTGTTGAAACCCAGGTTTTAGGAGACAGATGGGTCTAATTTCTACTTTACTAAGAGAAAGAAAAGTCACTACCTGAATGATCTACTATCGTACCTGGAATTCCTCTTTTGCTTAGTGTTAACACAGGCACTAGAGATTACGCAGTCATTGAGATTGTTCTCTGCCTCATAATCTGGCCTTTCCACAATTGGGACCTGACCATAACTTGGCTTTAAGCACCCTGAAAGGTCAGGTTTCGACCTTTTTCCATTCTTTTCCAAAAACCTTTGGCCTTGCTTTCTCATGTCAAAAGCCCCTTACCCCCGTTTTGCTTACAGCACCTTGTTCTTCTTTGGAACCTTTAGTTTCTTTGCCCTGCATCCTCATCAGGGATATCTCCTTAGATTTCTTCTGTAAAGTGAGCTTTGCTGTCAGATGCGTCTGAGGTAGTGGCTCTCGTTCTTCAAGGACAAGGTAGTCTTAAGCCCATAAGACCATCCTTTCTTTATGAGGTGGTATCAGTCTTCCACCTCAATGAAGACATTGTACTTAAAGAGATCCAAAGGAAATTTTTCTTCACTGCCTTAATGTAATAGAGCTACCAGAGTCTACCTGAAAATAACAGATTTTATCAAAAAGATGGGACCTCACAAGGATCATCCTGTTTCCAAGTACACCACTGCTAGATCGATAAGACCGCCCTTTAGCAGAGGTTACACTCTAAAGAACCAAGCTCCTTCTATGCTTTTATGTGCTCACTCCACCAGCTTAGTAGGTGTTTCTTGGGCATTTAGCTTTTTCTAACCAGCTGTTTGAGGGTATTGTCTAGTTCTGTCCTCCACACCTTTTTCAAAGTTTACCTTTTTTTTTTTTTTTTTTACATTATTTTATTTAGTCATAGGACACAGTCAAGGACATAGAGCTGGGCATTCCAGAAAAAGTGCAAACAGAGCATTGAGATTAAACATTGCAGATTAGAACCCCAGTATTGGATCGCCAGCCATAGTGTCAACTATTCTGCAATAATGATCTAGAGACAATGTGTTAACTCCTGGCGTACTCAACATATAAAGAAAAGCAAACCATGTATGCTGCCCCACATTCAGTCCCAGGCCAGTCCTAATCAATTTTATGACTTTATATATTAAAGAAAGATTTTGGACCCCAGGAGCCCGGATCCAAGGAGCCAAAAAGGAAAATATACAGGGGGGATAGAAAAAATGCTGAGGAGGTGGGAAAGGGAGAAGGGGTGGGGGGGCAGGTATGCGGCGGTAAACGCTGTGTGAGCTCGCAGAACGCAGGGAGGGATAAGATGAACCCCTTGGGTACCCCAGGAACGAAAGGGCCGTCCTGAAAAAAAAAAAGGGTGAGTTGAGTTTTAGCTATTCAGGTTACTGTCAAGGAGGGTTCTTCCCTCATCCGAAACCAGAAAAACATTCCAGAGTGACCAGATCTTGGCGTAGCGTTCCTGCTGGTGTCGTGCAGAGAGAGCCAATTCTTCCATTTTGCTGATTTTTTACATTACGTAGCCACATCCCTACTGTCAGGGGTAGTGGCTATTTCCACGCCAGAGGAATACATGCCTTAGCGGCATCTAGAAGGTAACGGATAATAGATTCCTTGTATACCTTTTCTGGCATGTGGGATGCATGGAGGAGGAAAAAGGCCGGGTCCTCCGGTATCGTACGGTCTGTAAAAATTTGAAAAATGCGTCTTACCTCTGTCCAGAAGTGCTTTAATTTGGGACAGTTCCAAAAAATGTGTAAAATGGTGCCTCTATATCCCTGGCATCTCCAACACAAATCAGAGGAGTCGGAAGATTCTCTTCAGTCTCACTGGCGTTCTGTACCACCGGGTGAGAAGTTGGTCTCTTGTGTTTTTTGTGCAAATCGATGATTTGTACGTAAGCCTAAGGATACGTTGTTGCTGTATTGTACTAAAGGATTTACTAGATCCCGTTCCCGAACGCAGTTCAGGGAGTGGGTTTCTGCAGGCGTGATTAGTAGTTCATAATTGGCCGATAGCGTGTGGGGCATTGCCCCTGTCTCTGAGCAAAATTCCTCAAAGGTGGTAAGGGGCCTGGTAAACAATCCACGGATCCGGGAGGGTGAAAAAGAAATTAATGATCTGAAGAGCACTCCAAAATCTTAATCTAAACTGGTCCGACTGCCATCAGCTCTGAGATTATCGGCCACGCCCCCGCCTTTATGTAGCGGGATGCTTGTGTACAGCCCGCTCTCAGTAAATGCAGAAAGGCTGCATCACCAAACTCCGGTGGAAAAGGAGGATTTCCCGGTATTGGGTACAGGGGTGAGGTCTCAGATGATATGCCAATCGAGGAGAGCAGGTCCGAACAGTTTGGCAGTGTTACCTATTATAGGGTGGTTGGTAACCTCTCTAGGGAGGGAGGCAAAGCACCAAGGGGCTCTGCCCAAAGGCACGGGCGATTGGGCATGTTCAATCTGCACCCATAATTTAAAGTCTGTGTCTGTTCCAGTCAATTACTCTACTCAAATGTATAGCTTGGTAGAACTTGTGCATATCCAGCACTGCCAGTCCCCCATGTCTCTTAGGAAGCATTGGTTGCGTTGCAGCCGAGGGTGCTTATGGGCCCAAATGAAGTCACAAAATAACTTCTGGCTCTGTTGGAAGTAGGTAGATGGGATACGAACCGGCAGTGTCTGTAGGAGATAGAGAAATTTGGGGAGAATGCTCATCTTAATAATATTGCCACGCCCGAACCAAGAATGGAGACCTGTGTTCCATCTGTCCTGTAGTATCTTAACTTTTTGCAATAATGGGGGGAAATTTAGCTCAAAGATCTTGGCTATGTTGGGTGGAATCAGGGTACCCAAATACGTTTAACGCTTTGTCAGTCCATTTACACTTAAAATTTTGCTTGAGTTGCGCAATTGATATGAGGAAAATTAACCCCCATTGCCTCCGACTTGGTAAAGTTGATGCGAAGGTTAGAGAGCGAGCCATACCTCTCGAACTCCCTCATCAAATTAGGGAGCGTGATCAGAGGGTTCGTGAGAGAAAATAACATATCGGCATAAGACGAGATTTTATGCTGGGTGTCTCGTATCTGTGCTCCAGTAATGTCCTGATTTAGGTGGACTGTGCAGAGAAACTGTTCCAATGACAGGGCGAAAAGGAGGGGAGACGAGGGACACCCCTGACGTGTCCCGTTAGTGATTTGAAGCATATCTGACAATACTCCGTTGGCCCGAACCCGGGCTACCGGGCGAGAGTAAATGGAGGTGATCCACTGCAGCATTTTACTGCCGAAGCCTCATGACGTAAAACTGCCAGCATAAAACTCCAATTCACCCTGTCAAAGGCTTTCTCTGCATCTGTACTAAGAAACCCGCATTGCGTCCGGGATGTTTTAACTGCCTGTAATAGGTTCAAAACCTTTGTAGTGTTAACTCGTGCTTCTCATGTGGAAACAAATCCCACCTGATCCAGATGGATCAGGTTCGGCATAAGATGTTGAATCCTGTTTGCCAATATTTTGGTAAAGAGATCGGCCGATAGCTTCCACGGGAAGCCAAGTCTTTACCCTCTTTAGGTATCACTGCAATGTGAGCTAGCAAGTTGTCAGCTGCGAAAGTTGCAGAAGAGCCGAGTGCATTAAATAGTTTGACCATTTATTAAGCAAGAGAGGGAAGCAAGGTCTCATAATATTGGGCCGCTAGACCGTCAGGACCGGGTGCTTTGCCCATTTTAGTGGCACCTACCGCTCCCTGGAGTTCTTCCATGGTTATGGGGTCTTCGAGGGTATCCCTATCTGCGTCCGATAGTTGGGGCATTAGTGACAATGAAAGATACGAGTCTATCTGAGCTTGGGTGAGGGGACTTACTCTGCAGTTTATTTAGTGATTTATAGAATTCTTGAAATTCACGCGCTATGTCGTGTGGCTTTGTGACCTTGGGCCTATTGGGTGGGACCAGATGTGGAGTATAAGTCATTAATTTCTGCTCTCGCAGGGTTCTGGCTAATTATTTCCCGCATTTATCCCCAGATTCATAGGAAAACTTCCTGCAAAACTGTAATGCCGGCTTGGCCCTAAATTGAAGGAGATCCGAGATGTGTCCATTTTTGACAGGGAGGTCTCTCTCTAAGGAGGGGGATTATGCCTGTTTATGACGGAGCTCCAGGGTGGCCAGGTCTTCAAGTAGTGACTTAAGCTGTTTAGAGCGTTTCCGCTTGATCCTGGCTTAATCAGCATGCCTCAGATTAACCGCCTTATGTGCCTCCCAGACAATTCTGGGGTCACAATCTGGGGTGTCATTAGTGCTAAAGTAAAAATCTAGCTCCTCAATTACATCCCCTAGGACTTCTTTATCCTGTATGAGGCTTTCGTTCAATCTCCAATAGGTAGGCCTGGTCGTCGGAGTCGTGTAAGGCATAGAGCCTATAGCAGCGTCTCGTACTGCGTTTGAGTTCGGCATGTGGGATGAGGAAGTAATCAATGCAGGAATAGGATTTGTGGTTAGGAGAATAGAAGGTATAATCTTTTTCCGTAGGATGGAGTAGTAGGCGCCATGTGTCAATCAATTGACTATTGTGCAGCGATTGAGCAATGCGATTACGAGCACTGAAAGAGATAGTGGACAGTCCAGAGGACGTGTCCTCTACTGGTACTAGTGGGAAATTTAGGTCTCCCCCCTACAATCAGGTGTCCCGCCTGTAAACTCAATCAGCCGCCCAAGCGTCTTACCTATGAAGACCTCTTGGTGGTTGTTAGGGGCGTACAATGTCGTCAGCGTGACCCTAACGTCACCCACCATGCCCTTCACGAACAGGAAACACCGTCCAGGGTCAATAATAGTCTATATGGGACCATGGTACCCTGCCCGAGAGAAGGATGGAAACCCCCCTTGACTTTGCCGATTGGTTGGTAGAATTGTAAACCGTCGTAATTGACCGACCGTTTAGGAAGGACACTTTGTCATCCCTAAAATGTGTCTCCTGTATAAGGGTCCCATCTAACTTGAGAGGTTGCAGGTTGTGTAGGAGCATCTGCCATTTCTTCGGCGTGTTTAAACCTTTAGCATTAAGCAAGATCACACTGAGGACCTCCATAACAGGGATTGGGGTAAGGGAGAATGTGGGAGAGAAAGAAGGGGAAGGGAAAGGAAGAGAAGAGGCAAGGGTAAAGTGAAAAAGAATAGAAATAAAAGAGAAAGCAGGTAATAGAAAAAAAGAGAGGTAGAGAACGGGTAGAAAGATATCCACCCAAAATAAAGACGCAAAATATTGCTAAAACTCTCACCTGTTTAAGACCGGTATTCGGGCCTCAACCTATGTGGGAATATGGACGGAAACAGCCAGAGGTAGAGCTCCGGGCATGTCTGCCCCCCGACTACATAAAATAGTGTAAACAATAGAGCTGACATTCTGAAATATAGAAATCAACAAATGATACTGTGACCTAATAACCTGGAAACAAACCCCCCCCCCCCCTCCATTCCAGGGAGGGACACCTGCCTGTGTTACAGAACACCATTTGGTCGCCCATTTCCCAAGCCCCATGGGGAATCATGATTGAGGAAGGAGGCACGCAGGGTGATTACACTCAAGCAATCTATCCATTAAAGTACTAACTTAAGGAGAGTAAAGTAACTGTCCCCAACATCCAATCACAGAAATGCAATAAACATAAGTACAAGGAGAAAACATAAATGGAACAAAACAGGTAACCGTTGCCCATCTCCAGAAGGCAGGGCAAGGATCAGGTCTCAGTGAGGCTGTCTCTGAGCTGCAGTACTCCCCCTTTCCCCCCGCCCCCTAGCAGCCATATCACCCGGGGATAGTAAGGGATTAGGGGGGATCTTCCACACAGGGGGACAAGTCTAGGAATGCAAATGCTGAGTGTGACAGAAAAAATCAGGTGCCAAAAATCAAAACAAAAAGAGGGGGGATTGAACTTTGTAAAGTGTTGACAAAGAGTAAGACTCCTAAAATGACAGATATGGTGTCAAAGGTGAAAACAAGTGATAAAAGTGAACAATATACGAGCTGCAAAAAAACGCAACAGCGAGAAATGAGTGCTATAAACGTGCAACAGAAAAAAATCAGATTCTAGGGAAAAGGTGAGCGAGTGATAGAAGTGTAAAAAACAAAAAAAACCAAAATAAAAGCAATACAAAAACTGGGGGGCAAATCACTATTACAAATAAGGAAAGGGCACATCAGAGGAAAAGAGAAGAAAAAAAAATTACTATAAAAGTGCAATAACTAGTGCTAAAAAAATGCAAGAGGGAGAAACAAATCCCTAGAAGTGGAACAGAGTAAAATAAATGCTATAGAAAACAAAAAGAATAGGAACAGGTAAAAAATAAATGCTATAGCCAGGAAATAAACATGCGTCTTCTGGCTCCAAACTGACTTATGCAACAAGGGGAAATGCTGAGCAAAGAAAAAAGCAGGAACAAATGAAAAATGTAAAAAGCATAAACCCCTAAATGAAGAGCTGGCAGCTTTCTAATCCCTCAAGTAGTTCTGTTCATTTGGTTCCCCCAAGAAACTAAGGTCAAGTGCCTATAGCTTCACGTCAGGAACTGCAGGGTGAATGTCTCAGTGTGTGAGGCAGGGACTGGAGTTAAGATCCCCCAGGATACCCAGGGGTAGCAGGACTACTAAGGACGTCCGTCGGGGAATGGGGTGTGACCGGATGCTGAGGTGAGAGATCGTTGTGAAGCCCGGACCCTGCGCCCACTCCCATGCTTGAAACGCCTGATACACGTCTGATACAGCAAAGCAGAGTGCGGAAGGAGACGCTGAGGAAACAGAGCAGCTGATTGGTGTGATGGACCTTGTGGTTAGACGATGTATTGACAGCAAGCTCTCCTGTGTCTCTCCTGTGGTATTTTCCAGTGATGTGCGCCTCAGTGAGGAAAGGGGAGGAGGCGCATACCCGGGAGAGAGAAGCCGCCCATGAGATCCATGAACCCCGAGCGGACGCTCCCTCCAGTATGACCAGGAGACGGGTAACGGAGGAGGCGGCCGTGCAGGATGGAGCCGGAGCCCAAATACAACGTGCGCCTAAAGAAAAAGCGAGTGGGGCCGCTGCAAAGCTGGAGCGATTCGCCCACACGCCAAATCGGACACCCAAGAAGGGTGGACAGGCAGGGGGGACGCAACATCAGGGTCTCCAGGCCGGCCACCCTATGGGAAGAAATCAAGGCCCAGCAGCAGAAGCACCATCATCGACAGCAACAGCGGCATCTGTGGTCCTGGAGGGTGAGCATGGATTAAATAATCAAATAGTGGAAGGAATTTCTGTGCCAGTTGTAGTAACAGAGAAGGAGCCATCTTTGAAAGATATCCTTTTAGCAATTAATAACGAAGTCATCATTATTTGAATTATCTGACCAGCTTAAATGTATTAGAGAAGACCTACTATCCTTAAAACATGATGTGCAAGAGGTATGTACACGGACAACTGCTCTTGAGGGGAGACTTAGCCAGGTAGAAGACGATGTGAACCCGATTAGACAAGAGGTACAGCTAATTAGGGAACAACTAAATATGTGTATGCATAAAATGGACGATATGGAGAATAGAATACGTAGGAAAAATATTAGGGTTCCTGGTCTTCCCGAGAGAAGTGATGGTAATAACCCCACAGAATATATGGAAGCTTGGCTTCAGGAAATGTTTGGTAAAGATTCTCTATCAAGTTTTTTCGCAATTGAGTGTGCGCATAGAGACTCCTCTAAGACACCATCTTCATGGGGTCATCCATGGCCCCTTATTATCAAGCTCTTGTACTATAAGGATGAGGTCACTATTCTCCAGAAAGCGAGAGAGATGAAAAGCATACAGTATAAAGGTGTAAGAATCTCAATATACCTGTACTTCTCCCCTGAATTACAGAGACAAAGAGCAAAGTTTATAGAGTGAAAGCGTAGACTGCAACAGCTTAAAATCAATTATGCACAACTCTTATCTGGCACGCTTACGGATAACAGTATTTTGGGAAGTCAGGTTTTTTAATATGCCTGCAGAAGTAACAACATGGCTGGAAAAGAATGAAGGAAGGATTCAGCGGGGTGAAGGAATATGAGAAAAACTGAAAATTGGATAAGTTTATTTAACCCAATGTTTTTCTTCTTTTTGTTAAGTTTTTTTTGTTTGAGACTCCGGGACTTGTTTTTTTTTTTTTTTTCTTCCCTTTTTCTCTTTTCCATCTCAGGACATATATTTATTATTATTATTCAGGATTTATATAGTGCCAACAGTTTACGTAGTGCTTTACAACTTGAGGGTAGACAGTACAAATACAATACAATTTGATACAGTAGGAATCAGAGGGCCCTGCTCCTTAGAGCTTACAATCTAAGAGGGAAGGTCAAGAGATACAAGAGGTAATAACTGTGGGTGATGTGCTGATTGAGAAGATAAATGTACAGTTGTTAGGTGAGGGCCAGATAGGCGTCTCTGAAGAGATGAGTTTTCAGGGATCGTCTGAAAGTGGATAAAGTAGGAGAAAATCGGACGGATTGGGGTAGAGCATTCCAGAGGATGGGAGAGGCTCTGGAGAAGTCCTGAAGGCGAGCATGGCATGAGGTGACAAGGGAGTTTGAGAGCAGGAGGTCTTGGGAGGAGCGAAGAGAACGATTAGGTTGGTATTTTGTGACTAGGTTAGAGATGTAGCTGGGGGCCCGGTTGTGGATGGCTTTGTAAGTTATAGTTAGTATCTTGAATTTAATTCAGGGACTGAGTGGCAGCCAATGGAGGGATTGGCAGAGGGGTGTAGCAGACGCTGAGCAGTTTGTGAGGTGGATGAGCCTGGCAGCCGCGTTCATGATGGACTGAAGTGGGGATAGCCTATTTAGAGGTAAACCAATGAGGAGGGAGTTGCAGTAGTCGAGGCGGGAGATGGCCAGGGATTGGATTAGAAGCTTTGTGGCGACATTGGTTAGGAAGGGCGTATCTTGGAGATGTTGTGGAGGTTGAGGCGGCAAGTTTTGGATAGTGATAGAATGTGGGGTCGAAAGGTTAGTTCAGAGTCCAGGATTACACCTAGGACCTTGGCGTGGGGGGATGGGTTGATAGTTGAGCCGTTGATATTGACAGAGAAATCAGGGGAAGTGGCACTTGAGGGAGGAAATATCATGAGCTCGGTTTTGGATAGGTTGAGTTTGAGGAAGTGATGTGACATCCAGGCTGATATGTCTGCTAGTAAGTTGGTAATGCGTGAGGAGACAGAAGGAGAGAGCTGGGGGGTGGAGAGATAGATTTGGGTGTCATCAGCGTAGAGATGATATTTAAAGCCGTGGGAGGCAATCAACTGACCCAAGGAGGCTGTGTAGATTGAGAAAAGGAGAGGTCCAAGAACAGAACCTTGGGGGACCCCAATGGAGAAAGGAAGAGGAGAGGTGGAAGTAGAGTTGTAAGTGACACTGAAGGAGCGGGTGGGATAGGTAGGATGAGAACCAGCGAAGAGTACAGTCACGGAGACCAAAGGAGTGGAGTTTTTTGAGGAGAAGGGGGTGGTCCACTGTGTCAAAGGCAGCAGAGAGATCCAGGAGAAGTAGTACAGAATAGTGTCCATTGGTTTTAGGCATTAGGTCATTTGAGAGTTTGAGAGCAGTTTCCGTGGAGTGTTGAGGGCGAAAACCGGACTGAAGGGGATCAAGAAGTTTATTCATGGTCAGATGGTCGCTTAGTCGGTTGTAGACCAGTCTTTCAATAAGTTAGGAGGAGAAGGCGAGTAAGGAGATGGGACGTAAGTTGTTGAGATTGGTGGGGTCCAGTGAGGGCTTTTTAAGTATGCGGGTGACTAGCGCATGTTTTAGAGCGTTTGGGAAGGTGCCACAAGAGAGGGAGAGGTTGAAAATGTGAGTTAGAGAGTGTAGAATCGAGTCAGAGGGTGAGCGTAGCATTTGCGAGGGAGCAGAATTCGGGGGCAGGTGGTTAGATGAGTGTTAGATAAAAGTTTAGCAACCTCAGTAATAGTAGCAGGGTTGAATGAGGGAAGTAATGATTGTATCTCTGGACATGGGGTGTTGCATGGGGGAGGTTTTTGCGCATTGGCGATCTCATGAATTGTATCAATCTTAGTTTTGAAGTGATTGTCAATCTCCTGGGCAATGAGTGAGTTGGTGGGTGGAGGCAGTGGAGGACAGAGTAGAGTGTTGAAGGTAGAGAAGAGTTGACGTGGACTGGATGAGAATGTATTAATGAGTGTGATAACGTAGTTCTGTTTGGCAGTGTGAAGGCAGGAATAGTATTTTAGGAGGGCAGATTTATATTGTGTGAAGCGCGGCTACCTTTTCTGAGACTTCTGGTGTCATCCGTTTGCCAGGGTTGTAGCAGTCGGGGCCTAATTCTGCGTGTGGTGAGGGGGGCAAGCTTGTCTAGGGAGGAAGACAGTGAGCTGTTGTAGATTAAGGTGGCTAGGTTGGGGCAGGACAGGGGTGAGATTTTGTCATAGAGGTGATCAGTAGCAGAGTAGAGAAGGGTTGAGGTGGAGAAGGTTTCTACGTGTAACTATTAGGCGGTTGGAGGGAGAAGAGGTGGAAGACAGGGAGAGAGCAAAACTAATAAGGTGGTGATCAGAGAGTGGGAGTGGATTGTTGGAAAGGTTGCACGGAGTGCAAAGATAGGAGAAGACAAGGTCAAGGGTGTTGCCGTTGGAGTGGGTAGGAGCCTGTATCCATTGCTTCAGGTCAATCGATGAGGTTAGATTGAGAAGTTTAGAAGTAATAGTAATGTTAGTGTTAACGGGGATGTTGAAGTCCCCAAGAATAATTGTGGGGATTTCAGAAGAGAGAAAGTAGGGTAGCCAGGCAGAGAAGTCATCAAGGAAGGCTGATGCTAGTCCAGGGGGCCGGTAGATGACAGCAATTCTTAGAGAAATGGGAGAGAATAGACAAATGCAGTGTGCCTCAAAAGAGGAGAGTGTCAGAGAGGGAGGTGGGTGAAGTACCTGATAGGTGCTGCATGGGGCTTGAAGGGTTCCCACTCCACCTCCCTTCCGTCCACTTGGTCTGGGGGAGTGAGTCCAGAGAAGGCCCCCATGGGAGAGGGAAGCAGGAGAAGTAGTATCTGATTCATGAAGCCAGGTTTCAGTAATGGCAAGTAGGTTAAAGGAATTTGTGATAAAGAGGTCGTGAAGGGCGGTGAGTTTGTTGCAGACAGAACTTGCATTCCAAAGGGCACAGGAAAAGGGGGGGCTGGTTTTGGAAAGAGGAATAGAGACCAAGTTCTGTGGGTTGCGGCTCCTGCCAGAGGGTGTAGGGGGATGGGAGCATTGGGCAAAGACAGATGATGGTGGCCCAGGGTTTGGGATATGTCACCAAAGATTAGGAGAAGCAGGTGGGTGAGGGAGGTGATGTGGGAATGTGATTTATGTGAAGGGGCATGTCTCAGAGTATTGGAGATTTTATCAGTATATGGATGTAGAATGAGCAAGAGTTGGTAGGAGCAGTAGTAGGGAGAGGACAGAAGGCAGGGTGATATGTATAAGCAGGCAGGTGGAGAGGGGGGGTGAAGGTAAGAGTTTGAGGAGAGAGGACACAAGTGTCAGAAGCAGTGGTAGAGAGTGCATGTTACAGAGTGGAAGGAGAGCTTAATAGAGAGACAGGGTCACCTGCAGTCTGTTAGGTGCTTTCCAGTGCAGATTGCTGTATTTTTTTGCTTCGTGCAATCGCTGAAGTGCAGAGATTGAAGTGCATATCACTTGTAGAAAGAATCACTTAGAGATAGAAGCCTTAAGGATAGAAGCCACTGCAATGTGCTCCCCCCAGCAATGTGCTGACCCCTTAAGGATGCTCAAATTTATACTCTAAGGGTGGGGTTGAAGTTCGTTAATTAATCATGAGTGAATATAAGAATGCCTAACAATCAAAGTGGACTTTTTGCTTCTAAAGTCAGAATAGTAAGAGGCTAGAGGCCAAATAAGATCAACACATAAAACTTAGGTATGATAGTCCAGAGCAGCAAAAAACAACGTCATGGTTATGCACACAGGGCAACAGATAGAGAAGGCCACATACCAAAAACACACACACAGAGACAGCAAGCAGATCCCAATTTCATTTAACGGTGGAAGATGTGGTTGAGCTGACACATACCAAAGACACACACACAGAGACAGCAAGCAGATCCCAATTTCATTTAACGGTGGAAGATGTGGTTGAGCTGACACATACCAAAGACACACACACAGAGACAGCAAGCAGATCCCAATTTCATTTAACGATGGAAGATGTGGTTGAGCTGACACATACCTGTAAAGAGACAGAGAAGGAATATTCAGGTGAAGCAGAGATTGAAGTGCATATCACTTGTAGAAAGAATCACTTAGAGATAGAAGCCTTAAGGATAGAAGCCACTGCAATGTGCTCCCCAGCAATATATATATATATGTATGTGTATATATGTATGTATGTGTGTATGTGTGTGTGTATGTAATGAGGAAGCTTTGAACATAACGGAGGAAGTGGATTACCAACCAAGGGGGATCTCGGACCACTCACCCGTAGTCTTTTCAATAAAAACAAGGACTAGTTACAGTGGAGGAGGTTGGAAAGTAAATCCCTTTTGGCTTGAAATAGTAGAAAACACAGGGGGAATTGCAGCCAGCCTAGAGGAATTTATAAACCTAAATTTAGGGTCAGCACCACTGGGAATAACTTGGGAAACCTTGAAGGCGTTTCTTTGGGGTGTGTTGATGCAGAAAATTTCCCATGATAAGAGACCATCACAGGCTAAGGAGATCAAAGCAAGAGAGAAAGTGAGACAGGCAGAAGTGCGGTATGTGGAGGAACCAACCCTAGACAGATATGGGAAGTGGGTAGAGAGACCAGAAGAATATAGGAAACTAATGTTGGAGAAAGCAGAAAATAAAAGAATGTTCCAGAGACAGACAGAATTTTTTTGGGGAGGGAGAACGAGTAGGAAGAACCCTGGCCCTGAAGGCAAATAGACCCTCAGCCACCATACCAGCAATATGGGATAAAGTAGGGAAAATCAGAACCACTCTGGAAATAGTGAATGAGTTTAAAAGTTATTATGAAAACCTGTATAGTACATCACAAATTAATGTAGAAGGGGAAATGTGGGATTTCTTTGAAAGGCTGAAAATTCCCTCACTGTCAAGAAAAGACAGGGAGGAACTGGAAGCCCCACTGACATTGGAAGAGTTACAAAAGGCAACGGCAGACATGGCGAATCAGAAACATCCGGGGCCAGATAGTCTGCCAATAGAAATTTACAAGAGGTATGGTGGCGTATTGCTCCCTAAACTCTTGGAGGTGTTTAACAAAGCCGCCGAGGAAGGGAAACGGCCCATATCTATGACGGAAGCTACAATAATTGTATTACAAAAAGAGGGGAAAAACCCGCTAGAGGCGGCTTCGTACAGGCCTATATCACTTTTGTGTTCAGATGTAAAAATTTTGGCAAAAGTGTTGGCAGCAAGGCTAAATAGAATAATTTTTAAGGTGGTACATCCAGATCAAACTGGTTTTATACATGGATAGGTCTACAAGTGTGAATATAAGGCGAGTATATTTAAACATGCAGTTTCCAATAGTAAAATGGAGGGAATAGAGCTGTTCTATCATTAGATGCGGCTAAAGCTTTTGACAGTCTTGAATGGCACTGTGGAAGGTACTGGCAGAATTTCAATTCGGCCCTAACTTCGTCCAGTGGTTAAGAATACTGTACGAGAGACCTAGGGCCAAGGTGAGAATAAATGGTGAGTGCTCTGAATGGATCCAGTTGGAGAGGAGAATGAGACAGTTATCGCCCCTGCTCTTCGCCCTCGCAATGGAGCCATTGGCTATCACATTAAGAACCTCCCAAAAGGTACACGGATTCATAAGAAAGATGGGGGAGAAGAAGGTTGCTATGTATGCAGATGATGTTCTGCTGTTCTTGTGGAACACGCAGTCCTCTTTGAGGGTAGCCATGGAAATAGTCAAGGATTTTGGATATTTCTCTGGGTTGGTAATTATCTGGGAAAAATCCGTACTTTTGCCGATAGACCTCCTTATAGAACCCCTTTCGCAACAGGTTACCCAAATAAGAGTAGTAAGTCAAATGATATATCTGGGTATTAATATAACAAGAGACCCGGGCCAATACATAACAGGAAATGTAGTTCCACTTATGACAAAATTAAAACAGAAATGTCGGGTTTGGAGCCATCTCCCTCTCTCGGTGGGGGCGGTGTAATTTAATCAAGATGGTATGGATGCCACAGATATTATATGTAATACAAAATTCCCCAGTGTGGATCCCAAAATATTGGTTTAAAAAACTGAACAGTGTGTTCAGAGAGTTATTTTGGAAAAATGGAGTGGCAAGGATCCGGTTGCAGGCGCTGCAGCGGCCGACAAAGTTGGAGGGGCCTAGCATTGCCAAATCCAGGGCATTATTTCCTGGCGGCACAAATACGGTATATGAGAGGAAGCAATTTTCCAGCAGAAAGGGCTACAGGAAATAATCTACTGTTGAATGACAATAGCCACAATACGGTGGACTCCTTCGGTTCCAGATGTCCTACAGTCCAGTTAATAGTATAAAGTTGGGAATCCGTTAAGACCATGTTAGGTTATGGCGGATTTTTCCCCTTTATTTTTCCCCTTTATTTTTCCCCTTTATTTTTCCCCTTTATTTTTCCCCTTTATGGGACAACAAAATCTAAAAAGAGCTTAAAGTGATGGGGAAAATAGAGGAATGGGACCGGAGGGCTATCCACTGCCTCGCACAATTGTATAGGGCAGGCAGATTGAAATCCTTTCAGGAGATGAGGGAAGAATATGCGGTCCCAAACTGGTCATTCTATAGGTATTTGCAAGTCAGGCATGCCCTGGATGTACAATTTAGAGGGAAAGAGCCAGAATGGAGTGAAATGTCCTCTCTCAGGAAACTGGTTAATCTCTGACATATATGGGTGTATAAATAAAATGGAACAGGAAAGAGAGGTAGAACCCAAAAACAGGATTAAATGGGAGAGGGACGTTGGGCCAATAATGGAGGAGCAATGGAATTACGTTTTGGCACAGGGGCCTAGGGTTTCGCTCTCCCCTTCACAGATTGTATCTCATTTGTATTTGATACACAGGTCATATTACACGCCTTTGAAGTTGTTTGTTTGGAAGGAGGTCGGATGCACAATGTCAAAGGTGTGGAGCCAGGAGGGGCGACCTGTTACATATGATCTGGTGATGTCCCAGATTGTATAGGTATTGGAAGGGAATTACAGATAAATTCTGTTTTTGGGACATCGTTAGATATGGAGGCCAGGATTTGCCTCCTGAGCCTGATGGAGGAGAATGGTATGTCAGGAGATATACAGACTGCAATAATTAGATGTTTGTTTCAAGGGAAAAAGTTAAAGTGGTGGTCTGGCCGAAATTATACTTTTTAAATAAAAATACCCTTATAATACACAAGCTTAATGTATTCTAGTAAAGTTAGTCTGTAAACTAAGGTCTGTTTTGTTAGTTTATAGCAGTAGTTTGTTATTTTATAAACTTACAGCAGGCTGTGGCCATCTTAAGTGTGGGCATCTGAAACCAGACTGTATTTCTTCCTGGATCTCATCCTTGCAGATCTCGCACATGCTCAGTGCAGCACAAGCAGTGTAATAGGTTTCAGGTCAGGTTTCCATAGCAACGGCAGTGTCAGAGGAAGTTGCCGCCCCTTCCCAGAAGGCATTGCAAACAGGAAATGATGCAATGGGCCACGGCCAGGGAGGAGGAAGTGAAAAAAGAATACAGCAGATATACAGTAGGTGCTGGGAAAAAACTTTAAAAATATCCAATTCGTTTACAGTGCACAGTTTAGTGAGGGATGCTGAAGAGTTGTAAAAGTGGGTGGAACTCCACTTTAATTGCAGGAAATGGCAAGCAAAAGATCCCCCGACGGTAACAGAATGGATGAAAGAGGTAAATGATACGATTGGGAAGGAGAAATACATATATAAGAAGAGGGGTAATGATAAGAAATTTCAGAGAATATGGAAGCAATGGTTGGAAGCGGAACAACCCAGTGATTGAATGATGAATGTGAAGGGGGGTGGGAGGGAAGGAAGAGAGGTTGGGGTATGTAGTGTGAATGAGAAGAGAGATTGGGTAGATAGGACGGGGAAAGGGGAGGGAAGGGAGAGGGGTGGAGGGATAAAGAGGGAATATGGTTGTTTTTTTGTTTTTTTTTGTTTGTTTTTTTTATTCTTTCGGTTATTTGCTAGTTTGTAAATTGGCTAATTATTGTTTAAGAATTTGAAAATAAGTGTACTTTCTTAATAAAAAGTAATTGATTTAAAAAAACGTCCGCCTATATCTCCACTGTCACCTACCTCACTCGTTGAAGATGCCGGTAAGGATTGTTCATGAGTCCCAGTTCTGATCCAAAGGGGGGCCTTGGGATCCATGTCGGGACTGTTGTTGGCGTGCTTGAGAGCGACTCCGGTGCCCTTGCGCGCTCGAGGGGCCCGGGCGACCCCCCCGTGCGTGGGATAAACGAAAGCCACTTAAGGATCTGGATGGGTGCCGCGCCTAGGAATGCAAATAGTCCTGAGAGGTCTGCAGGTGTGTGGAGGAAAAATAAGGATGACGCCCTGTGGAACGTCACCGCTAGCGGGTATCCCCATCTGTATGTGCAGCCCTGATCACTGGCTAGGTCTAAGACTGGGCGCAGACGGGCTCTGCGCTGGAGAGTGGCCCGGGATAAATCTGGTAAGATCTTGTTGAGGGCCCTATCGAAAACAGTGTCACCTGCTTCCCATGCCTCCCTGAGTATCTGCTCCTTCAGTGGGTAACGGTGGAGGTGGCAAACATCCCTGGGTCTCTCTGCGTCACTTGA
Source organism: Aquarana catesbeiana (assembly GCF_042186555.1). Taxonomy (NCBI): domain Eukaryota; kingdom Metazoa; phylum Chordata; class Amphibia; order Anura; family Ranidae; genus Aquarana; species Aquarana catesbeiana. The sequence continues at coordinate 523,814,119 of NC_133325.1, read as the reverse complement.
TCTAGGGCCTAGGGCTCTATGCACCCTATCCAGTTTTACCGTCATATGAGGGGACTTCAGAACCGCCTGAAAGATGGCACTCACCGTTGCCTGGAGGTCCTCCACACCATTCGCTTCAGGAAGGCCCCTGGAGCTGTAGGTTGTTCTGACGGCTTTAATCCTCGAGGTCCTCCATGTGAAGCTGGAGGTCCACCGCTGTGGCTGCATGGGAAGTCTGTGCTCTATCAAGGGCCCTCTCCCGCGTCACCCTCTCTGCAATTAAATTAATGTCCGTCCTTACTGCCTGGATGTCTTGACGATGCTTCTCCTCCACCTGAAAGATCAAGGCCTCGATATCCTGGCGTGTAAAGCAGTGCCCTCAGTAGTGCTCGGATGTCTCCCTCCAGTCTGCCTGTAACCTCGGCTTGCGATTGGTCGGCTGCTTCCGACGATTCAGGGTGAGAGAGCGCCGAGGTTTCTGACAGGGAGTTTGACCTGGAGGATAAGGTAGGAGATGCTGGAGGGGCTGGCCTGGTGCTTGCAGCACGGCCCGAGCCACGTGGTGCCGCCACTATGGCCCCTGGGGATGTTTGTGGGGGTAGTGTGAAATATTGCTGGCTATCCCTCTGAGAGGTACGAGGATGGGGTGGTCTTGTTGAGGATCGGGTCTTGTACCTTCTGCCTGCGCTCATGCCGCGGTATCGGCTACAAGTCGGCGATTACTAGCTGGGGCAGGCATGGGAATCCCGGAGCTCTTTTAAAACATGTCTTCACGCCACCATGTTCCCAGCCCCCTCCCCTAAAATATTGCATGTATGTTTGGAATTTACTGTTAAACTGGTAATAAAGCCAAAGCAGATGTTATACATTGTAACTTTCCAATTCTTTGTTGTCCTTATTGCATTTGTATGTGTGTGTGTATATGTGTGTGTGTATATGTATATATATATATATATATATATATATATATATATATATATATATATATATATATATATATATATATATATATATATATATATATATATATATACACATACAGTGGGGACAGAAAGTATTCAGACCCCCATACACTCTGTTATATTGCAGCCATTTGCTAAAATCATTTAATTTTTTTTTCCTCATTAATGTACACACAGCACCCCATATTGACAGAAAAACACAGAATTGTTGACATTTTTGCAGATTTATTAAAAAAGAAAAACTGAAATATCACATGGTCCTAAGTATTCAGACCCTTTGCTGTGACACTCATATATTTAACTCAGGTGCTGTCCATTTCTTCTGATCATCCTTGAGATGGTTCTACACCTTCATTTGATTCCAGCTGTGTTTTATTATACCGATTGGACTTGATTAGGAAAGCCACACACCTGTCTATATAAGACCTTACAGCTCACAGTGCATGTCAGAGCAAATGAGAATCATGAGGTCAAAGGAACTGCCTGAAGAGCTCAGACAGAATTGTGGCAAGGCACAGATCTGGCCAAGTTTACAAAAACATTTCTGCTGCATTTAAGGTTCCTAAGAGCGCAGTGGCCTCCATAATCCTTAAATGGAAAACGTTTGGGATGACCAGAACCCTTCCTAGAGCTGGCCGTCCAGCCAAACTGAGCTATCCGGGGAGAAGAGCCTTGGTGAAAGGTAAAGAAGAACCCAAAGATCACTGTGGCTGAGCTCCAGAGATGCAGTTGGGAGATGGGAGAAAGTTGTAGAAAGTCAACCATCACTGCAGCCCTCCACCAGTCGGGGCTTTATGGCAGAGTGGCCCGACGGAAGCCTCTCGTCAGTGCAAGACACATGAAAGCCAGCATGGAGTTTGCTAAAAAAAACACCTGAAGGACTCCAAGATGGTGAGAAATAAGATTCTTTGGTCTGATGAGACCAAGATAGAACTTTTTGGCCATAATTCTAAGCGATATGGAGAAAACTAGGCACTGCTCATCACCTGTCCAATACAGTCCCAACAGTGAAGCATGGTGGTGGCAGCATCATGCTGCGGGGGTGTATTTTCAGCTGCAGGGACAGGATGACTGGTTGCAATCGAGGGAAAGATGAATGCGGACAAGTACAGGGATATCCAGGAAAACCTTCTCCAGAGTGCTCAGGACCTCAGACTGGGCCAAAGGTTTACCTTCCAACAAGACAATGACCCTAAGCACACAGCTAAAATAACGAAGGAGTGGCTTTACAACAACTCCGTGACTGTTCTTGAATGGCCCAGCTAGAGCCCTGACTTAAACCCAATTGAGCATCTCTGGAGAGACCTAAAAATGGCTGTCCACCAAGGTTTACCATCCAACCTGACAGAACTGGAGAGGATCTGCAAGGAGGAATGGCAGAGGATCCCCAAATCCAGGTGTGAAAAACTTATTGCATCTTTCCCAAAAAGGCTCATGGCTGTATTAGGTCAAAAGGATGCTTCTACTAAATACTGAGCAAAGGGTCTGAATACTTATGACCATGTGATATTTCAGTTGACCTTTTTTGGATTTATTAAAAAAGAAAAACAATTCTGTGTTTTTCTGTCAATATGGGGTGCTGTGTGTACATTGAGGGGAAAAGAATGAACTTAAATTTTTCCTTCTTTGTTATATTGCAGCCATTTGCGATAATCATTTAAGGGGGTCTGAATACTTTCCGTCCCCACTGTATGTATGTATGTATGTATGTATGTGTGTAGATATAGATAGATAGATATATAGATATATAGTGGCTTGCAAAAGTATTCGGCCCCCTTGAACTTTTCAACCTTTTGCCATATTTCAGGCTTCAAACATAAAGATATAAAATTTTTATTTTTTGTGAAGATTCACCAACAAGTGGAACACAATTGTGAAGTGGAACAAAATCTTTTGGATTTTTGAAACTTTTTTTAACTAATAAAAAAATGAAAAGTGGGGCGTGCAAAATTATTCGGCCACCTTTTGCTGCGATTACAGCTGCAAGTCGCTTGGGGTATGTCTCTATCAGTTTTGCACATCAAGAGACTGAAATTCTTGCCAATTCTTCCTTGCAAAACAGCTCGAGCTCAGTGAGGTTGGATGGAGAGCGTTTGTGAACAGCAGTTTTCAGCTCTTTCCACAGATTCTCGATTGGATTCAGGTCTGGACTTTGACTTGGCCATTCTAACACCTGGATATGTTTATTTGTGAACCATTCCTTTGTAGATTTTGCTGTATGTTTGGGATCATTGTCTTGTTGGAAGATAAATCTCCGTCCCAGTTTCAGGTCTTTTGCAGACTCCAACAGGTTTTCATCCAGAATGGTCCTGTATTTGGCTGCATCCATCTTCCCCTCAATTTTAACCATCTTCCCTGTCCCTATTGAATAAAAGCAGGCCCAAACCATGATGCTGCCACCACCATGTTTGACAGTGGGGATGGTGTGTTGAGTGTGATGAGCTGTGTTGCTTTTATGCCAAACATATTGTTTTGCATTGTGGCCAAAAAGTTCGATTTTGGTTTCATCGGACCAGAGCACTTTCTTCCACATATTTGGTGTGTCTCCCAGGTGGCTTGTGGCAAACTTTAGACGAGACTTTTTATGGATGTCTTTGAGAAATGGCTTTCTTCTTGCCACTCTTCCATAAAGGCCAGATTTGTGCAGTGTACGACTAATTGTTGTCCTATGGACAGACTCTCCCACCTCAGCTGTAGTTCTCTGCAGTTCATCCAGAGTGATCATGGGCCTCTTGGCTGCATCTCTGATCAGTCTTCTCCTTGTCTGAGCTGAAAGTTTAGAGGGACAGCCAGGTCTTGGTAGATTTCCAGTGGTCTGATATATAGATATATATATATATAGAGAGAGAGATATATAGATATAGATATATAGATATATAGATATATAGATATATAGATATATATATATATATATATATATATATATATATATATATATATATATATATATATATATATATATATATATATATATATATAGATCTATATATATATATAGATCTATATATATATATAGATCTATATATATCTATAGATCTATATATATCTATAGATCTATATATATATATATATATATATATATATATATATATATATATATATATATATATATATATATATATATATATATATATATTATAAAATATATTTTTTCGCTTTATTTTTACTTATCGATTCTGCTGGGTAAGTTTGTTCATTTCCAACAGACTACGGTGTCCAGCAAAATTGGCCGATGGAGGGTTGAGAGAAACCATTTCACACAGATAGGGTTGCTTGCAATGGTCCATGTTCATTTATGTAAGCCTAATTAAGTGTTCTTGCATAGCAAGACCACTTACTGTTATCTCACATATATATTATTCTTATTATAGCCAAATTTACCACCCTAACTCCTCCCACAGTTTTTACACTACATAGACAAGTAATATACCGAAACGTGCGGATTGTTCCCGAATGGTGTGCTATTACTTTGTGGAACGTTTCACCAAATGGTTCACGAAATATCGTCATTTTTGCGGCGAAATTGGTCCCATAGGAATGAATGGGGAAACTAGAGTGGGAGATGACAAAAGCTGGAAAATCAGAACATGATTTCTAAACTGCCGCCACTCCCTCATTTTCAAGCCCACCTACACAAATCTTATATCAAAACGTTCAGCTATCCCTGCTGCCACTAAACATGTCCACGGCTAAACCATAGTCCTGATAGTTTTCACAATATGACCATTTGTTTGCAACTCACGCCGTCCATTGACATTCATTGAAACTACACTCTAGCCCCCTCTAAATTTGAAGGGCAATTTCTAAACTGCGACTGTGCCTTCATTTTTAATATTTCAGAGACTATACATCAAAATCTAGGTCTGGGTCTTGTGATTCTCACAATATAAAGATCTTCGCTGTAGGATGTATAGTTTTTAAAATACGGCCATTTGTTTAGAGGTCATTTCAGGAAATTTTAGCCATTAATCAGAGTGTACTGTTAGTGTTTGTTTTGTTGCCATGGTTACCAAAGCTTCTGTTATACACAGGGGGTGGAGGTGGCTGGAGCATCTCAGCTGATTACAGAGCCCGGGGGAGGGGACAGACACACCATGTACTGATTTATAATAGAGGAATATGATGGGGCAGTTTTGATGGGGTAATTCTGATGGGGCAGTTTTGATGAAGTAGTATTTGGGAAGCATAAACAGGGCATGAGCGTTGCTAGGAAACAGTGGTTGTAAACACAAGATGCTGAGACACCCCAAATGCATGTGACTTCATCTGCTAGACTTGATAATGCTTGTAGACTCCTCCCACATTTTCCACACTACAGAGACAAGTAATATACCGAAACGTGCGGATTTTTCCCGATTGGTGTGCTATTACTTTGTGGAACGTTTCGCCGAATGGTCCACGAAATATCGTTGTTTTTGCGGCAAAATTGGTCCCATAGTAATGAATGGCGAAATGTTCAAAACTAGAGTGGGAGGTGACAAAAGCTGACAACCCCATGATCAGCCAAAACATTATGACCACCCCATGATCAGCCAAAACATTATGACCGGCCCATGTAAAAAAAAAAAAATATTTTTGAAAAAAATAAAAATTAAAAAAAAAATCATTTTTGAAAAAAACAAAATTCATTTTTGAAAAAAAAAATTTCATTTTTGAAAAAAAAAATCATTTAAAAAAATCATTTTTGAAAAAACAAAAAAACAAAATCATTTTTGAAAAAACAAAAAAAACAAAATCATTTTTGAAAAAAAAAAATCACAAAGCTCTGAGGGGAATTATAGCTCCTCTCACACAGCTCTAAGGACAATTATAACATTATAGCTCCTCCCACACAGCTTGGAGGGAAGTTATAGCTCCTCCAATACAGCTTTGAGGGGAATTATAGCTCCTCCCACACAGCTCAAAGGGGAATTATAGCATTATAGCTTAGCATTATAGCTCCTCCCACACAACTCTGAGGGGAATTATAGTTTCTCCCACACCGCTGTGAGGGGAATTATAGCTCCTCCTACACAGCTCTGAGGGGAATTACAGCTTAGCATTATAGCTCCTCCCACACAGCTGAGGAGAATTAGAGCTCCTCCCACACAACTCTGAGAGGAATTATAGTTTCTTCCACACCGCTGTGAGGGGAATTATAGCTCCTTTTAAACAGCTCTGAGGGGAATTATAGCTTCTCCCACACAACTCTGATGGGAAATGTAGCTTCTCCCACACAGCTCTGAGGGGAAATATAGCTTCTCCCACACAGCTCTAAGGGGAATTATAGCTCCTCCCACACAACACTAAGGGGAATTGTATCTCCTCCCACACAGCTCTGAGGGGAATTATAGCATTATTGCTCCTCCCACACAGCTCAGAGGGGAGTTATAGCTCCTCCCACACAGCTCTGAGGCGAATTATAGCTCCTCCTCCAACACAACTCTGAGGGGAATTATAGCTCTTCGAACAAAGCTCTGAGGAGAATTATAGCTCCTTCCACAAATATCATCATGCCATCTAAAGGAAAGAGATCTAAAGCTGCAAAGATACGCTGGACTAAACTGGATCCGGAGCCCCACAGCAGCATAGTGGATATGGAGGTTTGTGACAGTGAATGTGCCCAGGAGGTACATAGTGAACCTGTGGTGTCATTTTCATGTTCAACTCAGTGTCAAGTTCAAGAGCACAGTGACAGTGTGATGGGCACTTCTGAAAACCATGGCATGCAAGAACCATGTGTACCAAGTGAGATTTCTGTGCAGGCATCATTTCATCAGGGTCATCATGGCTATGGAAGGTTAAGGAACAAACAGTGTACATGCATGGCTCTGACATTTTTGGCATACCACAGTGAGCTTGATGATGTGAGAAAGGGTGATCTTGATCAAATACTGAAGAAGGGCAACAGCTTGTATGGCTCAACAATAAAACCGCTAAAACAAAGAAATGTCTATCAGCATCAACACTTGACAATGGAAGAAGTGCCCCTCAGAGTCAACACTGACAAATATGAGTATAACGTTGTTAAATCTCCAGTGTTATCGGGATGTATGAGAGACACGGTAGACGGTGACTACCAAGGTTGGTTTGTTGACCTCTCCACAAGACTTCAGTGCCTCAATGCAGATGTTACACATGCACTTTTTATAGTAGTGCCATATTGCATTGCATTGTTCAGAGACAAGTCTGGGAGATATGGACTGTTTGATTCTCATAGTCGAAATAAGGATGGACTTCCTGCCACTGGAAAAGGAAAAGCTGTTATGATCACTTTTACACATTTGAGTGATATGGGGGCAAGGATTTATAAGTTGTATGAATTGCTCCTTACAGACACCAGAGGCCCTATTGATGGACTGCAGTATGACTTCATGCCAGTCTCATTTCATCGTGCAAGACGTCTGTCAGATGGTTTGCTGTCCCCACTGGTGCAATCTGACAAACCACATAATGCAAAGCATGTGGAGAACAAAGTGACACAGATGACCAAAGATGTAACACACACTGGATTCCCAGCCAGCAAGCATTCTCCACGGTCAGTTGATGCGAAATCCTCACAGGGCATATGGAAGGACAGTAAAGCATTGTCCAAATTAAATGCACAGAGACGACAAACTGAAGACAAGACACAGAAATGAAAGAAGGCGTGATTTCAAGGCTACAAAGATGTCTGTCACCAATAAGAAAAGGACATACATCACCAGCCGATACAGAGCAGATGCTGATTTTAAGTTGAAGCAGAAGCAATATATCATTCGCAAATATGCAACAGATGCCAATTTCAACTTGAAGCAGAAGCAATACATCACCAGAAAATATGCGACAAATGCAGATTTCAACTTGAAACAGAAGCAGTACACCACCAGAAAATATGCGACAAATGCAGATTACAACTTGAAGAAGAAACAATACATCACCAGAAAATATGCCACAAATGTCGATTTCAAGTTGAAGCAGAAGCAATACATCACCAGAAAATATCATAATGATCCTGCTTTCAGAAAACGTCACTTGCAACATTGCATGAGTTACATGAAAATGAAGCGTCAAACTCAAGCAGATTTTCGCATAACCCATAAGATGCAATGTGCCTTCAAAATAAGAATGAAATACAGACGATGGACTCGTGTCATGCGGGAATGCAGTCAACCAGTGGACAACAGCCTAATGCAGACAGCTATATCCACTTTCCATGAATGCATTAAAGCTGGGCCAACATTTGTGTGCACGATGTGTCATCGCACCCTTTTCCCTAACCAAGTGTAACATTGCATTCACAGCAATTACAAGAAGAATCTACACATTGTTGCTGCCTGTTTGACAGGGAAATATGTCCATGTGTGCAACAATCACTGTCAAGGACCTGAACAATGCACCGTACCAGATGAAAGGACCAAAGAATGGATTTGTCACAACTGTGATTTACATTTAAAAGCAGGACACAAATCATCCATCGCTGTAGCTAACAACATGGAGCTGGCGCCCATTCCCCCAGAGCTCTGCGATTTGAATGTGCTGGAAAGACAACTTTTGGCCAAAATACTGCCATTTGCCAAGATCATCACACTTCCCAAAGGTTGACAGGCAGCTATACATGGCGCTGTAGTGTGTGTGCCATCCGAGGTGGAAACCACGGTCAATACTCTACCAAGATCGCACAGCAAATCCCAGTTACACAGAGTCAAGCTGAAAAGACGTCTGACTTACAAAGGCCACCAGCTGTTTCATTATGTCAACATGGGAAATGTAGTAGCAGGTCTGTCAAAACTCATTGACACACACCCCGACTACAGGGACATTTCAATTAGAGTGGATGAGACAGTCGCTGATGATGATGATAATGATGATGGGATGGAACTCGACAGTTGTGACGAAACTGAAATGATGGAGATACTTGAACGCATCGAAAATTGTGATCCATCAGAGGTACAGTCTGCATGTTTACCGGCTGCTTCTGAGCAACAGGAAGGCCATGACCAACAACCTCCCAATGCAGAGGATGAGAAGGATACACTAAGACCTGGAATTGGCCTAGACAGTTGTTTGCAGCCATCTGACCTTGGAGAGGAAGCACTGACACACGGTGATGGAATATTCAGCATTGCACCTGCACAAGGAAACACACCTGTGAGCTTCTTTAACCACTTGCCGACCGCCTAACGTATATATACGTCGGCAGAATGGCACGGGCAGGCAGAATCACGTACCTGTACGTGATCTGCCTCCCGCGGGCGGGGGGTCCGATCGGACCCCCCCCCCGGTGCCACCGGCGGTCGGCATCTGACTAGGAGCGTCGGGAGGCGAGGGGGAGACCATCCGATCGTGGCCCCCCCCTCGCGATCGCTCCCAGCCAATAGGAATCCTCCCCTGCCTGTGTGTAGTTTCACACAGGCAGAGGATGTGATGTCATCTCTCCTCGGTCTGGCAGTTTCCGTCCCAGCGCCGAGGAGAGAAGACATGTAAGTGCACACAACACACACACACACACACACAGTAGAACATGCCAGGCATACCTTACACCCCCGACCCCCCCCCGATCGCCCCCCGATCCCCCCCCCGATCACCCCCCCCCCCTGTCACAAACTGACATTAGCAGTATTTTTTTTTTTTCTGATTACTGCATAGTGTCAGTTTGTGACAGTTACAGTGTTAGGGCAGTGAATATTACCCCCCTTTAGGTCTAGGATACCCCCCTAACCCCCCCTAATAAAGTTTTAACCCCTTGATCACCCCCTGTCACCAGTGTCACTAAGCGATCATTTTTCTGATCGCTGTATTAGTGTCGCTGGTGACGCTAGTTAGGAACGTAAATATTTAGGTTCGCCGTCAGCGTTTTATAGCGTCAGGGACCCCCATATACTATCTAATAAAGGTTTTAACCCCTTGATTGCCCCCTAGTTAACCCTTTCACCACTGATCACCGTATAACTGTTACGAGTGACGCTGGTTAGTTCGTTTATTTTTTATAGTGTCAGGGCACCTGCCGTTTATTACCGAATAAAGGTTTAGCCCCCCGATCGCCCGGCGGTGATATGCGTCGCCCCAGGCAGCGTCAGATTAGCGCCAGTACCGCTAACACCCACGCACGCAGCATACGCCTCCCTTAGTGGTATAGTATCTGTACGGATCAATATCTGATCCAATCAGATCTATACTAGCGTCCCCAGCAGTTTAGGGTTCCCGAAAACGCAGTGTTAGCGGGATCAGCCCAGATACCTGCTAGCACCTGCGTTTTGCCCCTCCGCCCGGCCCACCCAAGTGCAGTATCGATCGATCACTGTCACTTACAAAACACTAAACGCATAACTGCAGCGTTCGCATAGTCAGGCCTGATCCCTGCGATCGCTAACAGTTTTTTTGGTAGCGTTTTGGTGAACTGGCAAGCACCAGCCCCAGGCAGCGTCAGGTTAGTGCCAGTAGCGCTAACACCCACGCACGCAGCATACGCCTCCCTTAGTGCTATAGTATCTGATCGGATCAATATCTGATCCGATCAGATCTATACTAGCGTCCCCAGCAGTTTAGGGTTCCCACAAACGCAGTGTTAGCGGGATCAGCCCAGATACCTGCTAGCACCTGCGTTTTGCCCCTCCGCCCGGCCCAGCCCAGCCCACCCAAGTGCAGTATCGATCGATCACTGACACTTACAAAACACTAAACGCATAACTGCAGCGTTCGCAGAGTCAGGCCTGATCCTTGCGATCGCTAACAGTTTTTTTGGTAGCGTTTTGGTGAACTGGCAAGCACCAGCGGCCTAGTACACCCCGGTCGTAGTCAAACCAGCACTGCAGTAACACTTGGTGACGTGGCTAGTCCCATAAGTGCAGTTCAAGCTGGTGAGGTGGCAAGCACAAGTAGTGTCCCACTGCCACCAAGAAGACAAACACAGGCCCGTCGTGCCCATAGTGCCCTTCCTGCTGCATTCGCCAATCCTAATTGGGAACCCACCGCTTCTGCAGCGCCCGTACTTCCCCCATTCACATCCCCAACCAAATGCAGTCGGCTGCATGAGAGGCATTTTCTTTATGTCCTCCCGAGTACCCCTACCCAACGAACCCCCAAAAAAGATGTTGTGTCTGCAGGAAGCGCGGATATAGACGTGACACCCGCTATTATTGTCCCTCCTGTCCTGACAATCCTGGTCTTTGCATTGGTGAATGTTTTGAACGCTACCATACACTAGTTGAGTATTAGCGTAGGGTACAGCATTGCACAGACTAGGGCACACTTTCACAGGGTCTCCCAAGATGCCATCGCATTTTGAGAGACCCGAACCTGGAACCGGTTACAGTTATAAAAGTTAGTTACAAAAAAAGTGTAAAAAAAAAAAAAAAAAAACATACAAAAATATAAAAAAAAAAAAAAATAGTTGTCGTTTTATTGTTCTTTCTCTCTCTATTCTCTCTCTCTATTGTTCTGTTCTTTTTTACTGTATTCTATTCTGCAATGTTTTATTGTTATTATGTTTTATCATGTTTGCTTTTCAGGTATGCAATTTTTTATACCTTACCGTTTACTGTGCTTTATTGTTAACCATTTTTTTGTCTTCAGGTACGCCATTCACGACTTTGAGTGGTTATACCAGAATGATGCCTGCAGGTTTAGGTATCATCTTGGTATCATTCTTTTCAGCCAGCGGTCGGCTTTCATGTAAAAGCAATCCTAGCGGCTAATTAGCCTCTAGACTGCTTTTACAAGCAGTGGGAGGGAATGCCCCTCCCCCCCCCAACGTCTTCCGTGTTTTTCTCTGGCTCTCCTGTCTCAACAGGGAACCTGAAAATGCAGCCGGTGATTCAGCCAGCTGACCATAGAGCTGATCAGAGACCAGAGTGGCTCCAAACATCTCTATGGCCTAAGAAACCGGAAGCTACGAGCATTTTATGACTTAGATTTCGCCGGATGTAAACAGCGCCATTGGGAAATTGGGAAAGCATTTTATCACACCGATCTTGGTGTGGTCAGATGCTTTGAGGGCAGAGGAGAAATCTAGGGTCTAATAGACCCCAATTTTTGCAAAAAAGAGTACCTGTCACTACCTATTGCTATGATAGGGGATATTTACATTCCCTGAGATAACAATAAAAATGATTAAAAAAAAAAAAAAATGAAAGGAACAGTTTAAAAATAAGATAAAAAATAATAATAAAGAAAAAAAAAAAAAAAAAAAAAAAGCACCCCTGTCCCCCCTGCTCTCGCGCTTAGGCGAACGCAAGCGTCGGTCTGGCGTCAAATGTAAACAGCAATTGCACCATGCATGTGAGGTATCGCCGCGAAGGTCAGATCGAGGGCAGTAAGTTTAGCAGTAGACCTCCTCTGTAAATCTAAAGTGGTAACCTGTAAAGGCTTTTAAAGGCTTTTAAAAATGTATTTAGTTTGTCGCCACTGCACGTTTGTGCGCAATTTTAAAGCATGTCATGTTTGGTATCCATGTACTCGGCCTAAGATCATCTTTTTTATTTCATCAAACATTTGGGCAATATAGTGTGTTTTAGTGCATTAAAATGTAAAAAAGTGTGTTTTTTCCCCAAAAAATGCGTTTGAAAAATCGCTGCGCAAATACTGTGTGAAAAAAAAAAATGAAACACCCACCATTTTAATCTGTAGGGCATTTGCTTTAAAAAAAAAATATAATGTTTGGGGGTTCAAAGTAATTTTCTTGCAAAAAAAAATTATTTTTTTATGTAAACAATAAGTGTCAGAAAGGGCTTTGTCTTCAAGTGGTTAGAAGAGTGGGTGATGTGTGACATAAGCTTCTAGATGTTGTGCATAAAATGCCAGGACAGTTCAAAACCCCCCCAAATGACCCCATTTTGGAAAGTAGACACCCCAAGCTATTTGCTGAGAGTCATGTTGAGTCCATGGAATAATTTATATTGTGACACAAGTTGCGGGAAAGAGACAATTTTTTATTTTTTTTATTTTTTTTTGCGCAAAGTTGTCACTAAATGATATATTGCTCAAACATGCCATGGGAATATGTGAAATTACACCCCAAAATACATTCTGCTGCTTCTCCTGAGTACGGGGATACCACATGTGAGACTTTTTGGGAGCCTAGCCGCGTACGGGACCCTGAAAACCAAGCACCGCCTTCAGGCTTTCTAAGGCCGTAAATTTTTGATTTCACTCTTCACTGCCTATCACAGTTTCGGAGGCCATGGAATGCCCAGGTTGCAAAAAACCCCCCCAAATGACCCCATTTTGGAAAGTAGACACCCCAAGCTATTTGCTGAGAGGTATAGTGAGTATTTTGCAGACCTCACTTTTTGTCACAAAGTTTTGAAAATTGAAAAAAGAAAAAAAAAAATTTTTTTTCTCGTCTTTCTTTATTTTCAAAAACAAATGAGAGCTGCAAAATACTCACCATGCCTCTCAGCAAATAGCTTGGGGTGTCTACTTTCCAAAATGGGGTCATTTGGGGGGGGTTTGTGCCACCTGGGCATTCCATGGCCTCCGAAACTGTGATAGGCAGTGAGGAGTAAAATCAAAAATGTACGCCCTTAGAAATCCTGAAGGTGGTGATTGGTTTTCGGGGTCCCGTACGCGGCTAGGCTCCCAAAAAGTCCCACACATGTGGTATCCCCATACTCAGGAGAAGCAGCTAAATGTATTTTGGGGTGCAATTCCACATATGCCCATGGCCTGTGTGAGCAATATATCATTTAGTGACAACTTTGTGCAAAAAAAAAAAAAAAAAAAATTTGTCACTTTCCCGCAACTTGTGTCAAAATATAAAACATTCCATGGACTCAACATGCCTCAAAGCAAATAGCTTGGGGTGTCTACTTTCCAAAATGGGGTCATTTGGGGGGGTTTTATGTCATCTGGGCATTTTATGGCCTTCAAAACTGTGATAGGTAGTGAGGAGTAAAATCAAAAATGTACGCCCTTAGAAATCCTGAAGGCAGTGATTGGTTTTCGGGGCCCCGTACGCGGCTAGGCTCCCAAAAAGTCCCACACATGTGGTATCCCCATACTCAGGAGAAGCAGCAGAATGTATTTTGGGGTGCAATTCCACATATGCCCATGGCCTGTGTGAGCAATATATCATTTAGTGACAACTTTTTGTAATTTTTTTTTTTTTTTTGTCATTATTCAATCACTTGGGACAAAAAAAATGAATATTCAATGGGCTCAACATGCCTCTCAGCAAATTCCTTGGGGTGTCTACTTTCCAAAATGGGGTCATTTGTGGGGGTTTTGTACTGCCCTGCCATTTTAGCACCTCAAGAAACGACATAGGCAGTCATAAATTAAAGGCTGTGTAAATTCCAGAAAATGTACCCTAGTTTGTAGACACTATAACTTTTGCGCAAACCAATAAATATACACTTATTGACATTTTTTTTACCAAAGACATGTGGCCGAATACATTTTGGCCTAAATGTATGACTAAAATTGAGTTTATTGGATTTTTTTTAGAACAAAAAGTAGAAAATATCATTTTTTTTCAAAATTTTCGGTCTTTTTCCGTGTATAGCGCAAAAAATAAAAACGGCAGAGGTGATCAAATACTATCAAAAGAAAGCTCTATTTGTGGGAAGAAAAGGACGCAAATTTCGTTTGGGTACAGCATTGCATGACCGCGCAATTAGCAGTTAAAGCGACGCAGTGCCGAATTGTAAAAAGTGCTCTGGTCAGGAAGGGGGTAAAACCTTCCGGGGCTGAAGTGGTTAAAGTTCCTAGGCTTGAGGCAATGGCTTTCCCTGTTCAGTTCCCTACTGGACAGAATACATTGGACCAGGCAAGACAAGTCAAACTGTCCCCGAGCATGTATTTCAATGCAAGGCTTTTTTGTGTTGATACTCGTTTTGCAAGAGACACAAGCTACCTCTTTGCGCAGTTTGTCACAGAAACACACATGGCCAAAAGCAGCATGTCCATCCAGTTAAGGAAAGGAAAACCCAATACCAGGGATGGACGGAAAATATCCAACAAGCTGCTACAGGACAAGTGTGAGGTTGAGAGGTTGGTGCGAAACCGAGATGCCACAAGGTTCATGCAACCACTGAGAGGGAGTCCAGCTTACTGGGATAAAAATCTGAAGAATTTGCTAGCCATGGTCAGACAATTGGGTAAGCCAACATTTTTTCTTACCTTCTCTGCTGCAGAATTCAGATGGCCAGAGGTAATAACGGCAATAAAGGCACAACAAGGTCAAAAGGTGGATTTTGCGGGGCTAGACTGGGCTGAAAAGTGTGACATTCTTCGAGGCAACCCAGTGACCACCATGCGCATGTTTGACAAACGGGTTGATGCTCTGATGCGAGAGCTGCTGTTGGGTCCTGCACAGCCAATTGGTGAAGTTATCGATTACTTTTACCGGGTTGAATTTCAGGCGAGAGGGAGCCCTCATATACATTGTCTCTGTTGGGTAGCAGGAGCTCCTATATTTGGACAAGACAGTGATGACAAGGTGTGTGCCTTTATAGATCATAACATCTCATGCCAGCTGCCTGATGAAGCCAAACAGGCCTTACTTCACAGATTTGTAACAGAACTTCAAATGCACAGCAGATCTCATTCAAAATCATGCAAGAAAGGTAACAGAGTATGCAGATTTGGATTTCCAAAGCCACCTATTAGAAAAACGAGGATAACTTACCCGATGCCAGAAGAACAAGGAGATTGTGCAATGAAACCACAAGCAGCCAAAAACAAACTGAAACCAGTCTGGGATTTGCTTAATAACCCAAAAGTGCAGCTTGAAGACATGTCACAGCTACTGGCACAGTGTGATATGACTTTGAATCAGTACAACTCCTACATTCAGGCATTGACCTCCTCAAGCGTGATTCTAATGAAGCGTGATGTCAAGGACTGCTGGGTGAACAACTATAATCCACATTTGCTGACGGCCTGGAACGCCAACATGGACATCCAGTACATTCTTGATGAGTATGGTTGCATCATGTACATGTTGTCCTACATATCCAAGCCAGAACGGGAGCTGAGTGACTATCTCAAAACAATAGTCAAAGAAATGAGCCCAGAAACAGCGACAGAACGAGAAGAAATGAAAGAGGTTCTTCAGGCTTATTCAAAACACAGAGAGGTCAGCGCCCAGGAGTCTGTGGCCCGTACGTGCAGCCTGAAAATGAAGTCTTGCTCACGTGAGGTTGTTTTTCTGCCAACTGGTGACAACGCACTGAAAATGAGTCTCCCGCTCAGTGCATTGCAGAACAAACCAGCCGATTCTCTTAATGTGTGGATGACGAGTTTTGTCGACAAATACAGAGCCAGACCTGAAACACCAGAGTTTGAGTCCATGTGTCTGGCAGACTTTGCATCCCATTACAGGGTTGTCTATGGCAAGCAGAAGGAAGATGGCAAGCAAAAGGAAGACAGCAAGCGTGTCAGCCTATTGAATGAAATGGGAATGATTCAAAAACGCACGAGAGGGAAGCCTGCAATCATCAGGTACGCACGCTTCTCAGAGAAGAAGGACCCTGAGAACTACTACGGCAGACTGCTTAAACTGTACCTCCCCCACCGTTCAGAGTCATCACTGAAAACTGTAAGGTTCCCAACACACCAGGATTTTTACAAAGGCGCCTGTGTGAGCTTACCAGGAGAAGAAGCAATCCAAGCAGTGTCTGCAATTGTTACCAGCAACCAAAAGAAGTTCGAACAACACAACAAAATTGTGGAACAAGTCTTGGATGACTTTGTAAAAAACGGACCTGTTGAAGATGCTTGGAACACCTTTGCCCCAGAAGCTGAGTTGGATAGGTTGGAATGTGTAGAGGAACGCAAAGAAGGGGAGCCACTTCATGAGAATGAACAAGATGATGTTCCGGAGTATACACGTCACAAACAAACAGGTGGAATTGCGCTTACTGTGAAAGCCCCACAAATGTGCCCTGATTTCCTTCGGAAAATGTACAGAAACCTTAACCGGACAAAAGCTCAGACATTCTACTCAGTTTGTGACTGGTGCACTAACCGTGTGCGTGGCCTAAATCCTGACCCATTCTATTACTTTGTCACTGGTGGTGCAGGGACAGGCAAATCACACCTGATAAAGTGCATCTATGCTGAGGCGACAAAGATACTCTGTAAACTTACCAGACTACGTGAGGAAGCAGACATATCCATGCCCAGCGTTTTACTAACTGCATTTACAGGAACAGCAGCTTTCAACATTTCAGGCAACACATTGCATTCTCTGCTGAAGTTGCCAAGAAGCTTGAAGCCACCCTACCAAGGACTTGGAAATCTAATAGATGAAGTGAGGGCACAGCCGTCAAATGCGGAGATCATTGTTATTGACGAGGTGTCAATGATTTCAAAGCCCCTGTTTGCCTACATCAGCTGGAGATTACAGCAAATCAAAGGCAGTAAGAAACCTTTTGGTGGTATGTCAGTACTAGCAGTAGGAGACTTTTACCAGGTCCCCCCGCTGGGAAAAAGTAAGCCACTCTGCGTGTTTGAGGAAAATACCAATGACGTCTGGAAAGACAACTTTCAGATGATCACGCTGACAGAGATCATGCGACAGAAGGAAGACATTTCATTTGCTGAGCTTTTGAATAGAATCAGAGTCAAGCAGAAGACTGGCACCTTAAGCAATGATGACAAAGCTCTGCTTGCTCAGGCTTTTACAGATCCCACCCACTGCCCTAATGACGTGCTACACATATTTGCCACCAACAAAGAGGTTCACAAACATAATGCTGCAACTGTGTCTGTTCTCCATTCAAACGTCACCAACATAGATGCCGACGATTACAGAAAAGACCCTAAGACAGGAGTGATGCTGAGGCAACACCAACCTTTCAAAGGACACAAAGACAATCTGATTGACACACTGCAAGCAGCTGAAGGTGCCCGTATCATGATCACAAGAAACATTGATGTAGAAGACGGGCTTGTTAACGGGTCATTTGGCAAGATTGCAAGAATAATCATCCAGACTGAGAATGGTGCTACTACGGTAAACAAGCTTGGGCTTGTGCTGGACAATCCAAATGCAGGACAGAGATACCGTAACAAGTCGTCTTGTGATGCTGACAACTTGGTGTACATAGAAAGGGTAGAGGAAAACCTGAGACAGAAAGGAGTTGTTCGCAGGCAGTTCCCCCTGAAGTTGGCTTTTGGATGTACGATTCATAAGTGTCAGGGGATGTCGATACAGTCGGCAGTGGTCTCATTGAAACGGGTCTTCCAACCGGGAATGGCCTATGTTGCTCTGAGTAGAACGACTACACTACAAGGACTGTACATAACCGACTTTGATGAGAAGAAGATCTTTGCTGATCCTGAAATCACAGCTTCCCTGGATTCAATGAAGAATGCATCACTGGAAAGTGTTATGCCCCTCTTAAAGTTTCTACAGACAACAGACAAACAGCAAACATTAACAATTATCCATCACAACACGGAAGGATTACCAGCTCACATTGAAGATATCAAATCTCACCATGAGTTGACACTTGGAGATGTTTTATGTTTCACTGAAACTCATCTCTCAGGCTCTTCTGTTGCTGAAAGTCTCCAGCTGGAGGGCTACAACCTGTTCAAACGCAACAGACACCTCTCGTACACAAACCTTCCTGACATTGCAAGTAAAAGTGGCGGAGGTGTCGCCTTGTATGTCAGAAACCATTTCAAGGCCTATGAAAAGCAGTATCATCACAATGTGACTGACTTGGAGTTCTTGGTTGTCAAACTGGAGTCCCCTGTACAAGCTTTGATCGCTGTCGTTTACAGGCCACCGGATTACAGTATTGGCCAATTCCTTACTAACCTGCTGGGCCTCTTGGAATCTTTGGAAATAATAGATTGCCAACCTATAATACTCTGTGGAGATTTCAATGAAGATTTTCTGTGCAGAGAAAAGAAGCCAATATCTGACCTTCTTCACTCAAGAGGATATACCCAACTGGTCTGGGCAGCCACCACAGAAAAAAACACACTGTTGGATCACATTTACATCTCCAGGGTGCAGCAGTGTCTCCAGTCAGGAGTACTGCACAGTTATTACAGCTACCATTATCCTGTGTATTGTGTTTTGAGCAGTGGTTGTGAACACGCTTAGAGCCTGCATAAACAGGGCATGAGTGTTGCCAGGAAACAGTGGTTGTGAGACAGTGGTCATCAAACAGATAAAGTGGCAATGAGGGTCAGTTTACGTGGCCATAGTTATGTGGGACCATTTACAATTAGCTAAACATCATTCTCTATATTTCATGTTCGGTGTACTTGTTAGACACTGAACTCACTTACTCCCCCCCATCCATCACAGACATCTGTCCTCATCATATAGTAAGAGGAATACCGCGCTGTAGTGCACCCAAAAAGGGTACCTGTTCGTGAAATATTGTGAATGACCAAATAGGGGATAACCAAAATAGTGATGAAAATAACTTGGTGAAAAAAAATTAAAAAAAACTACATAATAACAAAAGCAGCCACTCTATGTGAGATACACACACTAATACAACAATATAACAAATATAGCAGCGCTGTAAATAGGAGTAAATACTAGTACCAGTGTTGAATAGGACTAATTGGTTAGAACCCAAATTAAATAACTAACACAGTTCTTGAAACCTAAATCAATAAGTGTTCACTGGACAGTCCTAACACAGTGAATAAAGTCCAAATAAATGTTGTGAAAATACATAGGCTCAGACCCCATTTTTTTAAAGCAGGAAATGTAAAATAGAAAAAATTCCTCCACCGCACCACGGTGGTAGCTGAAAATAAAATGCGCGCTTACCAAACGGCAAGCACAAGGGGGCTTGCGACCTTAACCCGGTCAGGGCCTTTCATTGGATGGGCTTCTAGGAAACGACATGCCACTTCATACAGCCAAAGGGTGATGATACCACTAGTCCACCAAGTCACAGGAAATCACTCTTATCATGGAGATTAATAAAAGACTCCTAGCTGGGGGGTTGTTCTCATTTAGGGGTACCCCGGGAAAAGAGAGGGAAACAACATAGCGTAATCCTGGTTTTGAGGTTTATTAAAAGAATTAAAATAACACTTACAGTGTAGCAGATTCAAATAAGCATAAGAAGCCGGCTGGCTAAAACGATCACCCGTCCTACAGACGGTAGATGCAGCACGTCAGCTCGCCCTATCACACTGTCCTCATCACACTCACCCTCTCCTTCCTGTGCTATAGCCTGCTTGCTGATTAGTAAGACAAAGAAACAGCAAGGAGCAAAACTGCAGAGAAACTGAAAATTTGTAAGGGTTTAAAGTATATGCTTTAATGAATTGCCTTGTATCCAAAAAGTTCAAAAAGTTGACTGTTCAAAATGTTAATGTTAATGTATAACGGAAATATACCGCCAGTTTGCTTGTGATGCAATATATTGAAATTATATGTACACTGTGTAAACTGTTTTTGACACACTTGATTTTGGGACGCGAGTCCGTCAGGTGCTATGCTTTGGCTGGGGCGGAATAAATCCTGGTAACCCTTAAGTCTGTGTCCGACAAAGTCATTTACCGATATTTCTACCTTCTACATCATTAGCACTTGTGCACTTTTTAAATTTGATCAATCAATTGGTTAGTGTAATGTTTACTATCTTTACTCACTACAAACACTCCACACAGTTACTCTGCCCATCTGCCCAGTTCAACCTTTCCACAGTTACTCCAACCACACAACAGTTACTCCAGGCACTCCCCCCAGTTACTCCGCTCACTCCAGATGTAGAGGCAAGAACACTTTTCACAATTTCCCCAGAAATTGTACCTTTTCTAGTTTTAAATTAGAATACAACTGTTGCTGTAACTACTCTTTACTACTAGTTTTAGCTGGAACCATAAAACCGTGGTGTTCACTCGCGTATTAGATTGGTTTCACCACTCTTCAACTAAGTTTTGTGTTCACTTGGAAAGCTATATGAACCCAATTGAACTCTCCCATGGACCTTGCCCATGCGGAGGGGGGAGGGTTTCAGGCCCCCTCAATGACCTTATTTGTCAAACGATTCAGATCTGGGATCGCATGCTGTCCAGAAGGGGCCTATCGAACCACATGGGGCATATGACGCCCTTCTTTGGGACCCCGGCCTACTACCCGCCAGCTATTCACGTAACAGGATTTGGACGAAAAGAAGATCATAGGAGACTTGCCCAAGTCCTTTGAGCAGACCCTGCTTCAGAGGCAACAGACCGCTTCTTATATCCGAACTTTCCTGTCCATTCCAGACATGCTTGCTGAATCAACAGGATTTGAGGAACTGCTCATGCAGGCAGAACCTCCAACACTTGGTATCTCAACTTTACTCCCTGTTGCTCAATATGACCCTCCTCCATTTACGGAGGCCTGGGAGGCAGAACTACGTCACTCTGTCTCCACTATTAAATGGCAAAAATGTTTTGTTCTGATGCACAAGCTATCCCTAGCCACTAAGACCGAGGAAAGGATTTAAACTGGTAACGAGATGGTACAGATGCCCTTCGACTATACACCATTTCAACTTGGCAGTGTCTTGGCTCCCGGGGGACCATGCTCCTAAATCTGGTGGGAATGCCCTCCTGTACAGGGATTTTGGTAACTGATCTTAACTTAATCATAATCAATACTGTAAATTGATAGCGACTGCCATTCAACCTTCACCTGAGGTGGCTGTCTTATCTTTACTCCCTGGCAAATTCAAATCCATCAAAAAATATGTATTGCAACACTTTTTGGCAGCTGCTAGAGTAGTGATTCCCTGTCACTGTATATCGACAACCATGCCTTATCTAGGGGATCGGGCCACTGAAGTGGACGGCATAGGGGACCTTGAACTTCTGTTGGCGGAGAAATATGGTCAAGACTAGTGCCCTGTACACACGATAGGATTTTCCGATGGAAAATGTGTGATAAGACCTTGTTGTCGGAAATTCTGACCGTGTGTAGGTTCCATCACACATTTTCCATCGGAATTTCCGACACACAAAGTTTGAGAGCTTGCTATAAATTTTTCAGACAACAAAATCCGTTGTCGGAAATTCCGATCGTGTGTACACAAATCCGACGCACAAAGTGCCACGCATGATCAGAATAAATTAAGAGACGACTGCCCCGTTTATAGTCCCGACGTACGTGTTTTACGTCACCGCGTTCAGAACGATCGGATTTTCCAACAACTTTGTGCCACCGTGTGTATGCAAGACAAGTTTGAGCCAACATCCGTTGGAAAAATTCCATGGATTTTGTTGTCAGAATGTCCGATCAATGTCCGACCGTGTGTACAGGGCATAACCGTTTTCTTTTATTTGGACTTCATGGTCCATGTTCTGATACTACTGAGTTTATCTCCTGGGCTGAGAGTGGCCTAGATGACGCCGCCTTGGGGACTTTGATGAAGTGCTTCTTTACACCTATGTTTCTGCCACCTCTTTTCTGCTCCTATTCATTTTCCTCTGTCTAAACACACCATTAGGAATCCATTGAGTAAATGTACCCTGCCTTTGACTTATCCATTGTTACTGATTCAGTGTGTGACCCCTCCGGCATATTTTTCATAATGACAGGTTTTTCATATAACCTTTCCTGATACACTACATACGGGACACCTATTCACCTTTTCTGAAATGGTGGTGAAGGTTAATTTAATTTTTAAAGTTTTCAGGGGTTGCCATCACAGATGGTCTCCTGATGTGCCTTTTTATAAACATGTTTTTTTTTCACTCCTCTATTTTGTATGTAACCTGGACATGCATTTGTTCCAACGCAAATAATAATTATTGTTGGTGTACCTTACCACGGTTTGTATTGTTTACATGTTTTCTATTTATCTCAATTTCTATATGAATAAAATAAGGTTTATTTATAATTTAAAGTTTTAGCTGGAGTTCAGCTTTAGTTTTGTTAGTCATGTCCATTTTTATAGTGTTAATAAACCCCAACTATGAAAAAACTCATTGCATGTTATATTAGTGTGTGCATACTCAGCCACTAAAGCATTAGTTTTGTGTAGAGTGAAATTTATCTGGTTGGTCCTGCCTTCAGCTGTCCCTCCCTTCTTATGTTGTCCCCATTGCAGCCTAGAATTGTGTGGACTAGCTGGCGTCCTCTACTGAGCATGCTCATATTTCAGTTCCGTTCTGAGCTCTTCATTTCCTCCTCTTTCTCATCTGTGCAGCCCACGTGAGTATAGAGTCACACGTGGGCATATACACAGTAGTAAATGACACTCCCCTCCCTCCTCCTCCATGTTATCCTCTTGCTAAACACTATGGGACAGGATATAGTATGCTGATTTGAGTTACATTACTTGAGACTCAAAAATGCTTAGTTTTAATTGAAATATGTATGTAATGTAAAATTGAGTAAAAAAAGAGCCTTGGATGCATGATGCCATGTGAACAAAATGAAAGCTAGTGTCGGCCATCTTTGACTCTGCCTACACCA
This sequence comes from Aquarana catesbeiana, assembly GCF_042186555.1. Classification (NCBI taxonomy): domain Eukaryota; kingdom Metazoa; phylum Chordata; class Amphibia; order Anura; family Ranidae; genus Aquarana; species Aquarana catesbeiana. The sequence goes on along the minus strand of NC_133325.1, from coordinate 523,790,827 downwards.
TATTAACTAACTCCCCGCCGTATAGACAAATGACTGAGGGCGGGATCCATCTGTTCTGGAACTAAGTCATATGATGTTGCCCCAATCTCACTGCACTTGCACGCCGCAAGGCGATCGCCCTGGGACACAACGCGACCCCATTCTCGGTAAAGAGCATATGACGCGACTCTTTACCCATTTGACCAGCTGTGTCCAAGGAAACAAGGAAATTCCGGTGATCGTCTCTCCTCGCCGCACACTGACTGAGTGTGAGGAAAGGAGAGCCGATCAGCATCTCCTCACAGGGGAGACATGTACAGATAATCAGGGCACTGATCATCAGTGTCCTGATGATCAGTGATGCCAATCTGTGCCCGTCAGTGCTTGCCCATAAGTGTATCATTGTCCATCAGTGCTGCATTGTAGTGCCACCTAATCGGTGCAGCCTCATCAGCGCACATTAGTGAAGGAGAAAAATTACTTATTTACAAAATTTTCTGACAAAAAAAAATTATACAAATTTAATTTCGGTATAGCTTGCATGACCACATAATTGTCAAAAGTGTGACAGTGAAAGAAGTTTGGGAATTTAAAAAAAAAAAAATTATACTTGCCTAGGTGGATGCAGCATCGGCGTGATGTCCCCTGCTGAACCTAAGGTTGAGAACCAAGTGATTAAACACCGCTGATCACTTGGTTCTCTGTGTTCCCTGAGCTGAGAGCTGGTGACTGTCGGTCACTGCTTTTCTGCAGAACGAACTGCACTCCTGTGATCCACAGGAAAAGTATAGCAAAACACGCTTTGTCTGTACTTCACCTTTTAATGCACAAAAGTTACACATAGTTACATAGTAGGGGAGGTTGAAAAAACACACAAGTCCAAGTCCAACATATGTGTGTGATTTTATGTCAGTGTTACATTGTGTATCTCTGTATGTTGTGGTCGTTCAGGTGCTTATCTAATAGTTTTCCCCCTAAATATGGATGAAACCACCGCCTGTGGAAGGGAATAACACATCCTTGCCGCTCTTACAGTATCCCTATTGTGGGGTCACCAGTATGGTATTTGTAAATTGAAATCATAATCCCCTCTCAAGCTTCTCTTCTCCAGAGAGAATAAGTTCAGTACCTTTCCTCATAACTAAGATCCTCATAATGAAGATCCTCCAATCCCTTTATTAGTTTTGTTGCCCTTCTCTGTACTCGCTCCCTTTCCAGCACATCCTTCCTAAGGACTGGTGCCCAGAATTGGACAGCATACTCTAGGTGAGGACGGACCAGAGTCTTGTAGAGTGGGAGAATTATCGCTTTATCTCTTGAGTTAATCCCCTTTTTAATGCATGCCAATATTCTGTTTGCTTTAGCAGCAGCTTGGCATTGCATGCCATTGCTGAGCCTTTCATCTACTAGGACCCCCAGGTCCTTTTTCCATCCTTGATTCCCCCAGAGGTTCTTCCCCAGTGAGTTGATAGCATTCATACTTTTGCCACCCAAATGCATTATTTTACGTTTTTCCACATTAAACCTCATTTGCCATGTAGTTGCCCACCCTACTGATTTGTTCATATCTACGTGCAAGGTTTCCACATCCTGCGTAGAAGTTATTGCCCTGCTTATCTTAGTATTGTCTGCAAATACAGAGATTGAACTGTTTACCCCATCCTCCAGGTCGTTTATGAACAAATTAAATAGGATTGGTCCAAGGAAAGAACACTGGGGGACCCCACTTTCCACCCCTGACCATTCCGAGTACTCTCCATTTATCGCCACCCTCTGAACTCGCCCTTGTAGCCAGTTTTCAGTCCATGGACTCGCCCTATGGTCCATGCCAACAGACCTTAATTTGTACAGTAAACATTTATGGGGAACTGTCAAATACTTTTGCCAAATCCAGATACACCACTTCTATGGACCTTCCTTTATCTAGATGGCAGCTCACCTCCTCATAAAAGGTTAATAGATTGGTTTGACATGAACAATTCTTCATGAATCCATGCTGATTACTGTTAATGATACCGTTTTCATTACTAAAATCTTGTATAATGTCCCTTATTACCCCCTCCAAGAGCTTGCATACTATTGATGTTAGGCTAACTGGTCTGTAATTCCCAGGGATGTATCTTGGTCCTTTTTTAAATGTTGGTGCTACATTGGCTTTTCTCGAATCGGCTGGTACCATTCCAGTCAGTAGACTGTCAATAAAAATTAGGAACAATGGTCTGGCAATTACTTAACCGAGTTCCCTAAGGACCCTTGGATGCGAGCCATCTGGTCCCGGTGACTTATTAATGTTAAGTTTTTTCAAGTCTATTTCTAATTCTGTTCTCTGTTAGCCATGAGGGTGCTTCCTGTGATGTGTCATGGGGAAAAACACTGCAGTTTTGGTTGCAGAAGCCCCCCGATTCCCCTTGTGAAGACTGAGAAGAATAAATTCAATACCTTCGCCATCTTCAGAAAACATCTTATGTATAATAAAAATTCATAGGTAGCTATAAAACTGTTTCATATTTATAATTTAGTTTGAATTACTCTTCTGAAGCTTTTTTTTTTTTTCCCATGTGACTGGCACAGCACCAATCAGAACTAGCCAGACACACTCGTACTGTAGAGAGCAAACATCAGCAGAGTATTAGACCCTACCAAGGATCTTTCCCTGCAGATGCCAAAGAGCAGGGAAAGATCATATGACCACACAACAGGAGTAAGGTACTTAGAGGATTTTTAAAAAATACAGTGGCATGATATCTATGGTTTATGAAAATTAATACTGTTTAGTATCACTTGAATTCTGCTAGTGCATCTAACACCACCTTCCCTCCAGATTGACAGTGCTTCTGTCCAAAGGAATCTTCGTTGCTCCTCAAGTGGAGCCGAGACACCCTAAGGCAGGCCATGTTACTGGCTGGATTACCGGCCAGAAATGAAGGTGGTTAAGCCAAAAAAAATGCAGCTGTCACGTTTAAGGATTGATAAGCTGCAATATATTTATTCGTGGGTTTATTGCTGCTGGAGCTGCAGTCTGCTCACATAATTTGTAATAAAAACATATTTGCTATTCTCAAGCTTCCCTCCAACCACTTTGCATATATTAATATATACTGTGATTCTGTACTTGCCAAATATGCTGCAGAAATCTCCCTCCACTGAGTCTGTCTGCAACCATTTTAACCATGGGCAGCTCAAGCTGCTGCCTGTTTGCTTCCTGGATTTACAGAGTCACACACCTCCCAGCTCTGCAGCAAGATTTGATAGATGGAAAGATGAAAAAATGACTGAAGTTCTGCTTTAAGCTGTTAACAGGATCCTCCATCTGAACTTTAGAATACTCTGTACAGCTCTAGAATCGATGTTGGACAGCTGCATCAAAACCCTGTCTGTTAGCAGTCTTCTGAGCATACGGTTAAAAAAGAAATCCTTTCCAAATCATACGTTGGCAAAGCTACTTCCTTTTTTTTTCCTGTCTTTTATCAAGATATTTCTTTTCTCATGAGTCCTTTAATGCCAGCCCCTCCGGCACAATGGTGTAGGGAGATTTCCTGCTTGCAATGGATCCTCTATCCCCTGCTTGCATTGGGGACCATGTTTCATTGACTTTAGTGTGGGCCTGTCTTACTGACGCCAGCTTCTGGTGACGTTTATATAATCGAAGTTGGGGATGGTTTATCCCAATGTCTGTAATTCATAGCCTTCTGGTCTTATTGCTTCCTACTTGGTGACAAGAAGGCCAGGGACAGTTATTTGAGCACCCCATCCATCCTGAAGGCAGTGAGTGGGGTGCTTTTTCTCAGTCATTTAAGACTGGCCTTTGGACCTCTGAGTTTTCTGGGTTCAGTGACACAAAATTTTACTCTGCTGAAAACTGGGTACGAGACTTGCAAGTTAATTTTCTGTTTTCCATTGCTTTCACAAGCTCTTAACGATTGGGTAATGGTTAAAACTATTTTGCTGTATATTTCTTTTCCTTTGTGACACACAAGATGAGTGAGAGAGAATAGAGTACACATCTGATACATTTCATTTGTCTTCTACCCCTTGATTGGAAATTTCTACCCAGAGATATGAAATGCAAGCCTTTTTCCTATGTTGATTCTATACAACCTGCCGCAGGCAGAAGGGGCATGGGTTAATAATTTTTCTTCCTTTTTTTTTCCCCCCTCTTTGCCATGAGCCTAGTTATGTAGGCCCTAATACAGAACATTTTTGTCTCTTGCTTTTTTTGGGCCTCCACTGTGCAACCTTGCTCGGTCCCATCTCTCCTACCTCACCCCAAGTAGGCAAAGATATCACACAATGCAGTAGCTACAGACTAATTACATAATTAGTCAGGTTGAAAAAAGACACAAGTCTATTTGGTTTAACGAATAAAAAAATAAATCCTACCATCCCATGTACACAATTTTATACCCACAGTTGATCCAGAGGAACTACGGCAGGGGAAAAAATTCCTTCCTGATCCCCGAAAGGCAATCGGGTTTTCCCTGGATCAACTTTACCTATAAATGTTAGTATCCAGTTATATTATTTACATTCAGGAAATAATCCAGGCCTTTTTTAAAGCAATCAACTGAGCTGGCCAAAACCACCTCTGGAGGGAGTCTATTCCACATTTTCACAGCTCTTACTGTGAAGAAACCTATTTGGAGAGGAAATCTCTTTTCCGGTGCCCCCTTGTCCTTTGTGATGACCTTAAAGTGAATAACTCGACACCAAGTTCACTATATGGAGCGGTGCCTCCTCTGTTAGTTTCGGCCGGACGATAATCGACAGCGGCTGAGAATCAATCACTAGTGCGCTACTGCCTGCACTGTGATATGGGAAGATGTGGTGGTGGGTTAGCTGGTGCAGTGGACTCGAAATTGATGGGCATGGTGAGGCTGCGTTTGACGGGCACAGGTGTACAGACCCGGGAACTCAGCACAGTGATGGTGGGAACCCCTCATTTTGGGCGGCACAGTGGTGTAGTCGATAGCACTTTCGCCTAGCAGTAAGAAGGGTCGCTGGTTCGAATCCCAACCACGACACTACCTGCCTGGAGTTTGCATGTTCTCCCTGTGCCTGCATGGGTTTCCTCCGGGTACTCCGGTTTCCTCCCATACTCCAAATACATGCTGGTAGGTTAATTGGATCCTGTCTAAATTGTCCCTAGAATGTATGAATGTGAGTTAGGGACCTTAGATTGTAAGCTCCTTGAGGGTAGGGACTGATGTAAATGTACAATGTATATGTAAAGCGCTGCTTAAAGTGACGGCCCTATATAAGTACCTGAAATCAATAATAGGCACAGTGAGGCTGCAATCGATTTTTTTTTTTTTTTCAGAATTTTTCAGTTTGTTTGCACCACCCCAAACTGGTGCCCAAAACTGAACAGCATATTCCAGATGGGGTCTTACTAATTATTTGTACAGGGGAAAATTGATATCCCTCTCTGGAGTCCATACCTCTCAATACAAGAAAGGACTTTGCTTGCTTTGGAAACTGCAGCTTGGCATTGCATGCTATTAAGCTTATGATCTACCAAAATGCCTAGATCCTTCTCCGCTATGAATTCCCCTAGTTGTACTCCACCTAGTAGTTATGATACATGCATATTCTTAGCCCCCAAGTGCATACATTTACATTAATCAACATTAAACCTCATTTGCCACATAGTTGACTAATGAAAGTGCATTAAGGATCTGCTCAACATCCTGTATAGACGTTATTCCACTGCATAGCTTGGTGTCCTCTGCAAAGACTGAAATGGTAAACTTTTAATATGCTTTATAAAGATATTAAAAGGTAGGGGTCCTAACACTGAACCTTGAAGTACACCACTAATAACTTTTAGACCATTCAGAGTATGAATCATTAACTATTACTCTCTTAAGTGTCTTTTATCAAGTTTTTTTTAATCCATTTACAAACTGATCTTTCCAAGCCTGTAGACTTTACCTTACACATTAGCCGTGTGTGTGGAACTGTCAAAAGCTTATGCAAAATCCAAGTATACTACGTTGTCCAATGTTTATCTTACCACCTCATAAAAAGAAATTTGGTTTGTTTGACAACGTTATCCTGTCTGTTGCTTAGAATATTACTTATTTAACAAGAACTCTTTTTATGTGGTCTTTTATTAAACTCTCCTGTAGAGCTGCACGATTCTGGCTAAAATGAGAATCATATGATACATTGTCCCCCGTCTCTGCACTGGAGAAAGTGCAGAGAAGGGCAACCAAACTGATAAGAGGCATGGAGGAGCTCAGCTATGAGGAAAGATTAGAGAAACTGAATCTATTCCCTCTTGAGAAGATTAAGGGGGATATGTTCAACATGTACAAATACATAAGGGGTCCATATAGTGAACTTGGTGTTAAGTTATTCACTTTAAGGTCATCGACAAGGGGGTACTCTTTCTGTCTAGAGGAAAAAAGATTTCATCTCCAAATATGGAAAAGATTCTTCACAGTAAGAGCTGTGAAAATGTGGAATAGACTTCCTCTAGAGGTGGTCTGGGAAAGTTCAGTCGATTGCTTTAAAATCGGCCTGGATTTTTTCCTAAATGTACACAATATAACTAGGTACTAACATTTATAGGTAAAGTTGATTCAGGGAAAATCTGATTGCCTCTCGGGAGATCAGGAAGGTATTTTTTCTTCTGCTGTAGCAAATTGGAGCATGCTTTGCTGTTCTTTTTTGCCTTCCTCTGGATCAACTGTGGGTGTAGGTCTGTGTATATAGGATTGTCTTTTTTTTTTTTTTTTTTTTGGTCGTACTTGATGGCCTTGTGTCTTTTTTTCAACCTAACTATGATCTCCCTCTGGATATCTCTTTCGACCATGCTTTATCAAATCTTCCCACAATCCTTTAATTTATGTTGGTCCTAATATCAAGAAGAGAGTTTTTTTTACATGTATTTTGAAGTTGCGCAAAAATTAAACCCATTTATGGAACAAATGAGACAGCTAGTACTTAAGCTTACATCTTTGGAATTGGGCAGCCTCCCTATGAGTTATTTACTTGTTAAAAGTCCCCACTTACCGTTTACCTTTTAAATACGGCCAGGGCCTGCATTCCAGCCTTATGCAGACATCTCAAGTCTCCCGGAAGGTGCGGAAGACTCCCGCATTTCTGCAGTGGCACCCGCAATCGCCTCCCGATCTCATGGGAATGATCGGTGCGGTGGGGATCAGCTGTGATCACGATCTCCTTTGTATAGATTTTTTAGCTGACAGCCGCTTCTCGTTCTCTCCCTCCCGCAGCTGACGGCTAAAAAGCTATACAGGGAGATCGGTGATCACAGCTGTCCCTCCAGCCACACTGATCATCCCCAGCTGCTCCCTGTGTGCTCCTCCCCCGGGCCCCTCCATGTCCTTCTCTGCTCCCCCTTGTCCTCGCAGCCAGCTCCCCTCCTCTCCCTCCAGCTGTGGGGGGGAACTAGTAATAGTGAGCGAGATTGCTCCTGTGTCCTGTGATTACTGAGCAGAGTAAACTGTTTACTCTGCTCAGTTTATGAATGGACAGGAGCCTCTGTCTCCTGTTCATTCATCTTTAGTGCTGAGAAAGGGACTGGGGAATGTGTCCTCAGTCCCTTTGTCTCAAAGGGGAGATGTCAGGGGTCTGTTAAGACCCCTGAAATCTTACCAAAGCCCCCAAAAAATATTGTAAAAAAATTCTAAAAAATGAAAGTGTAAAAGAATAAAATAAACTACTGACACCACTCTCCCCTGCCCTACCAACACTGTCCACTGCCCCCTGCCCCAACCACCTCCCCCCAAAAAGCATTGAGAAAAAAAATTAAAAACAAATTGTAATTATTATTAAAAAGAAGAAAAACTACTGACACCGTGCACTGCCACCCACCCTCCCCAGAAGCACTGCGAAAAAATATTGAGAAAGTGATTTAAATAATAATTTACCGTGGGGGGGGGGTGGGGGGGGGCTGTCAGGAAAGCCTTAAAGAGCAACTGCAGGCTGCTCACGTAATTTGTAATAAACACATCTTTGCCATTCTGAAGCTTCCCCCCAACCACTCTGCATATATATATATATATATATATATATATATATATATATATATATATATATATATATATATATATAACACTGTGATTCTGTACTTGCAAAATATGCTGCAGAAATCTCCCTCCACGGAGTCTGGCTGCAATCATTTTAACTGTGGGCAGCTGAAGCTGCCGTCTGTTCACTTCCTGGATTTACACAGACACACACACCTCCAGCTCTACAGGTCTCATTGGCCCTCTTATGACTCATTCCTCCTCCCTTCCTGGCAAACTCTCACAAGAGAGAGAGAGATGTGCGTGATGTCATAAGCCTAGGCTTTTTACCGGACAAGAAACGAAGTGGGCTGTATAAGGTATTTACTGGCAGAAAAAAATGTTTTACTATCCAAAGTTAAAACAGGGGGAGTAGATTTAATAGATGGAAAGATGGGAAAAATGATTGAAGTTCCACTTTAAGCTACGTTCTGGATAAATGTCACCCCGAGGTGTTTTGGGCCTTCTGCTGCAAGTTGGGCACACGAGACATTGACTTCCTGGCTTCCAACTTCAACTTTTATAACTTGTTTAACTGTGCTGAAATGCTGAATACAACTTTATTTCAATAGCTTTATGTGGTGTAGTTGCTCTGTATATCGGTTGAAAAACACTGTAGATCATAGTGGTGTGCTGCTAATTACAGATGTTGGCTCAATCTACCTAAATATTCACCTTTTTGTCTGTAACGTACAATTAAGAAAATTACATTTTTAGCCTGTTGTAAAAATTTTCTGTGAGAACATTACATGGACACATGTCCCTCTTTTCCTTTTCTTGCTTGTTGCTAGACTGAGACAGGCTGGGAATGGGAGGTGTTATTTTCGGCAGCTCTTTCAGCTATGTTTTGCCAGTGTCTAGTCTCCTAAAGGCAGCCATTGGCAACCCAGTGTACCTGAATACTCATTCTGTGGCTCTTAATGTACTCCCAAGAAAAGGATTATAGGGTAAAGCAAAAATTATATTTTCTTTTTAGGTAAATACCGTGGATGCAATTGCTTTAGCATTTTTATATCTTAGAAGTGATGTGTACTGAATGAGTTGGTCTCCTTGCTCTATATGCATTACATGCATTGTAAACCTTTAACTTCTTTTTAGGTCATGCATTATTTGGGACAGTATATTATGGTTAAACAACTGTATGACAAGCAGCAGCAGCACATTGTTCACTGTGGCACCGATGAACTTGGAAAGTTATTAGGCATTACAAACTTTTCAGTAAAGGACCCAAGGTAAGACGTTTCTGAATAAACAAATTTTTATCAAGGTATATCAACTTAAATATGCTATCACTGAAATGTAAACCTGAATAAGCAGTGTGGGTTAACACCAGAATGTTTTCAAGTTTTTAGATTCCCAGACCAAGCCTAGCGTCACTGTGGGTCAATAACACATTTCTCTGACTTCACACAGTTGCCCATTTTTAATTATTTGCTGCAAAGGATTTTTTTTTCATTAAATAAAAAGGTGTATGGTAATCTTAAATTATGTAAGTATTCCAGAGGCCAATATTTTTTGGATTAACTATAGCAACAATAGAGGCTGCAGTACAGTGGAGATTTTTAATTGATACATATTATTTTTTTTTTTTTTTTTTTTAGAGAAAAAAACCCTATTTCACCTTTTTTAGTTTTTTTTTTTTTTTTGTTTTTCTTTTGTTTCTTAGACAAAGTCTGGATGTATTAAATGTTTCTAAATATTTTTTCCCCCTGCATTAATAGTACTCCAGCGCAACCCGTAACTCTCTTTCCCCAGCAGCACACCAGAGATGAGAACTGCTGTGTTCTGTGTGAGTTCAACTTGGCTTTTTCATAGTCAAGTACAACTTTTCTGTCATCAGAGAGCAGCAGTTGTGACTGTGCAGGGGGCATGGGACAGCTTGTGATAGACAGGATGCTGTTTGTGTGTGCTTCCATCTTCAAGGTGCTGCCGGGGAAGGGGAGATTGCCTAAGGTGTAAAACCTAAGAGCCCTTTCACACCGGGCCGCCCATAGCGTCGGCGGTAAAACGCCACTATTTATAGCGACGTTTTACTGTCGGATTAGCGGCGCATTTCGGCCGCTAGCGGGGCACTAGCGAGAAAGGGTTAAAACCGCCCGCAATGCGCCACAATAGCGGCGTTTTGCCGGCTGTATCCTAGCGCTGCCCCATTGATTTCAATGGGGAGCAGCGGTGGAGGAGCGGTAAACACACCGCTCCAAAGAAGCTACTGACAGGACTTTTCCTGACGTCCTGCCAGCGCAGCGCTCCGGTGTGAAAGCCCTCGGGCTTTCACACTGGAGACAATGCTGCAGCTGTTTGAGGGCGGATTGCAGGCGCTATTTTTAACGCTATAGCGCCTGCAAAACGCCGTCGGTGTGAAAGGGGTCTAAAGTTACAAATGAGCTTTAAACGTTAGTGGATCTTTACCCATAACTTGATAAACAATGTTCTTTAGCAAGGAACATACACTATACATTAATAATTATGGTATCAAAATTAGTGTGTGCTGTACATTGCCTCCAGCATTGCTCCTGTCTGTTCTTGCTGGAGGCTGCCATTTTGCTGAAGCCGAAAACCCCAGCAGTAAATTGTAAAGCAGAACTAAACCCATCAATTTACCGGTTTCCAAAACTAGTTACATTCCTGGAATGTTGAAAATGCAAACTCAAATTTGCTTGTGTTTTCAACCAAACTGTCACTGTCACTATCAAATGGCTGGTGTCCTAACTAATCACATGGCACCATGGCAGTTGCAGTTCAAACAGACGCAGCTTCATTGGCTGTAAAGGATAGGAGGGTTTAATTGCACTTTAAAGGTGAAGTCCATCCTGAGCTCATTTGGCTGGGCTTCCCCTATGGGTCACAGGAGTGCAATTTGATTTGCACTCCTATGAGCAAGTAAAGAAGCGGGCATTATACCAAAGGTCCAGCAGGTGGCATCATATAATGGGTCTCAATGGATTGTTAATCCTGGGTGGTTGTTGGTGAATAGGCATGAGAGAAGACACTGTGGTCTTATAATATTCTGGAAACCAGGAAGGACCCGTACTGTTCATGCTATTGGAGGCCAGAGTGGATAGCAAAGAAGCGATGTCTTGGCTAAGTGCACACAAGCATCTAGGGAAACTAATTCTTACGGCTGAGGTTGGTGGCTTTATGTGGAAAGCTGCGGCTGCCGAGCCCCTACAGTGCATTGACAGGCTTTTGGCAGCTGAAGCTATTTTTGTGACACTTCGCTAGCAAATTATCATCATGCACTAAAAAGGGTATAGGTTCAAGAGCGAAATCAATACTTATACTCCTTTTACAAAACTGGTTCGGTTTCACCTTGAATATGCAGTTCAAGGGGACCTCAGCTTTAAGGATCGATTACATAGTTTAGAGTTATGCAGTCTGGAGAAGAGACACTTAAAGTGGTTGTAAAAGCAGAAGGGTTTTTTTTTTAATCTTAAATTGATTGTAAAGTCTCGTTTGTTATACTTACCTGCTCTGTTGCAGTGGATTTGCACAAAGCAGCCCGGATGTCCCTCTTTGGCTTTCCTGGCCCCTCCCTTCGTGTTCCGTGCCCCCACAGCAAGCAGCTTGCTATGGGGGCACCCAAACTAAGTCACAGCTCCCTGTGTCCATTCAGACAGTTTTAGGGGGACTGAGGGGGGCTGCTGCACACAAAAGGCTTTTTATCTTAATGCATAGAATGCATTAAGACAAAAAACCTTCTGTCTTTCCAACTTTTTTAATGCTTTAAGATAAAAAAACCTTCAGTGTGCAGCAGCCCCCCTTAGTCCTGTGTAAGTTCACCTTACAGATTTTTCTGTAAAGGGGAACTTGCCCTTTAAGAAGGAATATTACAATATACAAATATATTAAAGTTGACTCCAGTAACCGTAATAAATGGTGTACTCTAAGCTCTCTGAAAACGACACGCAACCATGATTTGAAGTCAGAAGAAAGGAGGTCTAACCTAAGGCCCTGTTAACACCTGGGCATAGCAGAAGTGCGGGCAGAAACAAGTCACCTCCTGGCACCTTAGACCCTCATCAGCACCAGTTACTTGGGATTAGTGGTGCAGGAAATTAAAAATCTGGAAACCGAAAATTCAGGATGCACTTGGCCAACAACCGAAATTAACAGTTTAAAAATAAAAAATGTGTGTGTGTGTGTATATGTCAGTTTTAAATTCTATGTATGTTTTCACACTAGTCTGTTGCAGTCTTAAAAATTCTGCTTGCCGCATTTTTGGTGCAGGTTTGGTCAGTTAAAAAGGTAACGCACCTCCATGTTGAAATGAATTGAGAACGCGACGGCACATCAAAAATGCACCTGTGTTGCGTTCTTGATGCCGTTTTTGAGTCCCATGAATAATTCACCGTAAACATGGTAAAATTGCGCAGGTTTTTTGGTGGGCATTATCTACACCATTTTTATTTTTGGAATCATAAGTAATTGAGGACTTGCCTCATTTTGGGCCTAGTTCTCTGTGGTGCAACGTGTGTTTACAAAGACCACCGAGCCTACTCCCATGGGTGACCTCGATCCATGCTTCCTTAACCACTTCAGCCCCGGAAAGGTTTTACCCCCTTCCTGATAAGAGCATTTTTTGCGATACGGCACTGCGTCGGTTTAACTGACAATTTGTGCGACATTGCAACCAAACAAAATTGACGTCCTTTTTTTACCCACAAATAAAGCTTTCTTTTGTTGGTATTTTGATCACCTCTGCGGTTTTTAATTTTTTTTTTTTTTTTTTTTTTATAAACAAAGTGACAATTTTGAAAAAAAAAAAGCAATATTTTTTACTTTTTTGCTATAATAAATATCCCCAAAAATATGTAAAAAAATAATTTCTTCCTTCGTTTACGCCAATATGTATTCTTCTACATGTTTTTGGTTAAAAAAAAAAAAAAATCGTAATAAGCGTATATTGATTGGTTTGTGCAAAAGTTATAGCTACAAAATAGGGGATAGATTTATAGCATTTTTTTAAATATTCTTTTGTTTTTATCAGTAATGGCGGTCTGCGATTTTTTTTTTTTTTTTTGCCCCTCGTGACTACAACGTGTAAATGACACTGGCAGGAAAGGGGTTAAACACTAGGGGGCGATCAAGGGGTTAACTTTTTCCTCAGTGTGTTCTAACTGTAGGGGGGATGGGATTACTAGAACATGACAGAGATCACTGCTCCCAATGACCAGGAGATCCCTGTCATGTTGCTAGGCAGAACAGGGAAATGCCTTGTTTACATAGGCATCTCCCCATTCTGCCTCTCCGTGTCATGATTGTAGGCCACCGGCGGACATCGGGCACGCTCATACGTCATGCCCTGCTAGCGTTGGGTGCGTGCTCACTAGCCTGCGATTTTAAAGGGGACATACAGGTACGACCATTTGCGCAGCCGTGCGATTGTGCCGATGTATATCCTCGTGCACTGGACGGCAAGCGGTTATTGTAAATAGAAGTAATTACGCAGTATTCCCAAAAGAGATCACCTGCAACATGGATCCTGGAACCCCTGTTGCTCTAGTGTAATTTCCTATGTAGTTTTGTATAGCTTCACAGCATGAGATTTGAGACCTGATATACTTCCCCAGGAACTTTTTAACCACTTCCCTACCTGCATATAGGGAAATGACACCAGCAGGAACCTTTTCTCCCCCGTGCGTGCGTCATATAACGTCTGCTCGCTCTCGCATGCCCCTGGGGGCACGTGGCGATCGGGAATGAGGGTTGTCCCTTGGGATACAGCCTATCTCTAATCAGGGTAAAGAGCCAATGAAAATGGCTCTTTACCACGTGGCCGGCTGTGTCCAATCACAGCCAGTCACTAATGTCAACGAATCACAGTAACTAGCTATTAATGGGTTTTCCTCACACAGTTGTGTGAGAAGGAGTTTGCAGTAACAACAAGTTACCGCTTACAGTGTACAGCACAAAACACAGATTGCCCATCTGAGTACCTGTCTCCAGCCCATGCCCCATAGAATATACAATGGGGTGTTTGCTTCCAAATTGGGGTCATTTTGTGGGCATTTCCATTGTCCTGTTGCTCCAGGGCCTTCAAAAATGTGATAGGTTGTCAGGAAATTCGATATGGAATTTATGCTCCTATAACACCTGATGGTGCTCACCTGTTCTCATCTGTTAGTTTTTGGAGCCTTCACAGCATTCTTGTGTTTCAGCATGCCTCCCCATATAGTTATATAGTAGGAGAAATACCCCAGCAAAGCATGATCCAATTTGCTACAGCAGGGGTAAAAATTCCTTCCTGATCCCCCGAGAGGCAATCAGGTTTTCCCTGGATCAACTTTACCTATAAATGTTAGTATCCAGTTATATTCTGTACATTTAGGAAATAACCCGGGCCCTTTTTAAAGCAATCTACTGAGCTGGCCAGAACCACCTCTGGAGGGAGTCTATTCCACATTTTCACAGCTCTTACTGTGAAGAAACCTTTCTGTATTTGGAGATGAAATCTCTTTTGCTCTAGACGTAAAGAATGCCCCCTTGTCCTCTGTGATGACCTTTAAAGTGAATAACTAAGTTCACTATATGGACCACTTATGTATTTGTTGATCATATTCCCCCCTTTATCTCCTCTTCTCAAAAGAGAATAAATTCAGTTCCTCTAATCTATCCTCCATAACTGAGTTCCTCCATGCCTCTTATTAGTTTGGTTTCTCTTCTCTGCACTTTCTCCAGTTCCCCGAAAACCTTTGCGAACTGGTGCTCAAAACTGAACTGCATATTCCAGATGAGGTCTTACTAATGATTTGTACAGGGGCAAAGTTCTCTCTCTTTCTCTCTCGTCCATACCTCTCTTAATACAAGAAAGTAATTTGCTTGCTTTGGAAATCGCAGCTTGGCATTGCATGCTATTATTGAGCTTATGATCTACCGAAACCCCAAGATCCTTCTCCACTATGGATTCCCCCAGTTGTACTCCACCTAGTGTGTATGATGCATGCATATTCTTAGCCCCCCAACTTTACATTTCTCAACATTAAACCTCATTTGCCACTTAGTTGTCCAATTACAGTGCTTGTAAATTTCAGACCTCCTGTAAGAATGTTATTCCACTGCATAGCTTAGAATTATTGATTTCGCTCTGATTGTGGCATGTTTGCACATGTGGTGTGTAAACATGGTTTACATATGTGGGCGCGATCTACAACTGTGTTCACCAGTGGTGCACTAAAATTTTGGCCGAAAGAATAAAAGGTGCCGATAATGGCACCGAAAAGAGGGGCGGGGTCCGCCTTGGGTGCCACACATTGTAGGGGTGTCATCATATGACCGTTTCACACAAGTTTTTTTGAGCCTCCTTTTTAATGTACTGCATTCTATCTTAAAAATAGGTGATCAGCCTGCTGTTTCATGCGTTGGCTCTTATAGAGCTGTGTCTTTAAATATCTTTCTTTATGAAGCCTGGAAACAACCTGTGTGGGGTCATGGCTCCCTCAATGTTTAAGGAGCTTTTTCTTTTTGACAGGGAATTTATTGGTATGTTGTCTCTCAAGTCATGCACCTTAGTGAACATACCTCAAGGCCTTCTGTCTTCCTGAGGTGGTGTCAGCCTTCCACCTCATTGAAGTTGGGGTGTGGGGCAGGCCGCAATTGGCACATGTAGAGATTATTCATTATAGCAGTCTGTAAGTAGGAAGCCGGTATACATCTATACTTCTCATTACCCTGCAATTTTGTCAGCAAATGTTTCAGGAGCCTCTGAACTTTCCGAGTACTTGCAGATAATGTGTCTTACTGTACCACATAGTGAGCTGGTGTTTATCCATTAGGTTGCCTTGGTTGCCATTTTGTGATTGCAATGAATATCTTGCTAGGAACAGGCATCATTAATGCCTCTCCTCAACCTTCTTTTTTTTATACTAGCATCTTTACTTTGTGAAAAGCTGACTGTGGAATGTGGCACAAGTAGTATGATTTTTAAAACAACTTTAATGACAGTAAAGCCAGCCCTACATGGATCAAAATTTGGCTGGCTCTGCAGGAACTGGCTGCATTCCGATCCATATATGGGCAGGCTGGTTGTACACAATTTGATCTATCGACTTGTTTACAACCAGCATGATGTGTTTTTCCCGAGTGATCAGTGCCACCGATATAGCCAACAACACTGTTCGTTGTATTCTGATGGTGAGGAAGGCTCCCCGTCGTCAAAATACAATACCACAGCGGGAAGCATTCCTCCATCCACATTGAGTATGTGGATGGGGAATCGGATCATTTAATTTTTATTTTTGAGATATGGTGAGTGTGGAGGCCATTGGAGCATAGTGAACTCCATCGTCCTATTCAAGAAACCAGTTTGAGATCATTTGATCTTTGTGACATGGTGCATTATTTTGCTGGAAGTAGCCATCAGAAGATGGGTACACTGTAGTCCTAAAGGGATGGACATGATCAGCAACGATACCCAGGTAGGCTGTGGCATTTAAATGATGCTCAGTTGGTACTAAGGGGCCCAAAGTGTGCCAAGAAAATATCTCCCACACCATTACACCACCACCACAAGCCTGAACCTTTGATACGAGGCAGGATGGATCCATGCTTTCATGTTTATGTCAAATTCTGACCCTAACATCTGAATGTCACAGCTGAAATTGAGACTCATCAGACCAGGCAACATTTTTTCAATCTTCTATTGTCAAATTTTGGTGAACCTGTGCGAATTTCAGTTTCCTGTTCTTAGCTGACAGGAGTGGCACCCGGTGTGGTCTGCTGCTGCTGTAGCCCATCTGCTTCCAGGTTCAATGTGTTGTGGTTCCAGAGATGGAACAAGGTATTCAAGCGTTCAAGGTATTTTGCATTTCTTTGTTGTAACGAGTGGTTATTTCAGTTACTGTTGCCTTTCTATCATGTCGAACCAGTCTGCCCATTCTCCTCTGACATCAACATTTTTGTCCACACAACTGCCATTCACTGGATATTTTCTCTTTTTCTGACCATTCTCTTTAAACCCTAGAGATGGATGTGTGTAAAAATCCCAGTAGATTGGCAGTTTTTGAAATGCTCAGACCAGCCCGCCTGGCACCCACAACCGTGTAACGTTTAAAGTCCCTTAAATTCCCTTTCTTCCCCGTTCTGATGCTCGATTTGAGCTTCAGCAAGTCGTCTTTACCATGTCTAGATGCCTAAATGCCTAAATGCATTGAGTTGCTGCCATGTGATTGGCTGATTAGTAATTTGTGTTACCATGCAATTAAACAGGTGTCGGTAAGTGTGTACTCCTTTTGTATATAAAACATTGCAATACAAATATAGGTGTAATGGTCTATTTAGATTAAATAAAAGCTGGTATAGAAAACTACACATTTAATTACTGAATTTTGCCATTCCTTTGTTGTGCACAAGCAGGCGATGGGTTTTTCTTTACATACAAAATTAAGACCGTTATTTTATCCTTCTTCCTTTTTTTTATTTTTTTTTAATAGAGCAGAACACCTGACAATTTGGAGTCACAATCAGTAAGCAGGTTACCAAGCAATAGATTTGGCCAGGGTGGATAAAAATAATTGATTTAAAAAAAAAAACAAAAAAACAAATTGGATTTTTTTTTTGTTTTTTTTAATCAAATTTATTTTAATAAATTGCTTTGTGAGTAAAAATGTATACAAAGATTTCTATTTTTATGATACACTAATTTAGTTTATTTAGCACGAAATTGAGTTAATGTAGCATGAGGCAGTATATTCTGCAATATATAAATTTTGGGTAAACTCATTCAATGTATCTGAACTCTGCTAGCTGAGAGAACATGCACTGCATTGATACATTCACACAAATTCACAGTAACCATAAGATAACACAAAGTTCAGGAATAGTCCTTTATCCCATTGTTTTTCAAATCTATGAACACTACAAACTGTATAATTGAATCAGTTTTGAAATAACTATTTTACTAACCTGACAGCTTATTATTCTAAATAGGAAACCTTATTTTTGTTTGCAAATATTAAAGATTCTAACTACCAGCAAGAATGAGGCCTTACATTTAAAGAGCACCTGTCATTTCAGATCCATCATGGCAGGACCTGTTAGCGGGCATGTCAACAGCGGGTCAGAGGAGGAGCTGCAGGGGGACCGAGATGGCAGTTGCTCTTTAAAAATTATGATTTAAATCGACTTTATTTAAATCAAATCCACCCTGGATTTGGCACATATAGCCATCTCTTATCTCACCCAGGCAGACTGACTAAAGGCTCCTAAAGGGGTGTTAGGTTTGTTACAGCGTAATTGTGGTGGTTTCTGTGATCCTGCCATTTTTGAGCCACTGCAAATGGTTAATTGTCACAAACTCACATAGCAGTTTTCTAGTATTGGTAGTCAGAATGTGCTCCTTCGTAGTGTGGTGGGCACCTGCTAGGGTCCAGGCCCTAGCAGGTGCCCAGCTATCGATTTGAGGCCTGCTTGTGTGGTCTCCTTGTGCTTGCATGGCTTTCCTCTGGGCAATCTGGTTTTCTCCCACATGCTAAAGATATGCTGGTAGGTTAATTGAGTGCACCTAATGCTGCGTACACACGATCGGACTTTCCGGCAGAAAAGGTCAGACGGAATCATTTCATCGGATATTCCGATCGTGTGTGGGCTACATCGGACTTTTTCTTTCTAAAATTCTGATGGACCTAGAAATAGAACATTGTTTTAAATCTTTCAGACAGAATCAATTCCTATCGGGAAAACCTTTCGTCTGTATGCTATTCCGACAGACCAAAAACAACGCAAGGGCAGCTTTTGGCTACTGGTTATTTAACTTCCTTTTTCTAGTCCCGTCGTACGTGTTGTACGTCACCGCGATCGAAACGATCGGATTTTGGTGTGATCGTGTGTGCAAGTCCGTTTCAGCGGGACTCCGTCGGAACTCAGTCAGAATAACTGTCAGAGTTTATTCTGACGGCAAAACTGGTCGTGTGTACGTGGCATAAGGCAGCTGAAAAGCATTAGGCCCCTTTCACACGATCGGACCGTTCAGGTCCGCCTGTCAGTTTTGACGGGGGACCTGAACGGGCGCTCCATGTTAGTCTATGGAGCATCGGATGTCAGCGGAGACATGTCCGCTGACATCTGACCCCGTCCGTCGCTATCGGACATGCTGTCCGTTTTCATCCGATCCCTCCATAGGCGGCAGCGGCGCCTGACAAGCCCCTCCCCGCTCAGTGAGCAGAGAGGGACCTGTCATCCACCGGCTCAGCGGAGATCAACGGACAGATCTCCCGCTGAGCCGGCGGACCGAGGCGGGCTCCGTAGAAACGGAGTCTGCCTCATGTGAAAGGGGCCTTAGAGATATGCAGAAGTATAATTTGGATTATGGTATCAAATGGGCAATATCTGTCTGAGCTGTATCAAAATTGGCTAGGTTGACTGCAAAGAAGGCCAGCCATTGTTAAATTGGTTGGACTTGATTTATACAGGTTTAAGGTGTGGGAGAGTTATTAAAATGGCGCACCCGAATGGCTTACGCAGTATGTGGCTTATTGTAATTACCATGTTTATGTAACAGTAAAAGTATGCTTTTAAAAGGGTGTGTTCACGCAAAACTAAGTAGTTGAGTATAATTGTTTTTCTTTTACTGTCTAGTGTAGAAACAGGTGTGATTTTGGGTTTGCTGTGGCATGATTTCTGGTGGGAAGGTCATCCTCTGGAGTCCTGCAAATTTATTACTATCAAGTAGTTTATTTTGCTGGTGTCTACCTAGAACTGCAATTTCAGTTTTGTAAAAAAACAAAAAGCCTCCAAAGACCTAAAAATTATACTCCTTTTAAAGAGTTTTTTTTTTTTTTGCCATGTAGCAGTCCTTCGTTTTACATACCCTATGCTCTGATCTGGTGCCCTCTGACGTCATTAGGTCCAGTGCAGAGCCTATAGCCCTGCATTGGTCATAAGGACACCTAGGAACACTCCACCAATGGAGTGTAGGGGAGGACTGGGTAAATCTGATTTTCCAAGTCCCCTAGACGTAAATGAGCATTAAAGTTTTTCCCTTAGTTTCTGATGGGAAAACTTTGAAAATTATGTATTCTGCTACATTTCTTTAGTTTAAAAAAGCCTAATAGTAATAGTAATTGCTATTGTAACAATAGCGATGTTGGACCCCCCTCCCAACATATTTAGCGGCATGGCTAGTCTTTGGAAGATCGTGTTTTTTGCCACAAGTTTTGGAAAATCCGTAAAGAATATTTTTTGCATTAAGTTGTCAGTTTTCTACAAGATTTTTCACACAGAACATGGATATACTTAAAAATTCCACCCAAAACGCATTCTGCTGCTCCTCTTGAGTCTCTGGGTATAACATGTGTGAGATCTTTTCAATGTTTGGACTGATCATGTACTGGACATTGCATCTTGCTTATCACAAAAATCAACCAACACTGCATAGAAACCACTGTACTATAATGGTCGCCTTTGTACGAGTGGTCAAGCAATATAGCTTAGTGTAAGTCACCAATAGCGGTCTCCATTCCCATACAGTGTCTCACAAAAGTGAGTACACCCCTCACATTTTTGTTAATATTTGATTATATCTTTTCATGTGATAATGCTGAAGAAATTACTTTGTTACAATGTAAAGTAGTGAGTGTACAGCTTGTATAACAGCGTAAATTTGCTGTCCCCTCAAAATAACTCTACACACAGCCATTAATGTCTAAATCGCTGGCAACAAAAGTGAGTACACCCCTAAGTGAAAATGTCCAAATTGGGCCCAAAGTGTCAATATTTTGTGTGGTCACTATTATTTTCCAGCACTGCCTTAATCCTCTTGAGCGTGGTGTTCACCAGAGTTTCACAGGTTGCCACTGGAGTCCTCTACCACTCCTCCATGATGACATAACGGGAATTGTGGATGTTAGAGAACTTGCGCTCCTCCACTTTCCCCCCACAGATGCTCAGTAGGGTTTAGGTCTGGAGACATGCTTGGCCAGTTCATCACCTTTACCGTCAGCTTCTCTAGGAAGGCAGTGGTCATCTTGGAGGTGTTTGGGGTTGTTATGTTGGAATACTACCCTGCGGCCCAGTCTCCGAAGTGAGGGGAATCGTGCTCTGCTTCAGTATGTCACAGTACATGTTGGCATTCATGGTTCCCTCAATGAACTGTAGCTCCCCAGTGCCAGCAGCACTCATGCAGCCCCAGACCATGACACTCCCATCACCATTCTTGACTGTAGGCAATACACTCTTGTCTTTGTACTCCTCACCTGGTTGCCACCGCACACGCTTGACACCATCTGAACCAAATAATTTTATCTTGGTCTCATCAGACCACAGTACGTGGTTCCAGTAATCCATGTCCTTAGTCTGCTTTTTTTTCAGCAAACTGTTTGCGGGCTTTCTTGTGCATCTTTTAGAAGAGGTTTCCTTCTGGGATGACAGCCATGCAGACCAATTTGATGCAGTGTGTGGCCTATGGTCTGAGCACTGACAGGCTGACTCTTATGGGTGTACTAACTTTTGTGGCCAGCAGTTTAGAAATGGCTGTGTGTTGAGATATTTTGAGGGGACAGCAAATTTACACTGTTATACAAGCTTTACACTCACCACTTTACATTGTAGCAAAGTGTCATTTCTTCATTGTTGTCACATAGAAAGATATAATAAAATATTTACAAAAATGTGAGGGGTGTACTCACTTCTGTGAGATGTTTTTAAGCCAAACAAGCCTAGCCTGCTGGTATGTGTCTGCCCCAGAAAATGCCATGTTCACTGGCTAGGAAGTATATAGGGCTGAACAAAATGTGATTTCTTTGGTCTTGTGACCCCCCCCCCCCCCAAATCACATATCACAGGGCGCTTGAGAGTGGGAGGACAACAAATTATTGGTTTTCCTGCATGCTTTATGGTGTCTTTTTTTCAGCTGCTTCATGTGGTTGAGTTTTGATTTCTGAGGACTATTGTATATATCCTATATAACATTTCTGCTTGCAAGCAGTGATAATGTAACATGAGGGGCTTTCCTGTACTTTCTGTGTGCTTCCTAAAACTCCTATACAGCACCTGTGCAGTATAGTTGTAGTACAGACAGCAGGCTCTGTGAAATGGGTGACACAGCAGTGTTTATATACAGGACATAGTGTCACTTCAGTAAAGAAAGTAAAGCTTGTGGGATTCTTCAAAAATTTAATTTACAGACTTGAGTAGGCTAAAAATATAAAAAAAATTAAATGTGGAAATTAATAATTTTTGCTTGCTGACCATAGGTAGGCTTTAATACCTTGCAACCTTGCCTTTGGGTGTCAACTGTCTCCCAATTTTACTCCTGCGGCATGCATTGTATAGGCATGGTCCACCATTGTCACGACCTGGAAGACTGAGTAATGATTTGTAGACAACAATTGAGTGCACGTAAACAGGAAATGGCCAAAAGAGGTGTAAAGAGTTCAGCGGAACTGAAATACAAGAAAGGATAAAAATCGCTGTGTGAAGGGAGTCCCTTTTGGGTGGGGGGCCCGTGGAACCCAGAATCCCTTGGGGAGGTTGGGAAACCCTTGTTTCAACTCCCCATGCACCTCCTATGTCTCTAATAGAGGCACTGGGTTACCGAGAAAACACAGTCTGATCTGTACTAATCAGACTCACTGTACAAGCACACTGGAATGTTGTGTGTATATATTTGTATATATATATATATATGTGTGTGTGTGTGTGTGTGTGTGTGTGTATATATGTATATATATTATATATATATATATATATATATATATATATATATATATATATATATATATATATATATATATATATTTTTTTCTCATACTATGGTGTGCTCTGTGTTGGGTTGTTTGGGATGTGGCTGTATTCCATTGTTCTATTGTGTTTGTCTGCCTTGGGTATTATGGGATGTGTATGTAGATTAGCTATGGGGGGGGGGATTCCTCCAACAACTCTTCCTGCTGATTGGACAGTCTACTGATGAGATGTTTGAATATCTCTGTGTACCTGTGTTTCAGTAAAGAGTTCCATGTTCAAACTGTGTAACTGAGCTAGGCTCGCCTGATTCTTAGTTACACAGCTTGAACATGGAACTCTTTATTGAAACACAGACACAGAGATATTCAAACTTCTCATAGCACAGAACATAGCTTTTAAACCTGATATCATTGAGAGAGCTCAAAATATTTCACGGATAGTGGACATCTATGTCCTTTTACTTACAGTGTCCAAATGAAGCCTAGTGGGAGCCTTTGAAAGGTATAAAAGTTTATGCTTCCGTGGAGAGAAGTTATGTGAGTTTACTTTTCTCTGTATGAATGCATAGTTATGCATAAGGCATACATTGCTTACTTCAAGTTCTTGTAGAGAACGCAACCACAGAATAATAATTAAATTTGGTCATATCCAGTGTTTATATTGTATGCGATACTAGGAGCATAATCTTTTGAAACATGATCACTCTACTGAACTTCTGTAAAGCAATAAACAGACCTTTCTTGAGCAAATTTCCTTTTCCTTTTAATTTTTCTTTTTTTTTTTTTGTCTTTTGCAGTCCTTTGTATGAAATGTTGAAGACGAACTTGTATAGGGTGTCTTACACAGGTAAATCTCACTGATACTTCTCATAATAGAACACATTTGATTTAATTTTTCAACCCTATTTCATTTGTGAGCTACAAACTAAAAATGTTTTTTTTTTTTTTTAATGTTTTTTTGTCTGGAAATTCTATCCATTTCTTCATATAGGTAAAAATGTTCAGTTTTTAGTAAGTTACAAAGAAGGTGAATTGATATTAAAGGTCTTAAGGGGGCAGCTTCTGTATTTCACTGATGTTTTCTTTATTATTTTGTGCAAATACAACTCTAGATTCTTAAGATTCTCACTAATGCTAGTCATACACAGCTTGGCTTTCATCTAATTCCAGCTGAATTGGCCAGTACTTGAGGTGTGGGTGGCCCTGTAAGCACCAGCTGAAGAGTGACTGCATCCAGTCAGATGAAGTCATTGCTCAGGTATTCAGACAACTGCGGGTTGCAGGCTCACTATAATAGCGAGTGGGAAAGATTTTTCCAGCATCACAGATTTTAGCATACATGGACAAATCAAGTCCCTTCTCTCGTTCAGCCTCTGGGGCTGAAGTAGAAAAATCTAACTGTGTATAACTAACCTAAGATTTTTATCAGGGCATTCGAAATGAACAAGTCCCTTTTAGTTGTTTAAAGTAATGGGATTTTGCTGCCCCTATTGTTTGAAGCATCCATGTTTGTGGTCGCCCAAGTAAAAATGCCATACATTTTAATGTGAATGTACTTGTTGTAAAGTTAATGTTTGTTTTTTTAATAAACATGTCATACTTAGCTGTAATGGTTTCGCACAGTGCAACCCCTATCCTCATCTCAGGTTCCCCTCTGGCTCTCTTGGCCCCTTCCTCCTGCTGAGTACCCCCATAGCAAGGGGTCACTCGTGCATGCTATGGGAGCACTCGGCGGCTCTGTGTAAGTCAGCAGCTGCAAATACTGTAGCTGCTGACTTTTAATAGCACCCTCTCCTGTCCAGGGATCCCACGATGTCGGCTCTCAGGTACTGCTGCCACCGCCATTCCTTTTAAGGGAAACCAGCAGTGACGCCTTGCAGCCGCAAGCCTCACAGCCAGTTCCCTACTGCACATGCACGCTGTGGTTTGTGAGTGGCCTGGCAGCAGGGGAAGGAGGAGGGGGGCTGAACTTCCAGAGGAACTCACCGCGTCAAGGTCACCCGGAAGTGGGGACAGGTACCTTTCAACTCCCTGAAAGGGGCCAAATGTGGCAGTGGAAGGGGGGGGGGTGAGCAGACAAGCAGACCTTCCCCTTTTGGGTGGAGCTCCGCATTAAGTGCATTTTTGAGCCTATGAGGAATAGCTGCTATATCGCATGGATTGAGATTGGGCCAAGGCAAGTATTTAGGGGGGGGGGGACTGCTGCCACAGGGTTGTTTACCGTAATACATAGAATGCATTTAAGTTAAAAAAAAACCTCCTGCCTTTAGAACCGCTTCAACTTCTGATGCCAGCAGGATATGTATCATCAGCACATGGTGTTTTGTCATGTTTTTGGGGTTGTGTTCGATATGTGCAAAGAGATCACATAAATGCTTAAAAGTAATGACCGATACATATAAAGAAACTATAACAAGGATACTTAACTAAAGATGCATGTTTCCCGCCATGGGTCCCCCATTAAATGGCGTGGTGCAGGTGACAACAGACTCATGCATGATTGCAAGCTCTGAAAACGAGACGCTTTTTACAAGCTGTCTGTGTTATATAAAGAAATGACCAACCCATCCTCCACTGGAGGAAAATGACCTCTCATTCCTAAAGGAGTGGGCTGGCTTTTCAGTATAGCCAGTTTACACTCGCTTCACTTGAGTAAACTAAACTTTGTCCTTGTATAATCCCTTAGCCAAGGCTTGGAGGCATTCTTAAACATTTGTGAGACCACTAGACAGCTTTAACCAACATGTAGTATGCGATTTTCACATTGTGTCTGTACGTTTTAGTCTGTAAATATGTAAGGCCGGTTTCTAATCCTAAATTTTCAATGCAAAGACATGCTAAATTATGGACCCCTATAGTAAAGGCAGGCATAATAAAGATGACTTAAATGCGTTATGAAGCAAAGAGAACTCCACCGCTCAGGTAGATCTAAACCAATAGACAAATGGATGGATTCTTTACCTCCAAGAGAGAAGAGCCCCAGGTGCTGGCTAATGCTGAGACAGGCAGGAATGAACGAAATGATCTGGATGGCCACACACTGGACGAAATAACGTGTGCCTTTATTGATAAAACTGGATCATAAAGTACACAGGACACTACAGCAGGAACATACAGGAAAACAGCTAAGCTTAGCTGTTTTCCTGTACGTTCGGTGTGTGACCATCCAGATCATTTCGTTCATTCCTGCCTTACATGCGTTATAGCCAGACTATGGACATTAAAAAAATCTGACTGCTAGAACTTGAGAAAGAGCAACACCTTGTTGTTAGAAAAAATTGCGTCATAAATTAATGGAATATTGAGCTAGGGCTACAGTCACAGTCTACACTGCACACACATGGCACAGGCCCTTCACCCAGAAAAACATTACTGTATTTGTTACTGTATTCATTAATTACTGTGCTGTGAGCAAGAGTCTTAACGATGCACATAAACCACAAGGGTTTTAAAAACATATAACAAAGTATATACAGAGAGCTAACTGTTTGTCCAGGTCTAGCTTAAAGCTGGACCTAATAGAATTAAAAAATGCTCCCTTGTAGTGGACATTTCCAGCAATGCAACAGTTCAAGTCCAACTTTAGTCAAAACTATTTTTTTTGTTTTTTTTTTTAAATCGGCACAAGGAACTGTACTTGGTCAATGTTTTCCATTGGCCAATGGCTGTAGATTTAGTTGAAATCCTCCTTCCCCTGACTCCCCCACCAGCAGCCATATTCTACCAGTGCCATCCGAGTTATGAGGGCTAAGGCTTATCAAGAATGCCAACTGTGCCTGTCCTTTCCACCCCCCCATTCTACATTCATAGAAGCTGTAATTTATCTTCCATAAATGAAAAATGATCTATGAATGAAGGACAGGCAGATGAATGAAAGGTCCACCTTCTACATTCATAGATGACAATAATACAGCTTCTGTGAACAGAGGGGAGGGGCAGAAAAGAAAGTCCGCACCCTTGATGAGTACCTGTGATGGATCCCTTGGATCTATAAACTCCCATAGCACGGAAAGATTATAGCTGTAGGTGGTGGGGATGGACAGTCAGAGACACTGTACAAAAAGTATGGCAAAGCTACAGTGCCTTGCAAAAGTATTCACCCTCTCTTGGCATTTTTCGTGTTCTGTTGCCTCACAACCTGGAATTAACAAGGATTGTATGAGGATTTTATATTGTGAAGCAAACAACAAATAGGACAAAATAACAGAAAGTCAATGTGCATAACTATTCACCCCCCTATTCAATACTTTTTAGAGCAACCTTTTGCGGCTATCACAGCTCCAAGTCGCTTTGGATAAGTCTTTATGAGCTTGCCACATCTTACCACTGGGATTTTTGCCCATTCCTCCTTGCAAAACTGCTCTAGCTCCTTCAAGTTGGATGGTTTGTGCTTGTGAACAGCAATCTTTAAGTCTGACCACAGATTTTCTATTGGATTGAGGTCTGGGCTTTGACTAGGCCATTCCAACACATTTACATGTTTCCCTTTTAAACCACTCAAGTGTTGCTTTAGCAGTGTGTTTTGGGGTCATTGTCCTGCTGAAAGGTGAACCTCCGTCCTAGCCGCAAATCACACACAAAAAGGTACAGGTTTTGCTCAAGAATATCTGTATTTAGTACCATCCATCTTTCCCTCAACTCTGACCAGTTTCCCAGTACCGACTGCTGAAAAACATCCCCACAGCAGGATGCTGCCACCACCATGTTTCACTGTGGGGGTGGTTTTCTTTGGGTGATGTGTTGGGTTTGCGCCAGACATAGCGTTTTCTTTGCTAGCCAAAAAGTTAAATTTTAGCACTGATTACTGTAGTAATGTCAGTGTCAGGTGTCTGATCTGCCTGCCGCAATGTTCCAGTCCCGCTAAAATTTGCTGATCGCTGCCATTACTAGTAAAATAAATAAAAATACCATAAATCTATCCCCTAGTTTGTAGACGCTTTAACTTTTGCACAAAACAATCAATATACACTTTATTGTTTTTTTTGTTTTTTTACCAAAAATATGTAGCAGAGTACATATTGGCCTAAATTGATAAAGAAATTGGATTTTTTTACATTTTTTTTTTTTTTTTTATTGGCCATGTTTTATAGCAGAAAGTAAAAAATATTGGGTCTTTTTTTTGTTTCTAGCGCAAAAAAATAAAAACCACAGAGGTGATCAAATACAACCAAAAGAAAGCTCTATTTGTGGGAAAAGGGACATTAATTTTATTTGAGTACAGCATCGCACGACCTTGCGGTTGTCAGTTAAAGTAACGTGGTGCCGTATCGCAAAAAATGGCCTGGTCATTAAGAGGGTAAAACCAGGCCTGAAGTTAATTTAACTTTTCTTTTTGTAGCTCAGGTTTCCCTGTCAGCAATAGTTTGGCAGCTAAGCCAGTCTAATTGTTAAAGTTCGCCTTAAAAAAAATAAATAAATAAATAAATGCACATATTTTTGCATTTTAAAAATGTGCATTTAAAAAAAAAAAAAATTTTTTTTTTACACTGCGGACTGTAAGGCATTTCACCCATGATCTGAAGATCACGGGTGCAATGCCAGTATCCTGCAGAGTCCGTACCTTCCATACGAGCAGGCAGTCACTGAACTGCAGGAAGAATCCATAAACTACAAGAGCACTCGCCAGTGCCCTGGCAGTTCATTGAGAACTATAAGCCATCTGCTGCAGCTTCCAATGGTACTTTGAGTTCATTCGTTCACAGGAAAGAGGAGTCCCGCACAGCTGCACTGTTACCAAATTGTGATAGCAGGTGTAGGGGGAAAATCCCCCTACACTGTCAGAGCGGGGAGCGTGGAAGGTAGGTGTACAGGAGCATATTGCATGTTACACCCTAAATAATGGGTATAACATGATCCTAAAGTGAAATTCTCGTTTAATCTATAAACACAGCCAATGTAGAGTTAGAAGAGACCACACTTGAAAGACTTCATTGCTTGTATTGTGTGTTAGTGTTTAATATAAATCTCAGTTTACTGCTCATTAATGTAGTATGCTCAGTGAATGTGCAATGAGGGGTAGGGATGTAGCTGCATTCCATTGAGACAAGTGAACGAAAACAGGCACAGTTCAGAAAGTCTCCACTGAGTAAGTCAGCATGTATGGTGGGGCAATTTTAAATGTGTTTACTGGTTATGGACTAAAGTCTGTCCCTCCCCTTTCACTTTTTGACATGGTCATTTGTAGTTGGCTGTGGACTTTGACCCACCCTACATTACTTTTTAATGCCCTCAGCCATGAACGGCATTGACCTGCACCTCTGCCTGCACTTCCTTGTATGCTCAGTAGCAAATATTTACAGACCTTGCCTCTCCATACTGACTCCATGGTGACCGACTGTGAAGGCTAACATCTTTCACTACTTATGTTTAGTGGTGATGAACTGTGAACTGGGTTGGTGTAAACTCTTGTAAATTACTACTGAGAATGTGAGGAAGTGAAAGGGGACCCATGGTCCAAAAACATTTACCTATGAGCAAGCCAAAAAGTAAAGAGGGAAAAGGTGCCGTCCACACAGTTACCACAAGGTGTTCCAGTAAATTAGTTGAGTGGAAAGTTAGTTCAAAGATAGTCACCACTGAAGATGTTAGTAAATGCGGGAGAGTAAGCTGAAGTGGGGGTTAGAGCTGGCTTTAGAAGCCTGCACACTAGAGACCAAACAGTATTTTGAGACTGCAGTTAACAGATGCCATTTTGCTGAGGAAACAAAGCTGTTTGATCACTAAACTGTAAATATTTCCACAATGAAGTCCTTTCTCATTGTCTGCCATGCCAAAATATCCATTAGACAAACATACAGCCTAGACCCACTTATGGAACCACAAAATACAGAATACAAACTAAACACACAGGTTAAACTGGATGGACTGTGTCCCTTTTTTTCCCCCCAACCTTATAAACCAATAATATGTAATAAAAGCTATATAAATGCATGAAGGGCTGTACAGTTGAAATTGCTAGAGGGAACTGTAGGGGACGCATACACACTCACACACACCACATGTTGCTTTTTCTTCATTATTTTTTACTGAAAGTAAGTAGTAGGTAGAACATTACACAATAGTCAAAATGGTAAAATGATACCAGCATTTATATCATCTGTACATATTCATGGAAAAGATGACTGATTTAATACGTTGACGGCAACAGTTCATCAAGAGGAATAGGAAAAAAGGGAAGGGTAAGCTCCCCATATGGTGTGGATGACATAAATATACATGACAAATCATACTGCAAGGAGTCTGGAATGTTGATAAGAACCAATGGGGTAAACGCATAAGGCCATAACCACTTGTCCTGAGTAGAGTAAAGAAGAAAAGTATGAAGGTAGAAAGAGGAGGAAGTCAAGTAGGCCGGTAGAGTGGGAGAGGGATCCTGCAAAAAAAGGGACAAGGAGTGAGGCTGCCCATTCACCAACTGGGCAGGGGGCTATCCAGATGTTATGACAAGTTTCGTGAAACTGGGGTTTCAGAAGGGTGGAGTCAAAATGTGGAGGGAAGAAATGATCCACCCATGGTTACCAAATTTTTAGATGCCGTGGGTTCTTCTCCAATATAGTCGCCTCGATCTTACTATAGATCATAGCTTTTATTTTTTATTTCTACAGGGCAGAGTGATGGGGATTTCCAAGCTTTTGATATAGTATGCTTGGAAGCTGTCAGAATTTAAATAGCAAGTCTTGATTGTGCTTTTGTAAGGTCAGGAGGGTAGCGATTCAACAGCGCAAAGACCGGATCGGGACTGATTGACTTATTCATCAGTGTGGAGAGGATTCTGAATATTTCAGCCCAAAATTGCTGCATGCACAAGTTGCATTTTAACTTATTTGTCTTCCATCTCTTTTTAGTTTTTTTTTTCTCCATCTCCATTATCCAATTTTCTTTATGAAGTGTGGGAACTCTTTGACACTTTCACAGACATCTAGCCATCTTGGGCTTGCTTGCACGTCATTGCATTATAAAGATTGCTTGAGGTTGCTTGAAATGTATGAGTTGTTTTTCTTTTTTTTTTTTTTTGATCGTTTTGTCCGTAAAGTTACACCCAAGCACATAAAGTCCACCCCCCCCCCCCCAAAAAGCACCCCCACATGCACGTACAAAGGTAAACACGCTCGTCGGGGCACCTACGCATGAAAACATTGATTGCGATACACGTGTTGCATATAGCCGCGCACAAACTGGCTCCTAACTTTTTTGGCTGGCTCCTAGATTCAGAGCAAATTTATCAAGCCCTAATAATCTGATAGTTTAAATGATGATAATCCTCTTAGCTTAAATGATGCAAACAAGAACATTTTACAGTAAAATGCCGTGTTGGCCGATTCTGTAGAGATGCAATAAAACTGTGCCATCAAAATGTATTAAAAATTATCAAAAGTTGCATCATTAATTATATAGTATGATGTACTAAAGTAAACTTTACGTACAATCTGATTACAACATTTTAACATTTTGAAATATGTAATTGCACTGTAATGTGTGTGTCTTTCTTAATGAAAAGGGAGTAGGTGTAAACAGAGAATTTTTTTTTTTAATAGGCTACTGTCATATCATCCAGGCTGGTATAAAGCTGGTCAAGAGCCGAAACTTTTTTTTTTTTCCCTCTCCTACTTTTTTTTTTTGAGGGAGACCGCTTTTGACTTTATATCAGTCGGTAGCAGTGGGTTATTAGTTTAGACTTGTCTGAAGGTGTGGTTCATGATCCATGTTTTGGCACTCATGGAAACGCTATTAAAGAAAAAAAATAAAAAATAGACATGTATCCCCATGCTACTACAACCACCTAATCCAATAGCACATAAACAGAAAGCTGCTCACACCTTAATCACCAACTCACAAAAGAAGTATAATTCAAATAACTAGTGCTGTGCTTTTCTATCACCTATACAGATAAACATGAACCATGAAAAAAAATAACAGATTATCTGGAAATACTTTAGCCTTTTACTTCTCCTAAAAACCAAAAGGCAACCAAGGGTTTCTGAGAAAAAAGCGGAAGAATCTGCCATTTTTTCTCCATTCCTTCCGAGCTCTTAAATTTTCGCACATCTGTTGAACCGTCTTGGATATCCCCTTCTCCCTTCTTGCCAACCTCCACTTCTGGGTGTATGTATCAGAAACTTATAACCTTGGAAGGAATGGAGATAGAAGATGGGAAAACCCAAGTATACCTACGTACAATAGATATTCCCTTCTAAAAAAGTTATCTGGTTTGTGCTGGTGACCACACTGGACTGACTGGATCAGTCAATGGGTGGGTGATTGTGTGGGCAAATAGGAAGAGGCCCCTTCAAGTTGGTCGTGCTTAATCGTGGACCCTTTTGGGGTCTTTGGCGCTATCTTTCCAATACGGCCTGATGGTCGTTTCAGTGAGAAGTCTTGGGTAGGATAGAAGGAGCGCCAGAACATGGCGACCTTGATATATGGTTCATAAGACTTTTATTAAAAGTATAAACATTGCAGAGGACGAGAAAGATGATTGTATATTTTCCCTCTTTTTTCATGGTATTCAGGCAGTTCGTGAAACTCTTAAAATGGTGTATTCTTCTGCTTTTTCCTCAGAACCCTTTTGTTGCCTTCTGGTTTTTAAGGAAAAGCACAATGCTTAAGTGTTTCTATATCATTCCTTTTTTGACAACTTTATTTACAAGGAAAGCAAATGTTCTAATAAAGCATTTATATTCCTAAAATGCTTTCTGTCTAAAATTCCTTTGCAGAGGATATAACTTAAGTGGTTTACTCATATGGTAGATCTGCCCATTTCGCTAATTAAATAAGACTACTATGATCTCATGTTTTAAAGAATCAACTGACTGCCAAATGGAAGCATTTATCTGTTCTCAGACCAGACAGAGTGGGGTAAACCTTTATCTCAAGACCTTGTTATGGAACAGGCGCTGTTAGCTTTGAAAGCTTTGCGAGACCTAAATGTACATGCTAAAATAATGTTTGCGCAAAAATCTTGTTGGACTCATTAATTTAGCATCTCGTTCTATGCTTTTGTGGTGGTTTTGTACAGAACGTTGTGGCTCAACAGCTGGTCTGCATATTAGTCCTTAAAAGAAAAAAAAAAGAAAGAGTTGACCATATTTTTGTAGGCAAATGCCACAACTCTGGAAATTGAGAACCATACCGAAAACAAAAGTATCATTCTATCCCATCTCAAGTAGTCTCGTGAGCAAAAGTGTAAACCTGAACCCTCTTTAATTTTTCACAGGCATGAGAAATGGGAGCTGACAAGTGAGCTTATCTCTAGCCATTCAGGATCTCCTAGCTCAAAGTGTTGTACCAGTTGTCCTCCAGGAAAGGATCAAGGGTTTCTATTCAAAGGGAAAGGGTTCAGAATAGTCTACTACCTTGATGCTTGCTCCAAAATGGGGAGATTTCCTGGCGTTAGTCAACTTCCAAGAAGTCTTTCTTCATGTGCCAGTTTGTCAGAGCCACCAGCATTTTTTCTAGTTTGCTGTGGGAGACCATCATTACCAATTTGTAGCGCTTCCTTTCAGTAGTGCCTCTCCTTTTTCATTATTTACAAAGATCTTACAAAGGTTCTTGCTCTTCTTCATCTCAATTGGATCCCAGTTGTCAGCTATTTTTATAATCTTCTCCTGCGAGCAGGCTCCTGCTAGAAAAAGGAGAAGTTAATGGACTTTAAAGGTAACCACTATGATCCCAAGTTGGGGAAAAAAGTACTTACAAATGTATAAAATTCACATTTTATTTTGGACAAATATAAAAATCATCATAAAAACATTTGAATATTTAAAAGTATGTGCATACTCTCAAAATCCCCCTCCTCCTTCCCCCACAGTCTGCCCAATCAGCGCAGCGCACCTCACGCATGCGCAGCAGGGAACCGGCTGTGAAGCCGCAAGGCTTTACTGCCGGTTTCCCTTAGTGAAGGTGGCGGTGGTAGCACGTGATAGCCAGTTGATAAATTGGCTCAGGTGAAGACAGCGCTGGATTCCTGGACAGGTAAGTGTCCTAATATTACGAGTCAGCAGCTACAGTGTTTGTAGCTGCTGACTCTTCATTTTTTTCTGCAGAAGCCTGGAGCTACTCTTTAACTTTATTGTTATCACAAGGTGGCTGACAAATGTGATGGCACATTTTTGATAATGAATGTTCTTTATGGCAGAATCAGGGCTCTATTGCTGTTGCCTGTCCAAAGACAGTCTGGTTCTGACCGCTTTGGAACTGTTAGTGCTCAGAGCAAACTGCTTCCAGGTTCAGGCTTTGGAGGGGAGATAATGGATCATAATGGATCAGAGGATCCCATTACTTGGCATCCTGAATTATTATTATGGTTATTATTTATTTTATTTTTTTTAGATGTTTTGGGAGGTTTAAGGTTTAAGGTGAGCCTGGGGCATATGGTGAAAGGAGTCCAGAGAAATTGGGATGCGCCATGCATAAAGTGTATGTATTAAAAATAAATACAGTATATCTCTGCAATGCAGTCACATTTCCTAGTTTTTATCCCACCAAGGATACGCATATCTATATGACCTCACTGAACTGAGCTCTTTTCCGTGGGGCCGCATATATGCTTTATGGTCATTGAACTGGGAGCACACTGCACCGCTCGCTCCCAGCACAGAGACCGGGAGCTCTGGGTCCCGTACTAACGATCGGGGACCAGAACGCTTGGTTCTGGGTCAGCTGATCTCTGTAATGACCTCTGATTGGCACAGTGATCAGTCAGTGTGCAGCCCGCCACTGTGTTTTATTTCTCTCTGAATGGACGAAGAGATGCGCTCTCTTTTTCTTTCTCTTTCAGGAAGAAAAACGTGTGTATAAAAAAAAATTGCTAGATTAAGGTTTGATCTAGGTTAGTGTTTGGGTCAGGATTAAAGCTCATGGTCAGTCTTATGGGTGAGTGGTGGTACGGTTGGCATCAGCAGGCAATTTCTTGACAATTTTATGAAGATGAAGGATTAATAACATATCCTAAATATATTTTATGCTATATTTACTGATTTGTATCGTTTTACTTTAAAATATTCCCTGAGGAAGCCCACAGTAGTGAAACATGTCAGGATAAATCCATACTTGCCACCATCTACACGACAAGATACCTTCCATTATACGGCACAACCATACACAAGCTATACTAATGTATTAGCTGTTTGATAACAGCTATCTTGTGTTTGTGTTTTTAATTTCAATGTCTTAAAAAAAAAATTGGTTTTATGCAAATCTAATGCTTTATCACTATATCAGCACCTCAAAAATCCTGCCAAAAATATTTCTCTGTTTACACTTGTCTATTCAGGGATGTTGGTGCCTGCTTTGAATTTGTCACCAGCCCAGACCACCATCTTTGTCTCATGGTCAGTATATTTTTATGCAGGTTTAAAAAAAAATCAAAAATTAGGAAAAGTAGTAATGGACTTTGTAGGTATAATTAAAAGTGTTTTTACATTTTTATTATAGCAAAATAATTTTATTTTAACATGGACAAGTATCAAAGCACATATACCATAGAGCTAAAAAATTCCACTGACCATCTAGTGGCCAATTGATCCTCAACCAATATAGAGCTAAGATATATAGGATCATAACATCCCTGAGACTGCTATGTTGTCCAATATAAGGACACAGTAGGTAACCTGAACAGGTACTATCCTGTGAGAATATTGAAGGGGGTCAATATAGCCAACTCGGGGTATGTCAGTAGTACTCGATATTTGTTCAGCCTAAGCTCGACTAGTTTTTCGCAACAGTGCGCTTCCTCAGGAGCTAATCATATAGAACTAGTGGTAATAACACTTATTGCCAATAAAACAGAGCAGCTGGATGGGTGTGGGGATATCAAGGAACTGTGCAGGTCTTAATGGCCGATATGGGGGCACAATTTAGCAAAGTGTGTATATGTCTGTATAATCTTAAAAATCCTATATACCTGGAAATCCTATTTGACTGATCTCAGAGAGGATTATACAGCCATATATGCACTTTGCTATATTGCCTTGGTAGTCGCTTCCTGTAGATTGCGCCCCCATATCTGCCTTTAAGACCTGCACTGTTCCTTGATAGTCCCACACCTGTCCATCTGCTCTGTTTTGTTGGCAATAAGTGTTATTACCTCAATTTCTATATGATTACCGTATTTATCGGCGTATAACACGCACCCCAAGTTTAGGAGGGAATTTTAAGGAAAAAAAACTTACATTTAAATGCTCATCAATGCAGCCTTATCGTGTCCATCTGCAGCCTTGTCAGTGTCATTGCAGCCTTTTCAGTGTAGCCTTGCCCCAGTGTCCATTGCAGCCTTGTCAGTGCAGCTTTGCCCCAGTGCAGCCTTGTCAGTGCAGCTTTGCCCCAGTGCAGCCTTGTCAGTGCAGCTTTGCCCCAGTGCAGCCTTGTCAGTGCAGCTTTGCCCCAGTGCAGCCTTGTCAGTGCAGCTTTGCCCCAGTGCAGCCTTGTCAGTGCAGCTTTGCCCCAGTGCAGCCTTGTCAGTGCAGCTTTGTCCCAGTGCAGCCTTGCCCCCAGTGGTCAGTGCAGCTTTGTCCCAGTGCAGCCTTGCCCCCAGTGGTCAGTGCAGCCTTGCCCCCAGTGTTCATTACAGGCTTGGACAGATCGCCGCCGACATACACAAAGCGTGTAGTTTTAAAAATGGCGCCGCGGAGTTCAGAGGGACTCGGCGGAGCTGAACGAGCGCCGCCGAGAACACAGTGACTGGGCGGAGCCGAGATACACATAGCCGAGGGTTCTCGGCTCTTCTCGGCGCCGTTCACAGCAGGCCCAGTCCCTATGATGGACATAGCACAGGTCCAATGGCGGGACTGAGCGTGACTGTGAACGGCGCCGAGAACCCTCGGCTATGTGTATCTCGGCTCCGCCCAGTCACGGTGTGCTCCGCCGAGTCTCTCCGAACTCCGCGGCGCCATATTTAAAACTACACGCTATGTGAATGTCGACGGCGATCGCTCCGATAGATCACAAAATAGCGGGGATCGGCGTATAACGCGCACCCACGATTTTCCCCTAATTTCAAGGGGAAAAAAGCGCGTGTTATACGCCGATAAATACGGTATCTCCTGAAGAAGTGCATTGGTGCACAAAACTAGTCAAACTTCGACTGAACAAATAATGAGCAGAACAGAACTGACAAACCCCGAGTTGGCTATATTGACCCCCTTCAATATTCTCGCCAGGATGGTACCTGTTCAGGTTACCTACTGTTCTTACCAGTCTTGGGGATGTTATGATCCTTTATAGCTTAGCTATAAATTTGTTGAGGATCAGTTGGACCACTAGACGGTCAGTTGAATTTCTTATCGTACATCACGGGACACAGAGCCATAGTAGTTACTATGTGGGTTATAGGCCACCTTTAGGTGATGGACACTGGCACGCCCTAAGATAAAAAGTGCACTCCCTATATAACCCCTCCCACTGGTGGGAGTACCTCAGTTTTTTTTTGCCAGTGTCCTAAGGTGTTGGTCACGAGTAAAGATGTGCTGTGCTGAGCTCCACTGGAGCAATCCTTGCTGGGGCTAGTCATGCTGACCGGATCCATTCAAAGTGTCTCTTTTGGCCAAATTGAATGGTACCCGGGCCTCGTATCTGAAGAAACGGGGTTTTTGCCTGTGAATGCTTCTCTTTTTAGAGAGCTGGACCCTGGGATCCAGTACTTTTGGTAGTA
The DNA here is from genome assembly GCF_042186555.1 of Aquarana catesbeiana. Classification (NCBI taxonomy): domain Eukaryota; kingdom Metazoa; phylum Chordata; class Amphibia; order Anura; family Ranidae; genus Aquarana; species Aquarana catesbeiana. Next base: position 523,753,493 of record NC_133325.1, on the reverse strand, counting down.
AGGCCATAAAGTTTTACTGGCAGGGTGCTGTTGCAGGTCCAGGATTGTGGGTTTCCTCTAGGATCCCCAGCTCCTGAAGGTTTAACGGAACCAACCGTGAAGGGTCAATATTGGGTCTGTTGGTTTACACAGAAAACCCTGCGGCGGGAAAGGTAAGTGGAGTTTTCTAAGAAATTTTTTTGAATTTTCTTATGAATGTGTCCTTTAAGACAGTGGTCATCAACCATGTCCTCAGGGCTCACAAACAGGCCAGGTTTTATGTATTACCTTGGGGAGATGCAGACTAGAATACTGCAATCTCTGAGCAGAAAATTATATCACCTGTGATGAATTTCAGTTATCTTGCAAACCTGGCCTGTTAGTTGGCCCTGAGGACAGGGTTGATGACCACTGCTTTAAGAGTCTGTAAAATGTTGTCATGCCTGTGTGTCACCACCAGGGGCTGTATTGAGCACTCACCGCCTCATGGTTGAAACAGCGCCCTGTCAGAGAGCTGAAATGCTTCCTCCTCCTTCAGCCAGACAGCAGGACCTCTGGTAAGCTTGAGGGGGGTTTTTCTTCCCGCTTACCACCCCCCTGTGCTGATAATCTCCCCTTTGTGGGGAAGGAGTGCTCAGTCTTTTTTTTTTTTTTTTTTAAAAAGAGGAGGAACAAGTGCGACCAGCTTGGCGCCTTGCAACCCCCCTCTCCCCCCCGCGCCATGCTGTCTCTTGGTCTGAGAGGACCTGTAGTCCGCTGCTCGCGTGGGAAAACCCTTGCTTTAAAAAAAAAAGTGAGAGGTGCCGTAGACAACACTGGGGGGTGGGGCATGTCAGCTCTCTCCGTTGCCCAACATGAGGATGCACGTTTTTAAAAGCACATTGTGTGTTACTGCAGGCTGTGGAGGGACAAGAGCAAAGAGTTGGCGTTAAAGGTTTGGTGACACAAGCATTTCCTTTGACACATTTTTACTACTGCATCAGGCTGGGCATTAATAGCAGCAACTGTGCTGAACTATAGCTCAAGCAGTATATGCATTCCTCCTTGTACTTCTGCTTGTGCATCGGGCTATGGTAGAAGGGGGGTAAAAACACCTCAGTAAAGGGCTCTAGAAAGACTTATTTAGTCACATGGAAGCCTAGATCATCCCAGTAAGATGGCATCCTCCCCTGAGAGTAATATGGCTGGCCACGGTGAACCGTCAGGAGGGGCAAGTGTTGCAGCTGCTCTTAAACACTGCAGGCCCTGTGTATATTACTAAGAAGTTTTTTTTCTTCAACCATTTTAAGCTTAAAAGTTTAATGCTTTAATCGCATCCCGGAGTAGGACTAAGTGTAACAGGTCCCTGTCCATTGCTCAGGACCCTCATATTGAGGAACAAGCGAGAGATGGTGAATTTTCTCTTTAGGACCAGGAAAAGGCTGATGTCTCCTCTTCCGTAGAACCTGATTCGAAGGATTAAGCTCACAGGAAAGGTTGTTTTCAGTCACTCACTGAATTGGTCTGCTCCACATTTTTACTGCCAGTAACGCAATCAGTTGATGAGCCCACTTCTGCTTTGGGTTCACTAAAAGCCCCCCCAATCTGTTCATGCTTTTTTTTTATCCATTTATGGCTAAGAAAGCTTATGTATTCTGAGTGAGAGCACCCAGATGAAGTTTTTTTTTTTTCCTCTGAAAAAGTTCTCAATACTTTATTCCATGGAGGAAGGGTTTTATGGGGAGTTCCAGCAATTTACACTGCTATATCCTCTGTAAACAAAGACCTGACTTGTCCAGTAGACAATGCTCATATGCTAAAGGGTCCAACAGATAAGAAGTTGGAGTTCCTTTTTTAAAAGAAAAAAAGAAAAACTATTTTGCCTACAGGTTCAGTCATTCAAACCTGCACTGGTGTTCAGAGGCCTACGGCCACATCACCCTGAAAGCACCCGATCTCATCTGATCTTGGAGGCTAAGCAGGGTCAGGCCTGGTTAGTACCTGCATAGGAGACCGCCTGGGAATTCCATGTGCCATAGGCTTCTAGGACCAGTTTATAGAGGTACTCCAAGGTTATTCCTGATCAGCAGGCCCAGGGTTTGGCTGGCGCATCAGAAGCATTTTTTTTTTACAGTTGACGCTATGAAAGATTCTATTCTCCAGGCCTCACGGCTCATGCTAAGGCTGGTACGTGAGCATAGAATCCTATGGTTGAAAGATGGTCAGCCGAAGTGCCATACAAAAAGTTTCCCTTTTTATGGTGAACGGTTATTTGGAGACAATCTGGATAAGTATATCCAAAGATTTCTAATGGGAAAAGTTCCCTTTTTCTGGTTAAGAAGTTTAAGTATTTTTCTTTTAAATGTGCTTCTTTTCCAGTGCCAGGGGCATCTGCCTCCAGACAATCACGACGGCCTCCACCGTCAGGGTTCAAGTGGTAAACCTCAGGGTCAGTCCCAGGGTCAAAAGAGGACCTGGGGGAGGTAATCCACAAAACAAAATGCTAAAGCCTTATGAAAGGGTGCCCCCGCTCGCTCGGGTGGGGGCGCTTCTACAGCTTTCATGGGTCTGGTAGGAACAATGTCAGAGTTCCCATCTCCTCGTTTTCTCAGATCAAAATGTTCCCAGAGATCCAGTGAAAAGAACTCTCTCTTTCTAGCTTGGATCATCATCTCTTGTCTCAAAGAGTGATATCGGTGGTCCTCTTGGTAGAGCAAGGATTAGGGTTTTTCAGATCTAGACCGGGTTTGAATATCCATTCCTTTCGCATGGAGTCAATCCGATCAGTAGTCTCTGCCCTACATTGGGGAGAACTTCTGGCGTCAATCAACAACAAGGATGTTTTTTTCCATGTGCCCTTTTTTTCCCTGCTCACCAGAAATTTACATTTCAAGGTAGAAAAACTTCATTTTCAGTTTGTAGCTCTGCTGTTCCGTCTAGCTACTCCACCTCGAGGTCCTGGCTCCTCCTTTAGCCAGGGTAATGGCTCAAGGTATAACAATACTAGCCTATTTGGATCTTCTCTTCGTAGATCAATTCGGTAGCCCACTTAATTCAAATTTTGGTCACCACAGTTAGCTACCTGGAATACCTAGGTTGAAATCCTCCTTAAATCCATCGAGGAGATTGCAGCACTTGAGACTGATCATTGATACAACTCAGAAGAGGATGCTTTTTCCCCAGGAAAGGGTCAGTTCCATAAGGGAAATTATTAAGTTTCTCAAGTCAAAGAAGAATCCTTCTATTCGGCTTTCCATCTTGTTGGGAAAGATGGTGGTTTCTTGGAGGTCGTTCCTTATGCGCAGTTTAATTTAAGACTGCTGCAAAACAGTGTCCTGTCAACTGGGAACAAGAAGGCCTAAGCTCTGGGCTTCCTAATGCGTTTATCCCCCAATGTGCGTCAGAGCCCCAATTGGTGGTTGATATCCAAGAATCTTCAAAAAGAGGAATCCTTTCTACCAGTTACCTGGAAGGTGGTAACAACAGATGCCAGCCTTCTGGGCTGAGGAGCAGTCCTGGAAGAAGCATCTGTCCTAAGGAAATGGCCCAAATCAGTGTTAATATCTAAATTTTAATTGGCTTTATTAATAAGAATATGCATTTTCCATATTTGTGTGAATGATAGGACTTTGAGCTAATGATATTCAGATGACGACTCATTGACTGAAAATGCAGGTCAAGACCCTGTCAGAATTTGATGGATTTTGTAAATAATATATGTATGGGTTGAAAATCTTCCTATGTAACCGATACTTTGTTTGATATATGCGTTTATGTTTTAAATGGTCTGATGTTTAGTCTGACACATATATCTGGTTTCATGTTTAAAAGGTTTGGTTAAGTTAAAAACAGATGTTGCTCTCTGTTAGCCCCCACTTTTTGGAAGGAGGAGAAAGGGGAGTGTATGGGAGGGATTTGTGTTTGGGCGCGAATTTGAAAGACTGAGTTCATATATTCAAAGGATAAACAGCATCCTGGCTCTTTGCACACATCTACTGCTTCCAAGACACATCTCCCTCTCCAAGACACACAGCTATTCTATGCATACAGAATTACTTCCAGGACACAAGAAGTTAATCGGCCATTTTTAATAGGCCATGACAAAAGGGAAGCACATGGTCTAATGACTTTAAGTACTCTTTTCAGATCTTTGAAACAAATGAACTATATTTGAACATTTTTTGCATATATGAAACAACACTAATTCTGAATATGAATGTACTATTTTTGTAAGTATTTTCCAAGTTTATGTGTGTACAATAAAACACACGGTTTTGATTTAAGCTGACTCAAGCAGATATAATTCCAAAATTCGTCTCACGAGAAATCATCATTATTGAAGGCTTTTTATACAATATTAAGCCATTTATTTCAATCAGTGATGACCTTATCCATCAATATTCTAAAGATTTGGGCAGTACGCCTGGTCCTCGAGGCCTGGACGCCCAAACTACGGAATTGTCCTATCGGGATCCAATCTGACAGTGCCACAGCTGTGGCTTTTATCATTTACCAAGGGGGCACAAGAAGTCGCGTGGCCCAGGAAGAGGTGAATCATATTCTATCTTGGCAGAAAACAACATTCCTTGCCTATTTACAATTTTCATTCCAGGAATAGGAGTTGACAGACGGACTACTTGAGTTGCCAACAATTGTTCCTGGGAGAATGGTCCTTTTCACCGCAACATGTTTCTGTTGATATACCAGAAGATGGGGAGTTCCGGATGTGGAATTTTGTGTCAAGGACAAGGGATCCGATGGCATACGAAACAGATGCCTTGATTTTTTTTCTGTGGAATCAGTTTTTTTTTTTTTTTTTACTGATCTATGCATTCCCTCCTGTTCTGCTGCTTCCGCGCCTTCGAAGGATCTACAAGAAGGGAAGGAGGTGATTCTTGTGGTCTGCCAAGATCGCAAAGATGGCGGTGGGGAACCCTTGGACCCTACCACTATGGCCAGACCTTCTCTCGCGAGGTCCGGTATTCCATCCTACCTTACAAATGTGAAATTTAGCGGTTTGGCTATTCTGCATGAAGAGTATCAGTGTTGGCTGCTCTTTCTTGTAAGGAGCTGTATTGGTTGTTCATAAGGATGAGGCTGTATTGTGGCCCCATCCTCAATTCGTACCGTAGGTAGTATCGGGTTTTCATTTAAACCAGTATATTGTTCTGTCTTAAATGTTCTAATAGGGGAAAGGCGCTGTTCACAGATAATGGAAAAATCAAAAAACGCAAAAACACAACCCACCAGAAAATGGGAATGTGAATAAAAAATGTGAAAAATTAATGTACAATAAATGTGCAGTGTTCACCAAAGTCCACAGCAAACTATGTGAGAGAATCTGACTAAAATCCTGTAAGTTAATCCATTACATATATTACATGAAGTGTGAATATGCAAGTCACTACCATAAGTGAAAAGATGCAAAATCATACATGGTACAAGATGGATAAAGATGACATAAAAGTAATATCAGCATTTAAAAAACCCACTCACGTGCCAAATACCATAGACAATACATAAAAAATACATGTAAATGGGCCAAATAAACATCTGTGATCTTACTGATATAAATAATAACAAATCCATATGTATGGAGAAACAAGGAATCCTCATAGTGTAAGTCATGTTTGCAGGTTTTCCTTCATGTTGCACAGGTGATTTGAATCAGTCTTCTGATTCAAATCACCTGTGCAACATGAAGGAAAACCTGCAAACATGACTTATGCTGGCCATACACTATACGAAAAATCGGCCGAAAAATCGTTCGTATGGACACTTCGTTCGTTTTTCGGCAAGTTAGTGGGTACAAATCGATAATCGTTTGTGACGTTTTTGTGGAAAAAAAACGAACGGCATGTTTGGAAAATTTCTGCCGAACGTACGATAAATTGCAAGGTTAATGTGTTTCCCGTCCGAACTGCCTGCACTAGGTATATGTAAAAAAACGAACACAAAATTATTTATTCATGTCCACTGAACAGATTATCGGACATTATATGATGGCACGATCGTTTGCGGTCACGGTCGAACGTTCGTTTTTCGAAAATGGGTTCGGCTGATTTTCTGTATAGTGTATGGCCAGCATTACACTATGAGGATTCCTTGTTTCTCCATACATATGGATTTGTTCCGGTGGATACTTATGTAAAGAACAACGTGGATCTAGTTGGAAGGGAATCGCTGAACCTGAGAGGGGGATTCCGGGTCTCCAGGATTCCGGCCACAGGATTTATTCATGCTCTTCACCCCTGCAGGGGTTGGGCTTTCTGGTGAGTGAGGGCACAAGAGGGGGCCTGCCAGACACGGATACACTAACATTGAAATTCACTGGGGATTACATACCTGTCTGATATACCTTCACTGGACAATTTACATTGGACGATTTTGATTGTATCACATACACCAACTTATTTAATACTTGTTTGATTGCACATATCTATTACTCTCATTTTTTGATTAATTCACCTCAAATTACACAATTTTTTTTATCAACATTTTTTACTATTTATATCAGTAAGATCACAGATGTTTATTTGGCCCATTTACATGTATTTTTTATGTATTGTCTATGGTATTTGGCACGTGAGTGGGTTTTTTAAATGCTGATATTACTTTTTATGTCATCTTTATCCATCTTGTACCATGTATGATTTTGCATCTTTTCACTTATGGTAGTGACTTGCATATTCACACTTCATGTAATATATGTAATGGATTAACTTACAGGATTTTAGTCAGATTCTCTCACATAGTTTGCTGTGGACTTTGGTGCACACTGCACATTTATTGTACATTCATTTTTCACATTTTTTATTCACATTTTCACATTCCCATTTTCTGGTGGGTTGTGTTTTTGCGTTTTTTGATTTTTCCATTATCTGTGAACAGCGCCATGCCCCTATTAGAACATTTTTGTTATGTGGATTTCACTTCAGTGTTTCCATTTTGCTTGGGGGGCTGCAGTTCCTTGCTAATACTGATCCTAAGCGCGGAATATTTGATTTTTTTATATTTTATATTGTTCTGTCTTAATTTTTTTACAGAACTTCGTTTCTGTGGAAGAAGGGTCACTACATTTTCTTGATGTGGCGAGAGCGGTCAGGGTCTATTGAAAGTGACCGCTCAGATTCGTAAACAAAGGTTTTGTTTGTGTTGGCAGATGGTCCTAAAAGAGTACAAGCAGCATTGAAATCTACTGTTTCTTAAAGATTCGTCAAGTGATTGTTCAAACTTATGGTTTTTAGAGGAAAGTTCCTCCTTTTCATATTAAAGCGCACTCCACCAGGGCTGTTAGTGCTTCTTGGGCAGTGCATCACCAAGCCTCCATGGCTTAAATCTGCAAGGCCGCAACTTGGTCTTCAGGCCATACATTTACCAGATTCTATCAAGTAGATGTAAAAGGCATGAGGACATCACCTTTGGGCGCAGTGTACTGCAGGTTGCAGTATGAGTCCTCTAGTCTCTTGGTGCCCTACTTTTGTTGTGTCTCCCTCCCTTCAGTTGGCATTGCTATAAGACATCCCACATAGTAACTACTATGGCTCTGTGTCCCGTGATGTGAGATAAGAAAATAGGATTTTTATACCAGCTTACCTGTAAAATCCTTTTCTTTGAAGTACATTACGGGACACAGAGGTCCCTCCTTTCTTGGTATACACGTGTATTGCTTTGCTACAAAACTGAGGTACTCCCACCAGAGGGAGGGGTTATATAGGGAGTGCACTTTTTAATTTAGGGCATGCCAGTGTCCATCACCTGAAGGTGGCCTATAACCCACATAGTAACTACTATGGCTCTGTGTCCCGTGATGTACTTCAAATAAGAGGATTTTACAGGTAAGCTGTTATAAAAATCCAATTTTTTTAGCTCACAATGTATGGTATATGTGCTTTTATACATGTCTATGTTAAAATATATTCTTTTGCTACATAAATTATGTAAACTCTTTTAGGCCCCTTTCACTCTACCGCAATTTTGCTGCCATTTCAGGGAATGCCTGTGTGATGGAGTTTAGGTCCATAGACCTCAAGTTTAAAGTCAGACCAAAGTAGTACAGGGACTACTTTGAAATCACACAGATATGAATGGTACTCATTGGAAATCATGGGGTACGACTTGACATGCGGCTTTGCAGTCTCAAGTCGCAGGACAAGTCGCACAAGTGTGAAATGGGCCATAGTTATGCCTACAAAGTCTATTCCTTCTTCATTTTCAATTTTGCTTGATAACTATTAGGACGTTGGCATAGTGTATCTTTTTGGTGTCCGCAGTACCACCCTGTTAGGACATCACTATTTGGACCATTAGGATTAAAAACACAACACATTTTTAATTGGTATCAGTATTCGTATCCCTGTCAGTATGTTTTATGTAGGGGCAAAAAAAAGCAAAACTATTGTTTCTGCGCTGTACTACAGGTACAAACAACACTATCACGTGTAGTATACTTTTTTTTTAATTTTATTTTTTTTATCCCATCAGTGCAAAAGTATAGAAGGGTTTAGTTATGTTTTAACTGCTTGCCGTCTAGCGAACGACGATATACGTCAGCACAATGGCACGACTGCGCAAATGGGCTTACCTGTACGTCCCTTTTAAATCGTGGGCTAGTGGGCGTTTCCCTGTTCTGCCTAGCAACATGACCGGGATCTACTGCTCCCTGTCATCGGTAGCAGTGATCTCTGTCTAGTGAGCCCATCTCCCCCCTACAGTTAGAACACGCTGAGGGAACCCCTTGATTGCTCCCTGGTGTTTAACACCTTCCCTGCCAGTGACATTTACATTTGCATTTTTTTAGCACTGATCGCTGTTTAAGACCCCTTTCACGCGGAGGGCATTTTGCCGGCGCTATAGCGTTAAAAATAGCGCCTTCAATCCGCCCTCATACAGCTGCAGCATTATCTCCAGTGTGAAAGCCCGAGGGCTTTCACACCGGATCGCTGCGCTGGCAGGACGTCAGGAAAAGTCCTGTCAGCAGCTTCTTTGGAGCGATTAAGGAGCGGTGTGTTTACCGCTCCTCCACCACTGCTCCCCATTTAAATCAATGGGGCAGCGCTGGGATACCGCTGGCAAAACGCCGCTATTGCGGCGCATTGCGGGCGGTTTTAACCCTTTCTCTGCCGCTAGTGGGGGGGGTAAAAGCGCCCCACTAGCGGGCAAAATGCGCCGCAAATCCGACGGTAAAACGCTGCTAAAAATAGAAGCGTTTTACCGCCAAAGCTATAGGCGGCTCGGTGTGAAAGGGGTCTAAATGTCACAAATGGTCCCAAAATAGTGTCAAAAGTGTCGCCGCCAGTACTACTTAAAAAATAATTAAATAATAATAATAGAAATGCCATAAATCTATCCCCTATTTTGTAGATGCTATAACTTTTGCGCAAACCGATCAATATACACTTATTGCAAATATTTTTGATAAAAAAAAAAAAAATGTATAAGAATATATATTGGCCTAAACTGAGAAAGAAATTTGTTTTTTTTTTTTTGTTTTTTTTTTTTTGGGAATATTTATTATAGCAAAAAGTAAAAAGCTCTGTGGTGACAAAAGGACGTCAATTTTGTTTGGGTGCAACATCGCACGACCGCACAATTGTCAGTTAAAGCCACGCAGTGCTGTATCGCAAAAAATGCTCTGGTCAGGAAGGGGGTAAATCCTTCCGGGGCTGAAGTGGTTTGCGTGTATTGTGTAGGTTGCCTTTGCTCACTCCTCTTTTGAGACTATTAGTTGCCTAGCTGTCATGCTGATGCTTTGACTTGCTGATGCTTTCACAACATTTTTTGAGTTGCTGAACCACCAGTAGAGATTATGAATTCTGATGCTCGTTTACAGCAAGCTTGTTCTGGCTATGTGACTTAAAAGCATTAAAGCCAGACACAACCTTGGCTTTTTTAACCCACCCAAGGATACTAAGAGCCCTTGCACACTGGGGCGGCGTCGGCGGTAAAACGCCGCTATTATTAGCGGCGTTTTACCGTCGGTATGCGGCCGCTAGCGGGGCGGTTTTACCCCCCGCTAGCGGCCGAGAAAGGGTTAAATACCACCGCAAAGTGCCTCTGCAGAGGCACTTTGCCGGTGGTATAGCCGCGCCGTCCCATTGATTTCAATGGGCAGGAGCGGTAAAGGAGCGGTATACACTCCGCTCCTTCACCGCTCCGAAGATGCTGCTAGCAGGACTTTTTTTACCGTCCTGCCAGCACACTGGATACACAGCAGTGGCACTTTCAGGTCGGTTTGCAGGCGCTTTTATTAGCGCAATAGTGCCTGCAAACCGCCCCAGTGTGCAAGGGCTCTAAATAAAAAAGTGTGTGTATGTTAATGCATTAAGCTTCATCCCTCACCCACACATTGCCTTTAACAGTAATAAGATGTTAATAAAACCCCAAAAAATTTAGTTTATGCAAGTTCTGTATATATGTGGGCACCTTTTACCCACTTTGTGATCCTTTTGTAGGTAAAAATTATATATATATTTTTTTTTTTTTAACTATTTTTATACATTCAGTTTTGCTTGTTTTGTGTAAGTAAAGTCAATTTATTTAATATTCGATATTGAAAAATGCAGTAAATGTATTGTGCTGTTAGGTTGTCACAGTAATATGGTTTGTTATAAATATATAGTCACTATCTCACAAAAGTGAGTACGCCCCTCACATTTTTGTAAATATTTTATTATATCTTTTTATGTGACAACACCGAAGAAATGGCACTTTGCTACAATGTAAAATAGTGAGTGTACAGCTTGTTTAACAGTGTAAATTTGCTGTCCCTTCAAAATAACTCAACACACAGTCATTAAAGGGGTTGTAAACCCACGTGTTTTTTCAGCTTAATGCATCCTGTGCATTAGGGTGAAAGAACTTCTGACACTGACCGGCCCCCTAGCTACCCCGCCCCCACCCTCTCTGCCCGGGGTTCTCGGCTCTTGATTGGATAGATTGATAGCAGCGCATCCATTGGCTCCCGCTACTGTTAAATTTAAATGATGCGGGCTCCGGGAGGCGAGGCCGAGTCCGGCATTCTGTGTCTATGGACGCAATTGATGGACTCGGGACGCAATGGGGTTTACGGATGCGAGGAGGAGCCGCGAGCACAGTTGGGGGAGCCCAGAAGACAATGATCGGGGCCACACTGTGCAAATTAACTGCACAGTGGAGGCAAGTATATGTATGTATGTTTAAAAAAAAAAAAAAGAGGGTTTATCTCTTTAACCCCTTTAACCCCTTTAATGTCTAAACTGCTGGCAACAAAAGTGAGGTAAGTGAAAATGTCCAAATTGGGCCCAATTAGCCATTTTCCCTCCCCGCTGTCATGTGACTTGTTAGTTTTACAAGGTCTCAGGTGTGAATGGGGGGAGCAGGTGTGTTAAATTTGGTGTTATCGCTCTCTCTCTCATACTGGTCACTGGAAGTTCAAAATCACACCTCATGGCAAAGAACTCTCTGAGGCTCTGAAAAAAAAAATTGTTGCTCTACACAAAGATGGCCTAGGCTATAAGAAGATTGCCAAGACCCTGAAACTGAGCTGCAGCATGGTGGTCAAGACCATACAGCGGTTTAACAGGACAGGTTCCACTCAGAACAGGCCTAACCATGGTTGACAAAAGAAGTTGAGTGCACGTGCTCAGTGTCATATGTTGAGGCTGTCTTTGGGAAACAGACGTATGAGTGCTGCCAGCATTGCTGCATAGGTCGAAGGGGTGGGGGGGGGGTCAGCCTGCCGGTGCTCAGACCATACGAAGCACACTGCATCAAATTGGTCTGCATGGCTGTTGTCCCAGAAGGAAGCCTCTTCTAAAGATGATGCATAGAAAAGCCCGTAAACAGTTTGCTGAAGACAAGCAGACTAAGGAGTTTGATTACTGGAACCATGTCCTGTGGTCTGATGAGACCAAGATAAACTTATTTGATTCAGATGGTGTCAAGCATGTGTGGCGGCAACCAGGTGAGGTGTACAAAGTAAGACAAGTGTGTCTTGCCTTTAGTCAAGCATGGTGGTGGGAGTGTCATCGTCTAGAGCTGCATGAGTGCTGCCAGCACTGGGGAGCTACAGTTCTTTGAGGGAACCATGAATGCCAACACGTACTGTGAAATATTGAAGCAGAGCATGATCCCCTCCCATCGGAGACTGGGCTGCAGGGCAGTATTCCAACATAACCCCAAACACACCTCCAAGACGACCAGTGCCTTGCTAAAGAAGCTGAGGGTAAAGTTGATGGACTGGCCAAGCATGTCTCCAGACCTAAACCCTATTGAGCATTTTATGTGTCACATAAAATGCAGCCTGTGTCACCACCAAATTGCAGCAGCGTGTGTCACCACCAGATTGCAGCAGCGTGTGTCACCACCAGATTGCAGCAGCGTGTGTCACCACCAGATTGCAGCAGCGTGTGTCACCACCAGATTGCAGCAGCGTGTGTCACCACCAGATTGCAGCAGCGTGTCACCAGATTTTTTTTTTTTTTTTTTAAAGGGCCAGCTTTAAAATTTTTTTTTTTTTTTACTTTTTTTTTTGAGACAGCCTGGAGGGGGGGGTGGCGCCCTCTATGGACGGGCCACCACTGCTTTGGGCCCAATTTGGACATTTTCACTTAGGGGTGTACTCACTTTTGTTGCCAGCGGTTTAGACAGTAATGGCTGTGTGTTGAGTTATTTTGAGGGGACAGCAAATGTACACTTTTATACAAGCTGTGCACTCACTACTTTTATATTGTCACAAAGTGTCATTTCTTCAGTGTTGTCAAATGAAAATATATATAATAAAATATTTACAAAAATGTGAGGGGTGTATTCATTTTTGTGAGATACTGTATATGTATGTAGCTGCTCTACATAGTCTGTGAGGGTGCGCTGTGGCAGTGCTTGTTCTTCCTTGCAGTAACGAGCTGTTTTGGGCTTGGTAGTTTCAGTCCTGAGGGTTAAAATTTACATCACATGGATTAAACACATATTACTAGGGAAGGGGTTGTTTTTTTTTCATCCAATCCACAGATGCTGCTCAGAGTCCCTCAAGAGACCAAAGGCAGGATTCGGGCGGTTTGGAGCATCAGAAGGTAAAACCTGGTATTTATTGACCTTGTACAGAGCCCCCCTTCTCTGTACCTGCCAACGTTGGATCTCCAGGCTGCATTTTCAAACCGTTGAGGTTCCACTGGAGTCCATCGAGCAGGGACAGAGTTACCCATCTCTGTTCCTTAATACACGCAGCTTTTTTCAGAGCTGTATAAATGATGCAGCAGTTTTGTACCGGCCACCAGAATAGCTACGTTTTTATTACCCTCTTTTCAGTTAGTTCATAGTTACATTTTGTATGCCAAAGTCATCTACTCAAATGTTTCTCATGTATTTAGATTGCTGTGGGCAGACATTATAGTTGATGTTGTGCTAGGGGGGTTTGTGGATGAGTACAGTGAATGCATTTTGGATGTCAGCATCCCTCTTGTACTTACCATTTGGATGAAATGTGGTTATTAATTCCAAATGGCAACGAAAGAGCAGTTAAAGTGATTGTAAAGACTCTTTTTGTTTTTTGTTTTTTTAAATGACAAACCTATTCTACTTACCTCCTCTGTGCAGTTAGTTTTGCACAGAGCAGCCCGGATCCTTCTCTTATCGGGTCCATCTTTGCTAGCCCTACCCTCCTTTGAGTGTCCCTCAGCCAGCAGCTTGCTACAGGGGGCACCCAAGCCGAGTCAGAGCCCCGACCTTGCCCCGCCACCTCTCTCCCCTGATTGGCTGACTGACTTTGACAGCCATGGGAGCCAATGGCGCCACTGCTCTGTTCCAATCAGGAGGAGTGTCCTGGATGGCTGAGGGGATAGTGGATATCGCTGGAGAGAGAAGGGGCTCAGGTAGGTTATTAGGGGGTGCTGGAGGGGCTGCTACACACAGAAGGTCTTTTATCTTAATGCACAGAATGCATTAAGTTAAAAAACCTTCTGATTTTACAACTCTAAGGGAAATGTAGGCCAGGCTGTCATAAGCTTGGTGCCAAGGAGTTGTAATACACCTATGGTTTGCCTACGTGGTAAGCATTTCATCTGATGAATTCACACAGCTCACATGGTTTCATTATGGCATTTTTCATATACATTATGGTTATTGTCATTTCAGAAGTTTCTTTTAATGTTGCCGTATTGATATTGCTGATGTTTGAAAACACTGAAATGATCATGTCTGAAATCTACCATCTTTTTTTTTTTTTTCTAATAATGATGCTCATCTGCTTAAAAGTGCCAATGTACTGTGCTTTAAAGTAGATGTGTAATAGAGCAGTGTTGCTGTGTACCAGAAATTAATTAAAACTTATATATGCTTGAATGCTACGTACAGCTGCAAATAATCTAATATCTTCTCCCAGGCTGTGTTTCATTTGCAAAGTGAATTTAGAGTTGCCTAGCAAGGTGGTCGGTACAGAATTGCTGCATCTCTTTTGTCCATCTCCATTAAAACAGTGCTAATTTTTTCTTCTATAATTTTCTATTCTCTCAGAATCCTGATGAAAATAAATTACAGGAGATAGATGAAACAATTTTGGCTTCTTCACTTTGCAAGCGCCTTGCAGAAGAAGGTATGTTATGTTTAGAGCTTCTAGTGCAAATTATTTGTAATACATCAATACTTTGCAAGTAGATTTAATTCAGATAATTTTGCTTCTTCACTTCAAAATAAGTTTTGGGTTTTATAACTGTATTAAATATAAAATCATAATTTTACTTTTATTCTTCTGTTTTGAATGAATATCATTTGCTTTTTGTTAGATGGTGAAGATTCTGCTGTTTGTAAGCAAGCTCGCCTGGACCTCCCATTTGAAGAATGGGATGGTGCTGGACTACCTTGGTGGTTTTTGGGAAATCTCAGGTCAAACTATGACCCTCGAAGTCATGGATCTACAGATATTCCATCAAATCAGGTGACATACACATCTTGTTCACACCTTTGTGATATCGTTGAAGTGGAATTCCAGCCAAAATTAAAAAATCTAACCTTTGTTTACCTAACAAATATAGTATACCTTTGTATTAGGCGCTATTTGAATTGCTAAATGTATGATTAGAAATTACAATCTAATCTAGACATTCGGCAACCTTCTGGCCTTTTACTGACAGACACTTCCTGGTACCGTTGTCAGTATCTGTTCATGCAGCTATGTTAAAGTCCTGCCCAGCCCTGCCCCCATCCAGACATCACAGGCTCTCTCGCGAATGAAAGTGTAAGAAATAAGAGACTGGTGGATTAAGAAATAATAATGTTATGCAGATCTTTGAATCAAAACTGACAGAGGGTAAAGGGAGCTGGATGCCAGCAGAGCTGTCAGTGTAGCCTGGAGTGCTCTGGGGTTCAGCACAAATCGCAGTCCACATTGCCCACTGCTGTACCTTTTTTATGATCCAGGAGTTCAGTCCAGGTGAAGAAAGTAACTAAATGTAAGGTTTAGGCTGAGTGCAGAGAAAACCTTCCCAAGCTGGCTGGAGGGTCTGAAGGAGTAGAAAGCCAAGCAGCCAATCACATCCTGCCTGCTGTGCAGAGTGCTACGAAATTTATAAAACAAAGGCACAGGCTGGGTACCTGCTTGTACAAGGTCGGTTCAGAAGTTGATGACCAGAAAACAGTCACAGAAGAGCTAGTGGTACTTGAAGTGGGGAGCTCACTCCAGCCCTTCTCAGACAGCTCTCCCTGCTTTCAGACTCCAGGGCACAGCCAGCAAGGATCCACTAATTCTTGTTGTCCAACTCCTGAACCAGACCTTGTACATGTGGGTACCCAGCCTGTGGTTTTCTTCTTCCCTTTCCGTAACACTTTGCACAGCAGGCAGGATGTAATGGTCTGCTCAGCTTTCTCCTCCCCTAAAGTCTCCAAGCTAGAATAAGCTAGAATATCTCACTTCATACTGTCTCACCTGCCAATGATTAGCAGCCCTCCATGCTGCCTTGCACAAAGCCTCTCTAAGTGTCTGTGCTCCTTTCTTAGAGCAAGAATGTTTTTTACTCCCAATTTGTTCACTGCCCCAAAGGCAAGAAAGGGTATCTGGTTTATTTTTGACATAAAAATGCTAAAAATGTTATTTTTGTATAAAGATTCTGTATAGAATCTATCCAACCTTTGCTTTCCACCTTCCAGGAGACTTTGTGAACTCGGACATCAAGGATGTCTACCTGCATGCCCCATCCTTGCAGCACGTTATTAACTGCTTCGATACTGGATACGTTTACCCCCTTCCTACCCAAGCAAATTTTCAGCTTTCAGCGCTGTCACACTTTGTGTGGTCATGCAACACTGTACCCACGTGAAAGTTTTTATCTTTTTTTTACACAAATCAAGCTTTTTTTGGTGGTATTTAATCCCTACTGTTTTGTTTTTTTTTTAAATTGGCTTCTAAGTAAACTAAAGACTGAAAACTATGGAAAAAAAACTGTTTTTCTTGGTTTCTTTTAGATTTTGCAAATTAATAGTCCTTCATATATAATCCAAAATGTATACTGCTACATTTCTTTGGTGAAAATAACCCAAATCAGTGTATATTATTTAGTCTGTAGAAAAGTCCACAAACTATGGTGTATATACAGTATATCTGAAAACTGATCTAATTTCTTCAGGCCCAAAAATGCCAGGACAGTACAAATATCCCCCAAATTAGCCCTTTTTGGAAAGTAGACAGTCCAGTGTATTAAGTAAGAGGCATGGCGAGTTTCTTGAAGTTTGTAATTGTTTTTTTTCTCAATTTTTTTGAGCAATTTTACATAGTCAGCAGTGCAGTAAAGAAACATAACAAAGCATAAAAATTATGCAATGTATCCATCCTATAAAAAAATATAATTAACTGTCCTTAAGTACTTAAATAAACAAATTGGCGCTTTGGTAAACATATAATAAAGTGTGTCCATTAGTGAAAAGTAGTCCACATTCTCTTTAACCCCTGGTTAGCAGACACTGTGACTTAATCACCATGGTGCAGCCCACCACCAGCTCTTGGGCATACACCAGACAATGATGTCCCAAAAAATCTTAAAAACCATAGTGTAAGACTGTTTTTATGAGTGCATATTTTTATTAAAAGCAGCAAGTTGATTTTACAATCGGCTTAGTCAGATTGCAGTGTAGCGATCCTCACTCCTCCTGGCAGCGTTACCATGTGAATGCGCCCACTTTCACAACACAGCCTGCTGCCCATCTGCATTGCTCATTTCCACTAACACGCACATTGGACAGCCACGGTACTAACGTGTTTTGTTGGTTTATCGACTGTCTTAAAGGTTGAGGCCAGTCTACGTGCGTGTTCTATTTATCCCCCCGGAATGGCAGAGCACCGACGTCTTAAAGCGGTATATTGCTAGATTGCATGTATCCACAAGTGCTAAATCTACTCGAAATTCTACATATCAACCCTAATGTTTTTAAAACCGCACAATAAAATGAATACCGACAAAACACGCTAGGGCGTGGCTTTCCTACATGTGCGTGTCAGTGTGGATGGGTAGCAGGCTATGTTGTAAGATTGGCTGAATTTAAATCAAAACAAACACTGTCAGCTGTCAGGAAAAGTGAGGATCACTATATTGCTATCTGATTTCTGATTAAGGAGATTGTTTTTATGTGAGTGCATATTTTTAATAAAAGAAGGAAGTTGATTTTACAGTATTATACTATGTGTTTTTTAAAATCTTTTGAGGCATAATCTGGTTAACATTCTCTCACAATGTGTTGTAAGATATTTGGAGAGAACCCTGAACTGGGGGATGCATTGATGCATCTATCCGTTCATTTGATGTCTCATGCTGTTTGAGCCCAATTTTTTACATTTTGGGAAATTCTAGCTGGCGAGTGTATGTCTGAGAGCTGGTGATAGGCTGCCCTCCCTTTTAGTCACAGTGGTGGAAATAAGAAGCTTTGCAGTCTACTGACAAGGGGTTGAAGCGATTTGGACTGCTTTTCACTAATGGACACTTTGTTTTTCATGTTTACCACAGAGACATTTGTTTAAGTATTGAAGCACAATTTCTTAGGGATTGATGCATTGTATAATTTATTTTATTAGGCACTGTATTAAATGAGGGTTAACCTTATGCACTATCATATTAAAGTTTTTTTTATTATGGCTGCCTGTATTCATTATTGATTGGGCTTCTGTTTTCACCATTGAGTGCAGACTGGGAATAGTTTTGATCTATTACAAGTTAATTGCCCTTCCCTTCGGGCTGTTTTCTGCACCTCACATTTCTAACAAGGTGCTGGCTCCAGTTCTAGCCTTGCTATGCTCTCAGGGCATTCTCAAGCTAGGATACGTGGACAACCTCTTACAGAGGGAACAGTTGGCACAGATTTTATCAATGTCCACTGTACTGTTCAGACTTTACAAAATTTCTGTTGGATCCTGAACTTTCAGAAGTCATTGCTAAAGGCAATCTATCACGTGGTGTTCCTAGGTCTCTCTTTTTTTTTTATGGATAATTATCAGTCCAGGAGAAACTAATGACCTTTCCGTTCCCAGGTTCAGAGCTTGCATTTAAAGATGTCCTACTCTGCTTTTGTGTTAGTGTTCTGAGTTTGATGGTGATCTCCGTTAAGGCAGTCTCCTTCACAGTTTAACTCCATATATTTGCAGATCGACATTATGGCTGTGTGGAACAAGAATGCGCACTCTCTATATAATCATATGAGCTTGACTCTCAATACCAGGTTATTCCTGGCCTGGTGGCTCACAAATCCATCTTGACAATCCTTTCCAGTCTTGTGCTTATATTTGATCTATCCTCTGCTCCCAGAGTCTTCACAAAGGTCCTTGCACTGCTTCTTTTCATTCTATAAGCTAAGCACATCCAGGTCACAGGTTATCTAGGCAATCTGCTTTTTAACCACTTGCCACCAGCTGTGGACTTTGAGTGGTTATACCGGGATGATGCTTGCAGCAGCTTTTTTTTTAGAGAGGGCAACACTAATTTCTTTTAAAAGCAATCCTAGTGGCCAATTAGCCACTGGATTGCTTTTACAAGCGGAGGGAGGGGGTCCCGCCACTTTCTCAGGCTCTTCCATTCCATTGAAGAACCCATGCTCGCAGCCAGCACTTCCACCAGCTGACCCTAGAACTGATCAGGGACCAGAACAGCCTCAATCATCTCTGTTGTCTAAGACAGTGGTTCTCAACCTCAGTCAAGTACCACCCCCAACAGGCCATATTTGCAGGTTTTCCTTTTATCTTGCACAGGTGCTTTAAGTCAGAGTCAATGGCTTGGTATTTTGGACAGCTTCCCAAAACATGGCCTGTTGGGGGTACTTGAGGACTGAGGTTGAGAACTACTGGCCTAAAACTGGAAGCGAGGAATATTTCATCACTTCCCAATCCACCAGTTGCGAACAAACCATTACTGCCTTGTAAAAAGTATTGGATCATACTGATCTTGGTATGATCCAAAACTTTTAAGGGCAGAGGAGACGTCTGGGGTCTAATAGACCCCAGATATCTCAGTAAAGAGGACCTGTCGCTACTAGTTGCTGTTACAAAGGATGTTTACATTCCTTGTGTTAACAATAAAGAGCTCTTTCAAACTGAGGCGCCTTTCAGGCGTTTTTGCGCTAAAAATTGCACCTGAAAACTGCTTCCCGTTCATTTCAGTGGAAGCTTTCCCACTGGGGCAGTTCACTAGCAGGGTGTTGCAAAAAGTCCTGCCAGCAGCATCTTTGGGGCATGTTTGGAGCTCTTTAACTACTTCAATACAGGGCACTTATTCACCTTCCTGGCCAGACCAGCTTTTAGTGCTGTTGCACTTTGAATGACATGACAATTGCGCGGTCATGCTACACTGTACCCAAATTAAATTTTTATCATTTTGTTCCCACAATTAGATCTTTCTTTTGGTGGTATTTGATCACCTCCTGGGATTTTTATTTTCTGCTAAACAAATAAAAAAAAGACTGAAAATTAAAAAAAAATATATATTTTTTTTGTTTCTTTTACAAAACTTTGTAAATGTTTTCTCCTTCACTGACCGGCACTGATGGGGCTGCACTGATGGGCACCAATGAGGTGGCACTGATGGGGTTGCACTGATGGGCACCAGTGAGGTGGCACTGATAGGCGACATGGATGTACACTAATGAATGGTACTGATGGGCATCACTGATTGGCAGGCATTGTTTGGCACTGATTTGCATCCATTGTGTGCACTGATTGGCATCACTGATGGTCCTGGTGGCGTCCCTGGTGGTCCAGTGTGGGAATCCAGGGGGGGGAGGGGTGCGCTGCGCTGATCGATCAGCACAGACCCCCCCTGTCAGAAGAGCAGCCGATCAGCTCTCCTCTACTCGTGTCTGACAGAGTGAGGAAAAACTGATAAACGACTTTTCCTGTTTACACGGTGATCACGTGGTAAAGAGTCTCCGTCAGAGAGACTCTGGCAGTGTTTCAGACTGATAACCGCGATGCGCGCCCCCGGGGTCACACAGCGGCTTGTTATCCTGAAGGACGTCATATGACGTCCGGTCAGGATAACACAACCACTTTGCTGACGTCATTTTACTATGGCGGGCGGCAGGTGGTTAAAAAGCACCTCAAAAATGCCCCTGTCCATTAAAATGAATGGGAAGAGCTGCAAAACTGCTTTTTTTTTTTTTTTTTTTTTTTTTTTTTTTAATCGTGCCGTTGATTCTGCAAAAACAGAGCTAAAGCACCACAAAAATGTCAGACTTTTTATGGGCATTTTTTTGAGCGCCTCAGTGTGAAAGGGGTCTTAAAGCACCTTGTACTTCCTTGGGACCTTAGCTTGGTTCTCTGTCCTGCAGAAGCCATACTTTGAAACCATCAGGGAACTTCCCTTGCCATGAGCTCTCCTGCAAAGTAGTTTTCTTAGTGGCTGTCATGTTAGTCAGATGTGTCTGAGTTAGCAGCTCTGTTTTTGTCTTTGGAGCCATTCCTTGCTCTCCACTGGGACAGAGCAGTCCTGTGTCCAAGACTTAGGTGGTGTTAGTCTCCCACATCAACAAAGACCTAGTCTTTTCTACTTTGTGAACACAAGAAGAAACCGAGCATCCAGCTGGCCGCTCAGTGCAACGCTTAGAGCTTTAAAGCATTTGTTACCCTAGAAAAAAAAATAAAAAAATGTATCCTGTTCCCTTAAAGCATGAACAACAGCACAGTGTTTGTGCTGTGTCATTTGCCCCCCTGTATCATATAAAATAACTGTAGTCCATTTTACGTGCCTCTGTTATCAGCTGCTGTCCTCTTTCCCACCCCCCCCTTTCCCCCCCTCTGCCTGTCAGTTGTCAGTGCCCGCCCCTCTCCTCCTGCAGAAATAATTATTATTTTCAGGCACTCACCTGCCTTCCTTAATGCTCTGTGCCCAGTGTCTGTTTTATTAAAAAATGCCATTCTGTACCGTATTTCTGAGCGTGTCCAGCCGCCCCTCTCCTCCCGACTGACATCAGCGGGGGGATGGGGATTCTAGGCCCCTCCCGCTGTAGCTGTCAGATCGGGAGAGGGAGTAGCAAGCCGGTCACGTGAGCAGCGCTGGGAAATACAGTATAGAACGGCATTTTTTAAAAATAAAACATACACTGGGCACATAGTATTAAGGAAGACAGAGGTGTGTGCCTGAAAATAATAAAGTGGTGTTACGACCACTTTTACTGACAGAAGCTAACCAGCCAAAATGCAACGAGTGTTCAGGCTGACTTGTAGTGATTGCAACGGGAAACCCACAATTGAGACAAAAAAATAAATGTATAAATAAACATTTAATGTGTAATAACATTCAAGCGGGTAGCCTTTTAACCTAGATACACACTATACAATTTTTTCTCTTAGGTTTTTTTTTTAGATTTACCAAAACCATATAATATGAGATCAAACCTTTAACAGTTTTAATTTGTATGCAATCAGGCAGGCACTACATGGTTTTGGTAAATCTAAAGACAATCAAACAACAAAAGTTGTATAGTGTGTATCCAGCTTTAGGCTAGACCGAGAAAACTATCACTGAGAGTGTGCTGCTGTCAGAGGAGAAGGAAGGAGTCCAGCTGTGCAAAAAACAAACAGGCAGAGGAAAAATACAGCATGACCGCTCTGGTGTAGTATAACCATGACAAGCCTTTATTACATAAAATGGATAAATCCTATTCACAAAGGTGGAAACCTGGACAATGATAAACAAAAGACACAAGCCACTGTCAGTTTACTATCCCAGTGTGCAGGGACAAGACAGTTACAAACTCGGCGTCCAGATCGCAGTGTGTATGTCGGCTCCACAATGCATCTAAAAAGCCGCTCTGACCCCTGGCATGTAACACTGGGGTGTTAAAATTCATAGCAAAGAACTCGAAAACTGATAAATTATTTGATCACTGTCTCATAAAAACGACACATGTAAAACCTCATTAGCCTTTAAAAGATTAAGTTACTGACAATCTATACTCTCCATACCCTATGGTACCTCTCTGTCCATAGGATCCATTTCCAAAAAAAAACTAACTTAAGACATATAGATATATGAATAATAATGTAAATATCATTAGGGATAAGGGTCCCCACATGCATAAACCTCCTTCATGCAACGTATGAAAAATATATTACCCACTAAAAAGAATGTGGGACTATAACCGTGATGGTATCAAAGGAGAAGTACAGCCAAAGCTTGTTTGGCTGTACTTCTCCTGTGGATCACAGTAGTGCAGTTTGTTCTACTTCTGTGACCTGTTTTCTGCAGGCTGAAGCCCACTGTCAGCTGACCTCAGAGTTGGTCCAGGCTTGGGCAAGATTGCTACAATGGAGTCAGGATCCACCCACATGCCTGGACCGGTACCCTGAGCCAACCACTCCCTCCCTCTCCACAGCCCAGCGCTCCATTGAGCGTGGGGGGGGGGGGGTAGGCAGAGCAGAGAGCTGTGAGAACCAAGCGATCGGCAGTGTTCGATCATTGGGTTCTCAGTGTTCAAGGAGTCAGGGGGACAGATGCAGCATCGGACCGATGCTTCATCCATTCTGGGGGGGGAAAAAAAACCCATACGCCTTTTAAGTGTCTTCAAAGTCTGCCTGAAGAATGAGTGTAATAAAAAATAAAAAAATCACAACTGAAAGCAAAACACATTTTACACTAAATGATCCATAGCTAAACTAAAATCATGGCATGTAAAAAATTAATTTATAATGTACAGTAGCCGGAAGGTATAAAGGCAAATACCAATTGAAGGGAAAGTTTCATCAAGAAAAGACTCCATTAGAGACAGTCACCAACAGAATAATGCAATGAGGACTGGCTTTTTGAACCCCTCTCCCTCTGGATGGTGTCAGGGGATGGATTCTATGGCCAGAACTTGTAAGTGGCTTGTATCCTTCGCATGAAAACACCTAAAATGTCTAGCAACACTGTACTTTGAGGAACCATTCGACTTTGATGCTTTTCCAATTCTCCCCAAAGCGTGCCCTCAGAGACCTGATTGTTCTGTGCACATATTGCAATCCACAACTACAGGTGATGCAATAGATGACAAAAGTGGAAGAATGTGTGCGGAATTAGTTTATGGTGAAAGTCCTAATCGATCATGAAAAGTGGGCATATCATTCTTACGACCAGACGTGAAAGAGTGAAGCCGGCTGGGGGCGGATATTATTTTTAACGCTCATGGCTCTCCTGTATACCACCGTGGGTTAATCTAAGATGTTTGTATTGAGAAAGGGGTCGCGTTGAAGTATTCCCCCATGTCTATTAAGGAGTTTGCTCACTAATCGAAAGTTGCAGTTGAACACGGTAAAAAAGGCTGGACATTTTTGAAGGGCACCACCTGATCAACAACTTGGTCCACAGGCACCTCCTGTGACTCAAAATAACTGGACTGGTATTTCTCAAAAGCTATCTAAATATATTCCAATCTTTTTTTTGGCTGAATTCCTCAATAAGAACCTGACTCTCTGAGAGCAGTAATCTTAAGATTTGGTACAGTTCCTGGCCAACTGACAGAAATAGCTGAAAGATATGTTGCTTTTCCATGCTGGGTGATGACAACACTTCATATGAACATAGGAATTCCCTGCTGTTGGCTTGAAATGAACACTGGAGCAAATCTTCCCTGTGCGGTCATGGAATAGGTCCACATTAAGAAAAGTCAACACTTCTTTATTAATAACAAACCTAAAACTGATACCATGGGGGTGGAGTTATCATAGATCTTATTCTCTTTTCCCTGACAAATTAATATGACGTCAATATTTCGCCCATACAGAGCTCCTCGAAGGCTAAATACCCCATGTAGATGTTGGCATAGCTGGGGGCAAAACTAGCCCCCATAGCGGTACCAACCATCTGCAGATAGAAATAATTCGTGAAGCAAAAGTAGTGACTCAAAATTAACCTCACAGCTTCTACCAAAAACGAAGCTTGTCGGCTATGAAGTTCTTTGTTTGGCAAGGAAGTACTGCAATGCTTGTAGGCTGACTAGATGAGGTGAACAAGTATGTTGCGCTTAAATGAAATAAATAATATAAACAAGTGAGTCCAAGAGTCACAAACGTGACACAATAGTAAAAGTTTGAATGCTGTGTCACCAACTTCCTCCACCTTGTGTGACCACCACCAAAAAAATAGGATGTGCCCTTACCAAAGAGCGTGGACCACCTATTAGAGGGGGTCAACATAGGCTTCTATGTCTGTAAAAGCTCCACGTCTGTAAGGAGGTCCGCTCAACAGAAACTTCAAGCCACCACCGGGGAAAACATCAGGTTTCTTTAGCTCCAACCGCGACATCAGGTCATATACCCCAAATGAGAGACAAATGCCACAATAGTGTAATACCTTTTTTGCCAGTATTTAATAAAGGTAATGCACGTGCATGAAAAGACAATTAAAACAGCATGTACTTTTCACAGTGGTTTCAGCGGTAGATTCTCCAAACGCAATGACAGGAAATGATGCTATCGCTCGACCGGTTTTGACGCCAATCAGACTTCTTCTGGAGCATAAGCATCATTCCTCCTCATCGCAATAAATACCCTCTCTGTGGGTCAGAGCCTTGTTTCCATCACCAGCTCCGTGTGGTTCTTCCTGTCTGACCAAGCCTCATTCTGTGTGATGCTTCCTGCATAACCAAGCCTCACTGTGGCCACGGAATGTTACTTCCAGTGTGATGCTTCCTATATAACCAAGCCTCACTCTGGCCACTGAGTCCTGTGGTTCAAGGCAGACAGCCAAGCCTCATTCTGGCCGGTCATGACACCAGCCATGATAACAGGTATTAACCACACAGACCTATCGCAGAAGCACATCGGTCACATGGAGGGAGTCTCAAAAGGACATTACCTTCAAAATCAAATGCAATTGTACATCTTCAGAAAACTTTGAACGTCAAGCAGGAACCCTGGCCCAGAGATTAAGTGAAAAGTACTATGATCCCATCACGCTAGAAGCCACAATGAATCAAGTTAGAAATACAGATAAGGACACACTCCTTTTAGATAGATCAAATGAGCCTGTGGTTGAGGGTAACTATCAAAATAATCTCTCTATGGTCACATCTTCTTCCACACAACATTTGGCCATTAAACGACATATCCTTCTGAACGATAGAATCGTAGGCCCTGTCTTTCCTCCCAAACCCCAAGTCCCTTCCTTAAACATGTTAGTACACAATGTTCTTGACCCTCCAAGATCTCATCTGTTCCATAATCTTACTGGATATTTTAGGTGTGGTGGCTGCCAGGTGTGTAATTTAAATCACTGTAAAAAAGAAAAATGTTAGAATTCTCCTCTGGAGTGACGTCCAAGAAGTATACAATTGGGTCTCTTATCACTTGAAAAACTACCCATGGGGTATATTTGCTTCAGTGCCCATGTGGTCTGCAATATGTGGGCCGGGCACTGAACATAAGATTAAACGAACATATAGCAAATATCCGTAAAGGGTATAAAAACCACAGTGTATCCAGACTCTGCAATGTAACACGTTAGGGATACAGCTGGAAGATTATTTATGGGCATAGATAGTTTCACTTCCCATTGGAGGGGTAGCCTTAAACTCAGGGAGTTGTCAAGAATGGAAACTAAGTGTTTAACACACATGGGTTAAATGTTGATTGGGACGTCAACTGTTTTTTGGATAATTCATAATTTTTTTTTCTTTTTATATACAGTTTCATTTTTGTCATTGTTTTTATTTTATTTTTCTGCATTTTTTTTTTTTTGTTTTCAAAAAGTTTTTATTTTAGCATAAAGGTAAAACAAATATAATACAAAGATATACAGAGCCATAAATGCAGGGATCAAAGATTATATGCCAAGACTCATACATTCATTAGAGAGCTAATAAATCTATTATAAAAGACATTATAGACTTAAAGTCTAGGCAAAGTCTAGTGGATAAAATATGGCTAAGGATTAATCGAGAAGAAAGTAAAGCATTTAAATAAGGAAAAAAAACACAAAAAGGAAACACACAGAGGTAAAATAAAAGGGGAAAAGAAAAATAAAAAACCGTCATGTTTGGAGTCTAAAAAGAAACCAAGGATTCCAAATAGCATCATACTGAGGGATAGTATCATGCAAGGTGTGATAAATCTTGTCAGCCAACATCATACGGTCTATTCTAGCAATCACTTGTGCATACGGAACAGAAGGTGATTTCCAATGCGAGGCAATCACCCATTGCATGGCTACACAGATAGAATGGATCAGTTTTACCAATGGTTTAGTGGAATCTGGAGGAGATTGAAACAGCAGGCAATGTTGATAGGAGATGTTGAGGGGTTTGTCTGCCAGCTTGTCTATCACTTTCAAGATCTCCGTCCATGTGGGACGTAATTTTTCGCATTCCCAAAAGGTATGGAGAAAAGAGCCTTGTTGAGCACAGGTGGGAGGATTGTGGGAAGATCTTGTGGATACGCGTTATTTTTCTGCATTTTTTATCGTAATGTGTTTTTGCTTTTATATTGTATTGTTACAGGCACGGTTCACCTTTTGCCAGTGCGGTTTTCATTAATCTCGCACAGGAAGTGACTTATCATTGGGAGGGAGCCACGGTGTCAGCATTTCCTGTTTATTGAACCATGTGACTGATGTGCTTCTGCGATAGTTCTGTGTGGTTAATTCCTGTTGTCATGGCTGGTGTCATGACCAGCCAGAACGAGGCTTGGTTGTCTGCCTTGAACCACAGAAGGACTATGTGGCCAGAGTGAGGCTTGGTTATACAGGAAGCATCCCACAGAATGAGGCTTGGTCAGACAGGAAGAACCGTGCAGAGCTGGGGATGGAAATGAGGCTCTGACCCACAGAGAGGGTATTTTATTGCTATGAGGGGGAATGACGCTTATGCCATGAAAAGTCCGATTAGCGACAAAACCGGTAAAGCAATGGCGTAATTTCCTGTCAACACGTTTAAAGAATCTACCCGAGAAACCTCTGTGTCCAGTACATGCTATTTTAATCATCTTTTCATGTAAGTGCATTACCTTTACTAAATCCTGGTAAAAAGGGTTTTACACTATTGTGTTTCTGTTGAGCGAACCTCCTTACAGACATGGAGTTTTTCCAGACATACAAGCCTATGTTGACCCCCCCAATAGGTGGTCAACGCTCTTTGGTAAGGGCACATCCTATTTTTTTTTGGTGGTGGTCGCACAATGTAAAGGAAGTTGGTGACACAGCATTCAAACTTTCACTATTGTGTCATGTTTGTGACTCTTGGACTCACTTATATTATTTATGTACTGTTTATTTTATTTAAGCGCAACAAACTTGTTCACCCATTTCATTTTTGTGATAATATCACACTTGATTGTTGCAGCTGCAATTTTTTGTTTATCATAAGCGCAATTTTTATTTTTTTTTATGACTAGATGAGGTATCGATGTATAAAGGGACAAAACATCCAATGAGACCCAGATATAATCTGATTGCCAAGTGTAAAGTGTAATGTCCAGAATCTCAAGAATGTCACCCGTATACTTGATATAAGCAGGCAGATTAGTGGCAATGGATTATAAAAAGTAATCAACATAATCAGACAAGCCACTTGTGAGGCTCACAATTAACGCTATAATGGGACAACCAGGCAGAACCTTTAAACTTTTGTGCACCTTCAATAGGTGATGGCATATGGGGTGCAATAATACTCCCTGCACAAAAAAGACCTGTTCTCCTTTGATCAACATCCCTTCCTTAGCAGTTTGCCTCACCAGTTCAAACAACTTTATTTAAAATTTCCCTAGGTAATTTTTTTTGTAGGTATTCACATTGGAAAGTAGCCTGAGGGATTAATTTGGGTAATCCCTGTGGTTTTGGGTCATCTAACTGCCACCCTTGTAAAAAAATAAAAACAAGGAAACGGCGCCACATATATTAATCTAAAATATTCTAATGCAGCACCAAAAATTAGTAATAACTAATAAAGCATGTGTAAAATCATTTATAAATAAACAATATATTATAAAAATAAACAAAATATTAATTTGGGTCTTCTGTGCAAACTCCAACACCGTGCTTCAATTCTTGACAAAAGTGCTTCACCTGAAGTGACATATAAATGTGCTCACCAGACATCTAAGTTCACAAAGTGACCACCAGGCATATAAATGAAAGGAATCCTCCTTCCATTGGCTAGATACTTCTAAGCCACACTTGGCCTCTATCAGCTGCTTCCAAGAATAGCCCGGACCACACTCCAGTCATAAATGGCATGAAATAGTATAGACTTCAACTTTACTCTTGAGTATGTATCAACAGCTCCCTTTCATTCAATCTGTAAAGTTAGGCTCCACCATAAACGAGCCACAGAAAGGCATAAATAGTGTAATATTGTCTTTAATTCCTTTAAAAAACACAAGTTGTATGTAAGGTACAGCAGATTGCAGCACAGCTGGGGGAAGAGGCAGAGGCCGGTCCATCACTGAATGTGTGATACAAGAAGCGTGGCGTGCGTCTCAGCTGTCGGTGGGGGCGGAGGACTCCTGTATCATGCGTGTCAAGCTTCAATTCTTGATGCATTTCTCGCTCATGCGCGCGTTATCAGGAAAATGGATCCCCCGCCATGATACCGGAGTCTAAATACTATACAAATCAACGCCATTGGTCAGTCACGATTGTGTATGAGAACGGAAAAATATTTCCATAAGGGTATCTAAATATCAGAAACGGACAAGCCCCTATCATCTCCAAGCCGTGCTTAACATAACATTTACATTGTACAAGATTATTTTAAAAATGAAACACACAAGCTATGTAACATTAATATAAGCCCTATTTAACGCAGCTAAAAATTCTAAAAAAACGAAGAAAGCTTTCTAATGGGACAAATACCATCCTGTCCCATAATATACATAATGGTTTATAACAAAATCCCATGATTAATATACTGAGCAAGCCATGTGGGGAAATATTAATAAAATAAAATAAAGTGTATAGATTATAACAAGGGTATAATAGGAATACCACCACCCCCCCCTAGTGGTGGTGTTCTATATCCCAGTATTATACCTCAAAGGTACATCTCAGGATTGGGAATCCGAAATAAAATAAACATAAAATTGTGCCTATACCGGACACATATGTAGATGTATGGACTCTAATTTAAAATGTAAAATTCCAAAGACCCATTCCCTATTATTTCTTTTCATAGTCACAATTTAAATAATTTTTTATCAAAAACCTTCCTATAAGCCTAAATTAAAAATCAGTCAAAAAACAATTTAAATCTATATCAATATTTAACCCAGCTGGCATAAGGCACCCTAACTCAAAAATCCACCTGGTTTCAGCTTGGGAGACACAAATTCTCATATCTCCCCCTCTCCAGTGGGGTACTACTTTATTTATTCCATAAAACTTTAAAAGGGCTGGGTTTTGTTAATGATGGGTTCTGAAATGATTCGATACGCTATGTTTCCTAAAACCGTTTGTAATATTAGTAACATGCTCATTCTTTTATATAAGCATCTTGTGGTCCTCCCCACATAAACCAAACCGCATGGGCACTTGAGGAGATATCCCACATACAGTGGGACAAAAAAGTATTTAGTCAGCCACCAATTTGTGCAAGTTCTCCCACTTAAAAAGATGAGAGAGGCCTGTAATTGTCATCATAGGTATACCTCAACTATGAGAGACAAAATGTGGAAACAAATCCAGACAATCACATTGTCTGATTTTTGAAAGAATTTATTTACAAATTATGGTGGAAAATAAGTATTTGGTCACCTACAAACAAGCAAGATTTCTGGCTCTCACAGACCAGTATCTTCTTCTTTAAGAGGCTCCTCTGTCCTCCACCTGTATTAATGGCACCTGTTTGAACTTGTTATCAGTATAAAAGACACCTGTCCACAACCTCAAACAGTCACACTCCAAACTCCACTATGGTGAAGACCAAAGAGCTGTCGAAGGACACCAGAAACAAAATTGTAGACCTGCACCAGACTGGGAAGACTGAATCTGCAATAGGCAAGCAGCTTGGTGTGAAGAAATCAACTGTGGGAGCAATAATTAGAAAATGGAAGACATACAAGACCACTGATAATCTCCCTCGATCTGGGACTCCATGCAAGATCTCACCCCGTGGGGTCAAAATGATCACAAGAACGGTGAGCAAAAATCCCAGAACCACACTGGGGGAACCTAGTGAATGACCTGAAAAGAGCTGGGGCCAACGTAACAAAGGCTACCATCAGTAACACACTACGCCGCCAGGGACTCAGATACTGCAGTGGCAGACGTGTCCCCCTGCTTAAGCCAGTACATGTACGGGCCCGTCTGAGGTTTGCTAGAGAGCATTTGGATGATCCAGAAGAGAGGATTGGGAGAATGTCATATGGTTAGATGAAACCAAAGTAGAACTGTTTGGTAGAAACACAACTCGTGTTTGGAGGAGAGAGAATGCTGAGTTGCAGCCAAAGAACACCATACCTACTGTGAAGCATGGGGGTGGCAACATCATGCTTTGGGGCTGTTTCTCTGCAAATGGAACAGGACGACTGATCCGTGTACATGAGAGAATGAATGGTGCCATGTATCGTGAGATTTTGAGTGCAAACCTCCTCCCATCAGCAAGGGCATTGAAGATGAAACGTGGCTGGGTCTTTCAGCATGACAATGATCTCAAACACACCGCCCGCGCAACGAAGGAATGGCTTCGTAAGAAGCATTTGAAGGTTCCTGGAGTGGCCTAGCCAGTCTCCAGATCTCAACCCCATATAAAACCTTTGGAGGGAGTTGAAAGTCCGTGTTGCCCAGCGACAGCCCCAAAACATCACTGCTCTAGAGGAGATCTGCATGGAGGAATGGGCCAACATACCAGCAACAGTGTGTGACAACCTTGTGAAGACCTACAGAAAACGTTTGACCTCTGTCATTGCCAACAAAGTATTGAGATGAACTTTTGATATTGACAAAATACTTATTTTCTACCATAATTTGCGAATAAATTATTTCAAAAATCAGACAATGTGATTGTCTGGATTTGTTTCCACATTTTATCTCTCATAGTTGAGGTATACCTATGATGACAATTACAGGCCTCTCTCTCATCTTTTTAAGTGGGAGAACTTGCACAATTGGTGGCTGACTAAATACTCTTTTGCCCCACTGTATCTTGTGTTACAGGATATAAATTTGTCAATCTTATACTCCTTTCGATTGCTACCTACAAAGACATCTGTTTCTTTTTTTTATCTGCGGTGGTCCTGCAAGATTTACACCTCCCACATCTATAAAAACCTATGGTGTCAAGGAACGTTTTCTTTCTAGTCTTCGAGGGTTCTACTACATTTTTAGCTATCATATTTCTACTGCTTGGGGCCATCCTATAGATAAAAGATGGCTTGCGGGGCAAAATCTTGTTTAAGGTGTTATACTTCAACCAAATAGGCCAAAGCTTTTTCAGGGGCTTCTCAACCTTTTTGTAGTCCAAATTAAAACCAGTCACAAAGGCCAACTCAAATTTGTTCTCCTTTCTCTTAGCTCGCTCTGTCAGATCTCCTCTGTTACTGTTAGATACCTCCAATCTGACCTTCTCGAGGTCACACTGGTTGTATCAATTCTCCAAGAATCTCCTCACCAATACCTCTGATTGAGCCCAGTAGTCCTTGTCAAGATCACGGTTTCTCCTGATCCTGACGAACTGGCCTTTATCCATCCTGGATGATAACTACGTGTTGAGATATACCCATTTTTGTCAACTTCTTTAAAAAAAGTTCTAGTCAGGAGTTTATTCTGCTATTTGAAGATTTCAAGATCCAAATACTGTATTTCTTCAACACTCCATGTGCTGGTAATTTTGATGCTGCATCGGTTTTTGTTCCTATGGGCCATGAAGGAATGAAGATCCTCCAAAGAGCCCTCCCATATGAAGAACAGGTCATCAATATACCTCCAATACAGCATCAACTGTGGCCATTCATCTGTAAAAATATCCTCACTCTCCCACTTATCCAGAAAGATATTGGCCACACTGCCACCCTTATCTGCCTGTCTAATCACTATATCTCGACTCTTCTCAAGAGTGTTTAAGGCTGAATGGTACTCAGAGGAAAAATTCCAAGATATCCTTTTGGATTTGCAGAGGTGCATAAGATCCTTGTAAACCACTTGGTAAAAGGCTGCAATGTAGGGGCCTTTGGCCTAGCGAGGATAAAAAAAGTGTGGATAATGATGTTCTCAAAGGCACCCAAGAAATCAAGGGGCTGAGAATTCAGGGCACATTTCAGAGTAGAGTGGCATCAAGGTCTTCAAAACCTGTCAATCAGCCTCTTCCCATTCGAGGGCATGCTCAGAAACCATATCAGGATCAACAAGGTTAGCTAGCAGAAAACGCGTCTACAGTGAGGGGACTGAAATGCTATTATGATTGCCTTTCCTGTTCTTGTATATCTGGACATAAAACCTATGGATTATTACAAAACGTATGAAACGGGTAAGGTCCTTGAAAAGGCTAAATAGATTAAGTGTAGTCGAAGGGGCAAAATTAAGCTTCTGTAATATCGAGAGTTCAACTCCAGACAACACTGTCATGGAGATGTTGTAAATTTTTATTTTTATGGGGTCTCTTTTCTTTCTTTTCTTTCTTTCTTTCTTTCTTTCTTTCTTTCTTTCTTTCTTTCTTTCTTTCTTTCTTTCTTTCTTTCTTTCTTTCTTTCTTTCTTTCTTTCTTTCTTTCTTTCTTTCTTTCTTTCCCTCCTTTACAGCCCCTCTAGTGAATCCGGACTTCGTTTTGTTAAGGAGCATAGGGGAGTTTTCTGAAAAAGGCTATCCGAATCGACATGGTTCATATAAATGTTGGGATTTATCTCCCCCAAGGGTTGAATATTTGGGGACCTGGCCAAATCAGGTGAGGGTGCATTTCTGTTGTGCATCTGCTTCCCTCCTTGCACAGCTGTCTGGGAGTTTTTACCTGATATTAAATGAGCCAGTGGAACTCTCATTACTTGTCCGTGGACAGGCCCTGTGTCATCCTCTGCCAGAAGTTGATTGACCATCTTTAGTATGTTGCCGATTGCGGAAATGCGGCTTTACTTCGGGAGCAGATGGTCGTCAGGGTGGACCTCCAGACATAGTGGTGGGGTCTATGGTGGTAGACTGCCCAGAGCTATCACCACCAGTCCTCCTGGAAGTAGAACCGGTCTGGCCATGGACACTGAGATCTATTTGAGCCCCCAGGGGCACTGTAATAACTATTCTCAACAGCTCAGGAGGTGTCCTAGACACCTGCTCTCTGGAGCACTTGGCAAACACAGGAGGAAAACCTGTTTTCAATCAATGTCCTGGAACTTCAAGGATCTGCTCCTATGCTAGATTTATCTCTTTTCCAGGTACCCAATAAGGTTGCAGTCAGGCAAGTGACTTTTGTCAACAATCAAGGAGGAACTAAGAATCCCAATGATGGCACTAGATGTTTCACACCCTGAGAGAGGCAAAAATACATGTTTTGGTCCTCTCGGCAGTGTTTTTTCCTTGTCAAAAGAAGTTTATTGAGTATACAATGTTATAAAGATACATAAAGTAAGTTTACAAGGATCTATAAAGTAAGCTCATTGTTTTACAGTAGGGTTTATATAGGTAAATATCATGAAATTTCAAATATTAAACATTGGGTTCACGTAAACCTAAATTAAAGATATATATAATTTCCTTAGTTACTTTTGTAGGTATTTAAATGATTTATACCTACTATACATATTGTTTACAAGTAGAGTGTATATAGGTCAAATAAATTCTGATAATGAGCTTTAATCGTAAGGTGGAGAAAAGGAAAGAGAAAGAAGAAAAAGGGTTGAAAGGTAGAGGTATGGTCCACAAGGTTGTCCTGCTCGTCAGTTTATTATTCTTTTTAGTTCTCTTTGAAGCCTTAGAATGGGTGTCTCTGTAAGTCATTTAATCTGTTACCATGGCAACAGGACAGAGTCATTGAAGTTTGACAGGAACTGTTGTTTTATCCAAGGATGCCAAAGTTTTTCAAATTTTGGAATTTGATTTTGATCAATGGCTACCATCTTCGCATGGGACATTGTATTATTCATTCTGTGAATTGTTTCTGCTAGTACCAATGTAGGAGATTTCCATGCCTTGGCCACTGTTTGTTTTGCAGCCGTTATTAGTTGGATCATAAGTTTGAATTGAGAGAGTGTTAACCATTCCGGTTTTAGATTAAGTAAAGTTAAATATGGATCTGGTTGTATTATTTTTTTAAATATTTTAGATGCAATCACGAAGACTTCCTTCCAGAAGGTTTGGATTACTGGGCACGTCCACCATATGTGTAAATATGTGCCTATTTCTGGGCATCCTCGAAAACAAAGAGCTGAGGTATTAGGTGAAAATTTTGCCACTCTAGCGGGTACAAGGTACCAGCGAGTTAGGACTTTATAATTTGTCTCCAGTGCTTAGATGTTGGGTGAAGATGACTTAGATGTGAGCCATATGTTAGACCAGTCCGTGTCTTCTAAAGTTCGTCCCAGGTCCTCCTCCCACCTCTGAACGTAAGAGGGTCTATTAAGATTTGCTACTCCATATAATTGATTATAAAGTGATGAAATTGTACCTTTAGCAAATGGATCTTTTGTACAGATTGACTCAAAAATGGATAATTGGGATAATGGTGTATCCCCCTTTAGGAATGGTGTATAGAAATTTTTGATTTGGAGATATCTAAATATCTCAGAGTTTGGTAGATCATATTTTTCTCTAAGCGATGGGAATGAAAGGAATGATTTAGATGCTATGAAGTCATTTAGTGTCTGAATGCCTGATGTTGTCCAAGCTTTAAAAGAATTTGGGTAGATCCATGCCGGATAAAAGGCCGGATTTCTGATAAAAGAAAGGAGAGGATTGTGTGGAGATTGTAACTGATATTTGGTTTTTAGTTTATCCCAGAGAGATAAGAAGTGTTTAGTTATGGGATTATGAATTTTAAAGCGGTCTTTAGGATCAAGCCATAATAAATTTGATATTAATAGAGGGTCATTTTCTGAAGCCTCTATAAATACCCATAATGGGATTTCCTGTTTTGCATGGTATTTGGACAGACTGGCCAAATGTGCTGCTCTGTAGTAGTTAGTAAAATTAGGGTATCCCAGGCCTCCTTTATTTTTGGGAAGATGTAGTGTGTGTATAGGTATACGTGGTTTAGAAGAGCCCCATATAAACGAAGTTGCTCTTTTTTGTACTATTCTCAAAAAATAGGAAGGAATTGGAATAGGGAGGACTCTGAATAGATAAAGCAATTTGGGTAGAATAGTCATTTTGATTGCATTAATCTTCCCTATCCAGGATAAAGGAAGTTGCGACCATTGTTTTATTAGACTTGTGATCTGTCTTAATACAGGAGGATAATTGGTTGAGAATAAGTCAGAATGAGATGCTGTTAAATGAATTCCAAGATATGGGATTGATTTTTCTGCCCATGTGAATGGGAGTGCAGCCCTAGCCGGGATCAATTCCATGTTTGTGAGTGAAATATTAAGCACTAGGCATTTCTTAGGATTAATCATAAGGCCGGATAGGGCTGCAAATCCATCAAGAGCTGGTATTAAGTTAGGACCAGAGACCTGTGGTGATGATAGAAAAAGTAATATATCGTCTGCAAATATACATAATTTGTGTGTAATACCTCCTACTTCAATGCCAGTTATAGTTTGGTTTGTTCTGATGTATTGGGCCATGGGTTCGAGTATAAGGGCAAATAATAAGGGAGATAATGGGCAACCCTGTCGGGTACCTCTTTCGATATTAAAGGCTTCAGATTTGTATCCAGCATATTTTATATAGGCTTTGGGTTTATTATATAATGCTTTGATCCATGTTAAAAAGTGGGGTCCAAAACCCCATTTTTGTAATGAATATTGCATATATTGCCAGGATACTGTGTCAAATGCCCTCTTAATATCGAGAGATAGAAAACATAAAGGGATTTTCCGTTTTTTAGCAATATGTGCCAATAACACTGCCCTGCGTATATTATCGCCTGCCTGTCTATTTGGCATGAAGCCTACTTGATCTCTATGTATTAATTTTCCTATAATGCTATTGAGGCGTTTTGCTATTATTTTTGCTAATAATTTAATATCGAGGTTTAACAGAGGCCGATAATTCACACAGGAAGTATCATCAGAAAGGGGTTTTGGGATCATACAAACAATTGCCATTAGTGTTTCTTGCCGAAAAGAATGTCCATCTAGAAGTTTGTTAAAAGTTTCAGTGAGAATGGGAGAGAGTATTTCTGAGAATGTTTTATAGTATAAAGCCGAGTAGCCGTCTGGGCCTGGTCTTTTGTTAAGTTTTAGGTCTTTTATGGCGTTAGCAACTTCATCTATAGTTATAGGCTCATCCAAACTGCTTTTTTGATTCTGAGATAACTCAGGTAAGGTTATTTTTGAGAAGAAGGATTCAGCCTCTGTAGGATTAAATTCATTGTTTGTCTTGTATAAAGTTGCGAGATGTGAGTGAAATTTATGGACTATTTTAACTGGATTACAAGTGTAAACATTTTTTGATAATTTCAAACGTATTGGTTTGAAAGATTTGTTTGTTGAATTTAATGCCCGAGCCAAATATGTACTTGGTTTGTTTGTATTCATGTAGAAATTGTGTTTGGAGCGTTTGAGGGATTTATCAACTGACTCAGTGAGAAATAGATCGTATTCCAATCTAGATTTTTCAAGATGAGATTTTGTACTCTGAGATGGATTATCTTGAAATGATATGTAGGCTGCATTAAAATTGAGTTCTAGTTTTTTTGCTAGATTTTTGCGTTCCCGTTTAAATAGTGCCATTTGTCTTTGTATTGTACCACGCAAGACAGGCTTATGAGCTTCCCACAGTGTTATTGGGGAGATGTCTGTTGTATTATTAATTGATATGTATTCCTTTAA
The DNA here is from genome assembly GCF_042186555.1 of Aquarana catesbeiana. NCBI lineage: Eukaryota > Metazoa > Chordata > Amphibia > Anura > Ranidae > Aquarana > Aquarana catesbeiana. The sequence goes on along the minus strand of NC_133325.1, from coordinate 523,716,205 downwards.
AGCTTGTTCAATGGCCATCTGATGTAGTGGGTGTTTGAGCATTATGTCCGGTAAGTACCACGTTGGGTCATGCGCTTTTGGTATGGCTGAGGCTATAGTAGTGTATACTGCATTATGGTCAGACCACGGAATCGGAATTATATCTGATGCAATAATTTCTGGTATCATTCCTATTGTTAGAAAAATATGATCTATTCTGGTGAAGGTTTGATGAGGGTGCGAGAAATAAGTGAATTTCTTTTTCATTGGGTTACTTTCTCTCCATGAATCTACCAGATTGTATTTGGAAAGAAGGTGAGAAAAAGGTAATCTAGAGGTTATTTTGGATGGTGTAAAAGGTGATTTATCTAGAAATGGGAGGAGGACCTGGTTCGAATCCCCACACATTATCACTGTTCCTATTTTGTGTGTATTAATCACTTGTAATATATGTGAGAGGAATGGTGTAGGTTGTTTGTTAGGAGCGTAGTAGGAAATCACCGTGATTGCTGTATCCATTATATAACCCATGAGTATCAGGTATCTACCTTCTGGATCTTTAATTTCTGATAAGGTGAATGGTGTGGATTGGTGAAATGCAATTAGAGTTCCCCTTTGCTTGGTACAGGCAGAAGCCGTGTAAATTTGTTGATAAAAAGGAGAAATATATTTTGGAGTAGAATCTTTGGTGAAGTGTGTTTCTTGGAGGCATACTATGTGAGCCTTCTTGTTATGGAAAGTACGGAAGGCTTTGGTCCTTTTTTGAGGGACATTTATTCCCTGAACATTCAGGGAAAGTATATTCAGTGGTGCCATGGCAATAGATCAAATAGTTTTGACTTACTTTTTGTTATGCAGAGCTGACTGCGCAGATCAACCTGTGTGGACTGAAGAGATGAATAGATAGAAAAGAAACCAGTGAATTCTGGAGTAAAGAGTAAACAAAAAACATATGAGATTAGATGATACATTGTATAAATTATTTTTTGCAAGTAATCACAATTTACCCGTGAAAGAGAATAAATATCTCTCTCAGGGGAATAAGTGCCTTCGTCACACTCCCACATAATATGGTTGGGAGAATGAGGAGGGCTAATGGGGGTACACGGATCTTCCGCTTACAGGAGAGAAGTGCTATGTCAAAAGACATCAAAATGATGTTTCATTAATTGGAGTGCAGAATATAGTTTTTGTTGAAATTATTTATTCCAGGGTGGTTGTATATGGTTAGTCTTGCCCTAGGCTAAATAATTCAGTTAGAAAGGTACTGTTAATAACATTGGTATTGATGAAGATAGTTTGAATTATTTTGGGATTTTAACCCTTTTAGAGTAAACAATTACATATTTTATTCATATGTAACTGTTTAGATATGTTAACTCATAAAATTGAGGTTGTATTGCTTCAGATTAGAATAAACAAAAACATAATTCTAGGAACTAGTTAGGTAATAATATATTTGTTTTAAGAAAAGAAAGAAAAAGCTTCCATTACTTCTGGATTATTGAACATATTTGTCCTAAAAAGTAATAAATCTATTGTTATTACCTGATGATAATAAATAACTGAACAAGAATTTCCTTATTTCACTTATATATTCTAAGGCCATATGAATCAGAAGTAATAAGAAATATAACTGGAATGTAACATGATCCCACACAGTGTGTGATTATCAGAATGTAGTTACACTCAGTTATAAATATAGTTTTTTTTTTATAGAGAACCATCTCTTAGTATAATAAATGAAGAGATATCAGGAATTAGGATGTCAGTCCATTGAATCTTCTTGGTCCATGGATGATGTGGCATAACGGCCTCTTTTGTGAGAATGATGATTCCCATTTTGTTCTGAAATTTTCTGGGTGCTGCCTGAAGGTGAAGATGATGCCATTCTTCTGCATGTGGGAGTGTTGCTGCTTGTGGGTTCTGTCAGATTTAATTTTAAAAGGGTTTGTTGTAGTTCATCTGCTGATCTGCTTCTGTAAATTGTACCTTGGTAGTTAAATCTGACTGAAAAGGGGAAGCCCCATTGATACATAATGTTGTGGCGTTGCAGTTCCATTAGTTGGGGTTTCATGGATCGTCTTTTAGTAATAGTAAGTTTGGATAGGTCAGCAAAAATTTGATAATTGTGTCCTTGAAAATTAAGTTCCTTTTTTTCTCTTGCAGCAATTAGTATTTGTTCTTTCGTTCTGTAATAATGAAATTTTGTGATTATATCACGTGGGGGTCCATCTTTCTTTTTGGCTGTGAGGGCTCTGTGTACTCTGTCCAGTTCTAAACGTTCAATAGGGATATCTGGCTTTAGTTCTTGTAATAGAGCAGTAATAGTAGATTGCAGGTCTGTCACAGTTTCAGGTATTCCCCTTATGCGCAAGTTTGAACGCCTGGCTCTATTTTCGTAATCTTCAAGCTTAGTTTGAAGTATTAAATTCTCTTTTTTTAATTGTTCCAATTCTGTTATATTTTCTTGGGTTGTAATTTCAATTTCATCCATTTTTATTTCTAAGGCTGAGGTGCGGTTTCCCAGCTCTCTTATTTCTTTGGTTAGGCTTTTTGTTATTTGGTCTGAGGTTTGTTTTAAAGCCTTATGAAGCATCTTTTCAAATTGTAATAATATTACTGGGGATACTGAGGAGGCTTGTGGAGAAGTTTGTGAGAGGATTTGTTCTGTATCTGACTCAAATGGAGAGTCTTGCTGTGACATTTTCTGTCTGTGAGAGCGCCCTGATGCTGTATCTTGTGAGGTGACTGGAGCTGCTTCAGCTGCAGTGAGTGCCTGTGAGCTCTTTGTGAGGTGATTTTTATTTCTGCCACGGTTTCCTCCCAGTACCATATTTCCTGCCCAAACTTTCACAGTTTGTTCCCTGGGGCAAAAAGGTTCAAATGGATACCTTTTGAGCCTGCAGGCTCCGCTTTGTCCTTCTCTTCTCTCCTCAGCGGTGTGGAGCTCTAACACTGCATGTCTGCTCCGCTAGGCTCCGCCTCCTGCCCCCGGCAGTGTTTTTTCAAGGCATACAAAATTGATAAGCAGACTACCTCTGTTGGCAAAGCATGGATGCTAGAGGATGATCCTTACACCACAAAGTGTTTTGACTGCTTTATCTCAGGTGGAAACCGCAAATATGGAGAGGTTTGTTGACGAAAGGTACTCCGGATAACTCTGTGGAATCAATGAAGCTTAATGAACTCGTTTCTGTTAGAGACTTATGCCATGATTGCTTTTGTATATCATCATACTTGAAAAGCCTACTTTGGGTGGTGTGAGTCTTTGGGAGTTTACCCTGGTTCCTTTTTTGACTGTTGTAAAAAGTACCGAATCCTTTCAGAAAGTGGAATAACACTACTGACCCACAGGTCTCTGCCTTGACTATGCTTTTTCAACATCACTTGGCCAACCATTGTTTTGTGTATTGTTATACACAGTGTGACTCTTTGTGATTACCGCTTGGTCAATATTTGCTCCATTGGACATTAAGTTGGTTCTTTTAGCCTTACAGATACCTCCTTTTAAAAATATTTTGAAGATGCCCTTTTTGACCGTGTCACAGAAAGTGGCCTTCCTAGTAGGAACACATCTGGGCCAAGTCTTGTCCTGCAAGACATCTTTTCTTCTTGCATCCAGGACTCACTTTCTTGCCAAAGAATGTTTCCTTGTTCCATCATAAAGTGGAGCTGAACTTAGAAAAATATACATTTACAATGTTAAAGGGAACATTTAGAAATGCTATTTGTGCCTAAGCAGTGCACTGAAAGATTTGTTTTTGTCCTAAATTTCGCATGAAAAATAGCAGAGCACTCTTGGTAATGTAAAGGTGCCAAGGCAATCCTGTACCTACAGCTTCTAAGCTGTATAAAATGGCGAAAATAATTTATTTGATCCCCCTGCAGATTTTGTAAGTTTGCCCACTTACAAAGAAATAATTGTTATAGGTGTATTTTAAAGGAAAGAGACAGAATATCAACCAAAAATCCAGAAAAAAACACACAATACAAATGTTATGAATTGAGTTGCAGTTCAGTGCATAAAATAAGTATGTGATCCCCTACCAACCAACAATAATTCTGGCTTCCACAGACCAGCTACAGTGCTCTGAACAACCTATGTGTATAGAAGACATCTGTTCACAGAATCTCTCTTCATTCAAACCTCACAATCATGGGCAAGACCAGAGAGCTGTCAGAGGACATCAAGGGCAAGATTGTAGACCTGCACAAGGCTGGAATGGGCAACAAGACCATCAAAGAAGCTTGGTGAGAAGGAGACGACTGTTGGAGCAGTTATGGAAGAAATACAAATTAACCATCAATCGCCCTTGGTCTGGTGCTCCATGCAAGGTTTCGCCTTATGGGTTAAGGATGATCATGAGAATAGTGAGGGATTAGCCCAGAACTGCACGGGAGGAGCTTGTGAATGAGCTTAAGGCAGTTGGGACCACAGTCACCAAGCTATTGGTAACACAATACGCCACAATGGATTGAAATCCTGCAGCGCCCACAAGTTCCCCCTCCTCAAGAAGGCACATGTACAGGCCCATCTGAAGTTTGCCAGTGAACATGTAAATGATTCCGAGAAGGATTGAGAGAAAGTTCTGTGGTCAGATGAGACCAAAATTGAGCTTTTTTGGCATTCACTCAACTCACTGTTTTGAAGGAAGAAAAATGCTGACTAATGACCCTAAGAACACTGAAGATGGGTTGTGGATGGGTCTTCCAGCATGACAATGACCCAAAACATACCACCAAGGCAACAAAGGAGTGGCTCAAGAAGAAGCACATTAAGGTTATGGAGTGGCCTAGCCAGTCTCCAGACCTTTAAAGTGATACTAAAGTCTCGTGTTTTTTTTATTTTTGGAAAAAAAAAAATTACTTACCTGCTCTGTGTAGTGGTTTTGCACTTTGACAGCAGTGGGAGTTAATGGCGCTTCGCTGCTGTCTCAGCCAATGAGGAGGGAGACAACCGAGTCTATCATGCAACATCGCTGGATTGGGATGGGGCTCAGTTAAGTATTAGGGGGGCTGCTGCACACAGAAGGCTTTTTATCTTAATGCATAGAATGCATTAAGATAAAAAAACACCCTGCCTTTACAACCACTGTAATCCTACAGAAAATGTATGGAGTGAGCTGAAACTTCGAGTTGCCAAGCAACAGCCAAGAAACCTTAAAGAGGAAGTAAACCCTGGTTGGTTTTACTTCCTCTTTATTTCCCTGCAAAGGTAAAGCATAATGGGCTACTATGCATCGCTTACCTGAAACCGAAGCCTGCAATGTCACTGCTGTCCCCACTAGCAGTGAGCGTCCATCTTTACCCCTATTCCTTCTGGGGCCGCAAACTCCGGCTCTGTGCCTGGCTGGAGTCGCGTGACGTCACTCCCGTCAGTCACGGCCTGACTCCTATTAGAAGCGACATGCTGTGCCCTTTCTAAAGTGCGCATGCGCCGTAGACATCGGCGCTCAGATTTTTTCAAAATATTTACAAAACCGTGGAGGTTTAGGAGATATTTCAAGCACCCATAGGTAAGCCTTGATATAGACTTACCTGTAGGTAAGTGGTTGTACAGGGTGTACAACCACTTTAAGGATTTACATAAGATCTGTAAAGAAGAGTGGGCCAAAATCCCAACTGAGATGTGTGCAAACCTGGTAATCAACTACAAGAAAAGTCTTACCTCTGTGTTTGCCAACAAGGGTTTCTCCACCAAGTACCAAGTCCTGTTTTGCTTGGGAATCCAAATACTTATTTTACTCACTGAACTGCAACTCAATTTATAACATTTGTATTGTGTTTTTTTTTCTAGATGTTTGGTTTATATTCTGTCTCATTTAAAATACACTTATGATAAAAATTGTATAGACCCTTTATTTGTAAGTGGGCAAACTTGCAAAATCTGAAGGGGATCAAAAAATTATTTTCCCCTTTGTATCTGCAGTGTGTGACTGAAGGCACTGCTGCCTCTGCTTCCAGTCCAGTAACATTTTAACTGACATTTAGAAATTTCACTACTATGTTGCCCGAGGTTCCTTTTTGCTGGAGGCTCAGACATGAATAAGGAAAGCCCTTTCTCTGCCAAAATGGCCACCTCCACACAGCTCACTCTACCACAGCATCAGCAAGCAAACTTTGGCTGTTAGGCGGCATCCGCGCTCCTATTTGGTATCTAAGATCCCTGTGTTCCTGCAGCGTGGGGTTGATTAGAAGCTGGCTTTGAACACTATCAAGGGGCAAACATCGGCTCTTGCTATCATTTTTTTGTGCTCTCAGTACTTCAGAAGCCACCGTTTGAGAACATTAGGGAGATCCCCTTACTCACGCTCTCTCAGAAGGTGGTCTTTCTAGTGGCTATATTATGTCCACTCTGTGAGTTTCTGAGCTGGTGGCCTTGTCGTGTAAGTCTCCTTATTTGGTTCTCCACAAGGATAAGGCGGTGCTGCGTACGCGTCCCTCGTTTCTCCCGAAGGTGGTATCTGCCTTTCATCTAAATGAGGACATCGTCCCTTCCATACTTCCTCCCTTGTGTCCTCGACCGTCTCACCCCAAGGAGGTTGCTTTACACTCTTCGGATGTGGTTCGGGCTCTCCGTGTGTATCTGTTGGTTATGGCTCCTTTTTCGGATTTGCTGTTTGTAATTGTGGATGGCCCGAGGAAGAACCTGGCGACCTCGACGGCCACTATTTCTAATTGGATCAGACTATTGTCCCAACTTATGCCATTAGGGGGCAGGTGCCCCCCTTTCCTATCACTGCGCACTCTACCAGGGCGATTTAGTGCTTCCTTGGCTTTCCAACATCGAGCGTCTGTTTCTCAAGTGTGTAGGGCGGCTAACTGGTCTTCCGTGCACACTTTCACCAAGTTTTACAGGGTGGCTGTTTGAGCATCTTTGTAATGCATGTTTCGGCCGCAAAGTTTTGCAGGCGACCGTCTGAGGTTTTTGGCTCCCCTTACCGGGGGTTCTGTTTGGGTGGAGGTTGTTTTTCCTTTTTTCTGTGTTCCCACCCCTCGTTGTGGCACTGCTTTGGGGACGGCCCTAAGGTCAAGAATGGAAGTGCTGTGCCAGTCAATAATGAACGAAAGAGAAAACAGGATTTTTTTTTCTACTCACCTTTAAAATCCCTTTCTCTGAGTTCATTGATGGACATGGCACCCACCCCTCCTGTTTGTGTTTTGTACTGCTTTGCAGTGAAATGAGTTGCCTGTAGCAGAATGTGGGGTGCTTGCTCTTCTTTTTTTTTTTTTTTTTTTTCTGCCTGGTCCTGTTCCTGAGGGTGGTGATATAACCCTAAGGTCAAGAATGGAAGTGCTGTGTCCGTCAATGAACTTAGAGAAAGGGATTTTACGGTGAATAGAAAAAAATCCCCCCCCTACAAATAGAGCTCTCTTCTGGTGGTATTTGATCACAACTGCGTTTTTTGTGGTTTTTTTTTTTTTTTTCATTTTTTGTTCTATAAACAAAAAAAGATGGACCAAAACAATATTTTTTACTTTCTGCTATAAAACATAACTGAACGTCATAAAACTGAAAGTCTCGTCTCGAACCCAGAACACTGTGCGATACGCTGTATGTAGCCTGTGCTACATACATTTTATACCGCGGGACATAGTTCAGGACAAGAGACCCATATTTATATAAAGTGCATCCAAAGCTCAGCTTTATTGGTACTTAAGGCCACTTTTATCTTTACTCCCAATTGGAGAAAGACAGACAAAATTCTCCCTATCGTATATCTCCGCAGATGCCATTTTCTGACTTCACACCAGGATATATTATGGTCGTGTAGTAGATGCACCTTGGAGCCAGCTTCCTGGCATTCAACAGTGTGGAGATAACTGGACCAATGACCCCCCCCCGTTTAAAAGAAAAAAAACACTGGAACTCCGCTTTAAGAAGCTGGAAGTTTAGTTTACCTCTTTGAATGTGGCCCCAGGAGTAAAAATTATACCAGAGCAGAAGGAAAGAGAAAATGGCAGGCGCAGAGCCAGGGAAAACTTCCAAACATAAACTGAAGTTCTAGGCAATATGCACTCATCGGCCACTTTATTATGTACACCTGTTAAAGTACTTGGTAACACAAATTACTAATCAACCAATCACATGGCAGCAACGACTTGCTGAAGTTCAAACCAAGCATCAGAATGGGGAAGAAATGGGTGCCAGACGGGCTGGTTTAAGTATTTCAAAAACTGCTGCTCTACTGGGATTTTTATGCACAACCATCTCTAAGGTTTACAGGGAATGGTCTGAAAAAATGCCTTGTTAATGTCGGAGGTCAGAAGGGAATGGACAGGTTCGAGATGATAGGCAACAGTAACTCAAATAACCACTTGTTACAACCAAGGTATGCAGAATATCATCTCTGAATGCACAACACATTGAACCTTGAAGCGGATGGGCTACAGCAGCAGAAGACCACACCAGGTGCCACTCCTGTCAGCTAAGGACAGGAAACAGACTCAAATTTGCACAGGCTTACCAAAATTTGGCAATAGAAGATTGGAACAATGCCTGGTCTAATGAGTCTTAGTTTCAGCTCTGACATTCAGATGGTAGGGTCAGGCTTTTGTGTAAACATGAAGGCATGTGTCTATCCTGCCTTGTATCAACGGTTCCAGCTGGTGGTGTTGGTGTAATGGTGTGGGGGACATTTTCTTGGCACACTTTAGGCCCCTTAGTATAAAATTGAGCATTGTTAAAATGCTCTACCTGATTTTTTTTTTCTTTTTTTTTTTTTTTCTGTCCATGTCCATCCCTTTATGACTACAGTGTACCCATCTTCTGATGTCTACTTCAAGCAGGATAATGCACCATGTCACAAAGCTCAAATAATCTCAAGCTGATTTCTTGATCATGACAATGAGTTCACTGCACTCGAACGGTCTCCAGTCACCAGATCTCAATCCAATAGAGCACCCTTGGGACGTGGTGGAACAGGAGATTCACATCATAGATGTGTAGCCGACAAATTTGCAGCAACTGCATGATGCTATCATGTCAATTTGGACCAAAATCCTTAAGGAATATTTCCAACACCTTGAATTTATGCCACGAAAGAATAAAGGCAGTTCTGAAGGCAAAAGGGCGTCCAACCCAGTACTAGGAAGGTGTACCTAATAAAGTGGCTGGTGAGTGTGTATCCATGACTGATAACACCATCCATTGCTTTTTGAGGGACTGTGCCCCAGAGACAGAACAAGTAGTAATACTAATAATAATTCTTACCAGAACAGGTATTTCCTTTGGAAGAATTCCCCTTACCTCTTTGTTCTTGGTACAACTGTAAAATTTTGGGTTTTCCATCACTTTTTTTTTCGGTAAGAGGGGTCATCGGTACATGTAGAGGGGTTAAACCTCCTCAGTAAGGACACTTAAAGCATTCAAAACTTGACCGCCGGCCTAACCCACCGCCACCTCTTTCCAAAACTTAAAAAGAAAAAAAAAAAAGTCTCTTACCTGTAGATACTTAAATACCTGCAATATCCAGTTATGTAACCCAGAGGATATCTAGACTTTTTGTACATTTCTAAAAGGCAATCTTATTATTTAGTCATATCAAACTCAACATATCTTTTTCTTGTTTTCACATAAGGACACCTTTTACACATCCACACATTCTTGCTTATTAACTTCTACAAGTTGGAAGAATTCAAGCAAAGACACCAGCAAGCCTATAGCTTGACCAACAACATGTTTGTAATTCCCCAACAGAACTGATTACTTCTGATGTATTTTAAGGAAACCAGTGCTCTCCAATTCTTGCTACTGACAAACATCACTAGCATTCCCCCCCCCCCCAAGGTAGTATTGCACAAAATATGTATCAAAAATTACCGCGCTACTCCCTATAAAAAAGCTCGGTTATAAAACTAAAAAAGCAGCAGTCTTAATGTGAGGCGTGCACATATTAGACAAAAATAATCAAAAAAGACCGCGCTAAGAACAATGACATGTGACGTAACTAAACAGACATGATTACGTGCATAGAAATACAATTCATCAAATATAAAAAATATTGAAAAATATTAAAATATTGAAACACCAAAATTCTAATGAAAGTGAAAATAGAACAAGTGACTAAAAAATAAAAGTCCCAAATGAAGTAGGAAAGTGACTAAACAGTCACAAAAACACACAGTCCTCGGAGCCAAGGCAGATGCAATCGGTGATTATATACATATAACACCCAGTGAGAAATCCTCCACCTAATAAGATGTGCGCTTACCAGAGGTAAGCTGTAAATCAGCTTAATATGAACCTCCACTCAGGGGAAAAACAGCTCCTCAGGTCTCCACACAAGGAAGGGGGGCGGACAGGATCTTCCAATGAGATGGACTCAATCCGCATATCTTGAAGCAAATGTCTTCAAACACCTTCTTAAAATCCACATTGCTGAATGCTTAACAGTCACTACTGACCATCTGTTGCTTGTGTCTCAAGTCTTCTGTGCAGGAAACAAGCCAGGGACTATAGGCACATGATCAGTATTGCACAAAAAGCCTGCCCAATACATCCTACAGTGAAGATGTCTACTATGAGTAAAGCATATCTCAACATTTTGAAAACATCTTATTTTGTTCTAGTATGCTTTATTAAGCATATGACCTTTTTAGGGCTGAAACAACTAATCAATTAATCGACAACTAATCGATTATGAAATTAATCGATTACTATTTTCATAATCGATTAATCGGCCAGTAACATAATGTGGTTAAAAAAAAAAACTAAAATGAGCCCTTTATAGTACAAAAAGAGCAAATAATCGCTACTGTAACAATTTCTTTCACAGTTCTACGGTAAAAAAAATGAACCCCTTACAGTAGTGATTATTTGCTTTTTTTGTACTATAAAAGGGCTAATATTCGTTTTTTTAGCCCCATTATGTTACTAAACGTCTTAGACCTGGTTCACATCTATTTGTTTTTTGGTTCTTTTTGCAGAAACGGACTACAGTTCATTTACATGGTTTCCTATGGGACACGTTCACATCTTTGCTTTTTCAGCCGCTGCGTATTTGGAAAGCGTCAGGGACTTTTTTAACGCAAAACAGAGCTTTTTTGGTTCAACATACTTCAATGGAGAAGCTGCAGAAAACCATGTAATGCGTTTTTGCAGCAATTTGTGTTTTTTAATCTGCCCAACAAATTGGCCAAAAAATTGCAAAAACGCAAATCGCAGCAAAATCACGTGCGCAAAAATCAAACCGCACAGCAAAGAGCACTGCAGAAAAAGATCAAAAGCAAACTGCATAGGTGTGTATTGAGCCTTATGCTGGCCACACGGATCAATTTTCAAATGAGAATATTCAGATGAAAAATCTTTGTACTTTCGATGAATGAAAGAATATTTGAAATTTTCACTTGTTTTTAACATTCTGTTTTTAAAATAATTGTAATTTCTGAACAAAAACCACACACACTGTCTGATAATTCCTTTCACCAAGAAGTTTTTTATTATTTCCAAATTTTCCCATTACTGTGGCTAAAAATGAACGTCGATTTGACCCCACTAACGATTAGGAAATCGAACGAACGTTCTTATCTCTCCTCTAATAGTATATACAGTATATCTCTTCTGTCTGTTATTCTCAGAGTGGATTAGATATTTTGCTCCCTAACCATATAGTTGGCTATTTTTTTTACCACTGCATAGAGATATTTAAGAATATTTTTTTAAAACTTTACATATTAACTAAATTATACACCACACTTTTTTTTTAAGGTTATTAACCGATTAATCGATTAATCGAAACAATAATCGGCCAACTAATCGATTATGAAAATAATCGTTAGTTGCAGCCCTAGACCTTTTTAGCCTAACAAGAACCCTCTTATGTTGCAGGATATAGATACAGCCCTTGTTTCAGACACAACAGATGATTTGTGGTTCTTAAATGAAAATCGGTCAGATCAGATTAATGTAGAGGTGAAAATGGAACATACAGACTCCCAAGATAGTGAAGATGAGGATGTAAGAGAAGACGAGAGTAAAAAAGTGAGTACTTTCCTCCATACCTAAATGCCATATATGTATTCAATAAACAATATTTGTGTTTTTTTGTTTTTTTTCTTGTCCATTGATTTAAACAGGAATTATTATTATAATGTTTACCTATTTTTAAATGTGGATGATCTTTTCCAACTTCAACCAGAAGTTATAAAGCCCCCCCCCCCCCCCTGCACTCCCAGTTGAGAAAACATCACTGTCAGCCCCTTCTCATACACCGCTCATCCTGTGTAAGCTTCTATATACCTCAATTAACGGCGCTCTCTTGTGGACACGGCCATGTGACTCTCCTCTGCTGTTTAATTGATGGCCACATGACTGCTCTCTTCCAATCATAAGCTGCACTCGAGGAGGCGGAGCGGGAGGAGAGCGGCCAGAATGAGTGGCGTTACTTGAGTAACTAAAGTATGGCAGTGCTGTCCCAGGGCCAGGAGTGGCGGGGCGGCCGCCTGACACCCTCCCAATGGTTGGCACCCGGGCGGATCGCCCGATCCCTGCCCAACCCCCCCTCTTTGTAAAAATAAAAATGTATCGACGTATAACACGCAGGCATGGTTTACCCTCTATTTTCAGGGTAAAAAAGTGCATGTTATACACCGATAAATACGGTAGTTTATATTTTTGGCCTATGTATAGGACATTTCTTTAATTGTTGTTGCAGGAGGGTTTTCCTAAATGCATACTTGCTAATGACTAACTATGGTAGTCGTGTTCCGTTTGGACCCAGTTTTTGGGAGATGATCAATGGATGACCTGTGATAGGTGGCCTTTTTGGTAAATGTTTGAGAGACAAACTCCGCCATCTTTTTAGTCATAGGAAATCTATAGTATTTTGTGCGGGCGAGTTTGTTGGCTCAGATACTGAAATAGAGTGTGTAACTTGGAGGAAAGACAGAGCATATCTAATAGTAGTCTGCATGAAGCATCAGATTTTAGGAAGAAGGTGGATGCACACTTTAAAGATAAGTTTATTTGGTTGATGTGTAACAGTGTCCACCAAAATAACAGTGCTATTAAAGAATTTTTACTTTATCCATCTGTTTCAAGCCCTATGGAGTGCTCACTTAATGTGCTGGCTGATTTTCTGCTAGGTGATACATACTGAATGTGTGTGTGTATAGATCACAATCGTGTCCTCATGGTGGGGCACCATGCAAAAGGAATGTCTGATGTAGAATATTGTAGAATATGGCAGTTTATTAGAACTGCACTTGGTATATAACCTAGAAACTAGAATTTCAAACCAAACTGTTTGTGTGTGTGTGTGTAGATCATTAGAATATTAAATAGGACTGCTTTCTATGGGCTGCAGTGGTCAATGAATAATACCTTCAGCTTTCAGGCAATCACTATATTATAGCTGACATGTTTGAAAACCACTCTGGTTACTGATCATTAGTGGGGCCTGGAGCTGTTAGGGACAAGGGGGTTTGAAAGCATTTTAGCTGTGTAGTGTCAGCTGCTAGCTATCAAAAGGAAGCGGATAGACGATCATGTCCTTATGGTGGGGCACCATGCAAAAGGCATGTTTGATGTAGAACATTGTGGCAGGAAGGAGTTTATTAGAACTGCACTTGTTATAACCTAGAAAATAGAATTTCAAACCAAACTTGAATAACTTTTTGGGCAGAATATAGAAATGTTAGGGTTCAAGAATGATTTCTTATAACTGTCTAGAATCATTGAAACTCAATCATCCAAATACAAACGTTTAAATTATTTAAATATTACTCAAACAAAAATTTCTTTCATGGAACCAGTGTCTCCTATTTTCTTCACTTGAGTAAATCGGTATATTTCAAGTGGGGAATTTTATGTGACATTTATTTCAACAGTTTGATTTTATAAACATTTAAAACAAAAAAAATCAGATTTTGTTGTTTGAGAACACAGATATAGGCCAGCCTAGAATATTATATAAAATGTGTAGTTGAAACAAGTGACGCAAAGGTGTCGGCAATCAACAATTTACAGGTAACGACATCTATAGCGTGAAAATGCTTCACGTATTATAGACTGAAGCTGTTCTCAAGCAGCCATAAATAAATGGAGTTTAACCACGTCAGCCCTGGAAGGATTTGCCCCCTTAATGACCAGGCTATTTTATGCGATTCGGCACTGTGTTGCTTTAACTGACAATTGTGTGGTCGTGCGATGCTGTACCCAAACAAAATTTATGTCCTTTTTTCCTCACAAATATATATATATTCTACTTTTTGTTTAAAAAAATTGCAACAGGCGTAAATTGATTGGTTTGCACAAAAGTTATTGTGTCTACAAACTATGGGATAGATTTAAGGACTTGTAATTAATTTTTTTTAATTATTGTTTTTACTGGTAATAGCAGCGATCTGTGATTTTTAGCGAGATTGTGGCAGACAAATCTGACCAGTGACATTATTACATTGATCAGTGCTATAAAAATGCACTGATCAATGTAAAAATGACACTGGCAGGGAAGGGGTTAACACTAGGTGGCGATCAAGGGGTTAAGTGTGTTCCCTAGGTGTGTTCTAACTGTAGGGGGGATGGGCTACCAGGGACATGATCGAGATCACTGTTAACAATCACTGGGAACAAAAGATCTCTGACGTCATCTGACAGAACGGGAAATCGCCTTGTTTACATAGGCAGTTTCCTGTTCTGCCTCTGTACACAGATCGAGTCTGCCGAACCCGTGTGCGTGCCCGCTATATCCTATGCAAAGACCAATGTACACTTACGGCGGTTTGTGCAGGAGTGCCGACCTGCCACAGTATGACGGCAGCTGGTCGACAAGAGAGTAAAGTGGTATTAAGCGCAAAACCAAAAATGTAATATTACAGCTTACCAATTCTTAGATGTGGTGGCTGCATTTGTTATCTTTTTTAGGCTTTTCCCCCCTCAGTTTTCACCTGGTGATCTGGCCAGTAACACACATCCTATATTAGAGTGCCCCCACTCTGGATTAAGGAGTACAGTGGGCACCTTTGGACAGCAGCATTGTCAGTTTGGAGGGAGGGGAGTGTTAGATATACTAGCAGGTTTAAATACACTATCAAATTGAATTGTTTTAGGATGACAATGCTGCTGCTTCATACAGTACAGGAAGTGAGCATTGTTACTCTAGGGTTGGACATGTGTTACTGTTAAACTGTAACAAATTGTTTTTACAAATTTCTAAAACTTTATTTTCCTGGTTACTAGGTATTTGAGGTGACTATTTACAAAGAGGATTTAGAGGACACACAAAGCCTGAGCGATGATACAGATACTGATATTGGATCAGAGGTTTGTTGTAGTCATGTTATTACATATTGTTTCTGACATGTTTCTCAGTTCATAGAAAGCTTTGTTTCCTGAAATTTTTGCAAAGAACTTTCAACCGACTAGTGTACAAGGCATACTTTCACATGGATATCAACATTTTCATGGATGATTAATTTTGTTTTGAAGTCATGAACCTGGTGGAAAAGCTCAGTTTGCTCTTATACTTTCTTTGGTTTGCAAATGTTTTTTTTTTTTTTCAGAAGTGCGTGCAGCTTTAAATTTTACATCTTCATGTGGTTTACTACTTTTTGAGATAATTACTGAGTAAAGTGAAAACCGTTCCAAATTATTAACTCTGTTTCGATCTCTAATATGGCACTTCTCCACCGCCAGAGTGAGACTGGAACAGCTTCAGTGGCCTAAGGTGGTTGGCACTGCCAAATCCATGGCTGTACTACCTGGCCTCCCAGCTACAACACATAGCCAGAGCGATTAACCCAGACCCTTCCCCAGAGATGAACTTAGCGGATTCCACTACTAAACTCCTTCGGCTCACGATTGGGAAGGTGGTCGATAAGGGATTTGAAGCTTTGCAGTTCGGTAAATCAAATAAATTCTACCCCACATATAAACTAATGCAAAAAATTTGGAATAGGGTCAGAACACTACAACAGGTCACCGGGTTTACTAAGTTTAGCCCTATATGGCAAAATGACCGGTACACTGAGAGGTGGCAATTGCAATATGGTAAAAAATTGTAGCAATACAGGATTAACTACTTATATCAAATATTCCGTGATGGAGAGCTGTGTGCCTTTGCAGCTTTTCAGACGGAATTTCAGCTCTCCATGTCCATGCAGTTCTACTACTTCCAACTCCAGCACGTGATAAAAGCCCAAAATGATGTGGATTCATGGGTACAAAACACTCCTATCTTTAATTACATATCAGAGGTATCGTCTTATAAGGGCTTCATATCATGCAGTTACACTATGCTACTTAATCTGTTCTTACCAAATTTACCCAAAAGGTGATATCCCAGTGGGAGCGGGATGATGGGCCTTTTGAGGAGGAACAATGGGAGGAGGTGCAATTGGCGGGTTTCACAGTGTTCTTTTAAATGTTGCTCAACACCTGTCCCAGTTGTGTATATACTTCTGCGGGTCCATTATACTCCTGCCAAGTTGGTTAAAATGGGAGTGCGCGATGATCCCTCATGTACTCGCATGTGGGATCACGGCGATTTGATACGCCTTCTGTGACGTTTCCCCAAATTACGGAGGTTATAGGGGTTATTAAGCTTTCCAGGTTCAAATTAAAAAGGATCCCAAACAATGTCTGTTGGGTATTATAGATGATGGCTTGATGGAGGAGGCCCCTAGGCAGGCGATAGCCAGGGCCCTTTTCCCGAAACGTATTTTACGGCACTGGAAATCAAAACAACCCCATACAGTGCGGGAGTGGATAGAGCAAATGGGTAACACTTTAAGGCTATAATATATCTACCAACATAGGGGCAGTACAGCAAAGTTTGCCAAGCTATGGGAACCATGGCGGAACGTTTCCGGGTTGGCCACTGTGGAACTTGTATTGGACCGTTTGCTATAAACACTTTGACATGGCAATACCAGTTGCTGGGCCCCCAGCTCATGCTCAAAGTGTAGGGGGGGGGGGGGGGGGAGCTGTGCCTCCATACCTGTACAACTTTGTATGGATCCAAATTGGATCTCTGCACATATGTCACATGATGCTGCCTATTGCTTCCATTGTGTAGATGTATACACTGTACATGTTCATTTGAAACTTTCAGTAACCTATGTGGAACTAAGGTCTGTAAATGTGTAACAAAGTGTAGTACTCTGAAGTCGGTAATGGATGTACTATGCTTGTTTAATAAAAACTTGTTTTGAGATAAAAAAAAGAGTAAAGTGAAAAAAATACCTCAGTGTGAAAATGATGTACAAGTAGCACATTCTGTTTTTGTCATTTCATTTTACACATTACATTTTAATGGTCTAAAGCATTTTTCTGCATCTCTTTTCAGGATTGTTGGCAGTGTACAAATTGCCATAAATTTAACTCCCCAGGCAAACGTTACTGCTTCCGCTGCTGGGCTTTACGCAAGGACTGGTATGCAGATTGGCCCCGTCTTGTACATACCCACTCCACACCAACACTTCCTGCCAAGGCCAGTTCCCAAGAAATCAACAGTGCTGTTGACATTCCTGACTGTCGTAGAACAGTGTCTGCCCCCATGGTTAGAGTTCGAGGACCTGAAAGTGTGTCACACTTCTTGGAGCCACTAGACTTGGCATCTAATATTGGAAGCCTTTCAGAAAGTACTGACACTCTTTTCAGCTATCAGTCAGAGGAAACCTCATTGGAGTCTACCCGTCCTCTTTTGGAGCCCTGCACGCTCTGCCAGCAACGTCCACGAAATGGAAATGTGGTACATGGGCGTACAGCTCACCTGGTGACATGTTTTCACTGTGCACGTAGTCTGCAGAAGACTCATAGTGGATGTCCAGTGTGCAAAAAACCCATACAGATGGTGATAAAAACATATGTGGCATAATTAATGTGCTCCCTTTTTTTTTTTTTTTTTTTTAGGTAATGCTTGATGAGGCTCTTGGAGCCTATCACTAAATGGCTTTCTAATCTTTAATCTTTCGCAATATACAACATGTTTTGTCTTTTTCTTTTTAAAGCACCTTTCTTCTTTAAGAGAAGCAAGAGAGTGATGATGTGAAATCTTTGTAGTGTTTACTTGGGATAATGGAATGTTGCTTATCCCAGTCTCCAATTTTTTGACAATGCCTTATCACTGCCATAAATAATTGTGTTTTTTTTCCATTGCATTGTTTTACTTTGTGACCATCAAAATATTTTGCGATATTTATAAACATTTGACACCATTGCAGAGAATATTTTATTTATATCTAGTCTTTGTTTTACACTGTATATCTCAATTTTTTTTTTTTGTGCCAGTGGCTACAGCTTTCTGACAAGTCTAGACCACGCTTGTAAAGACAGCTAAAAATGTTTTAGTACTAACTGCTCAAGTGTTTTTTGTTTTTTTTGTTTTTTTTTTTTCACCATCTGTATTGTAAAAAAAAAAAAAAAATTGCTGACAGCCACATTTCCTGGAATAAATTTAATGGGCAAAATGTTCAGCATAATTTTTTTCTTTACAGTTTGAAGAGTTCACTTTGTGGAGGGAAGGATCTTTTCTAGCATGGTTTAATGGAAATTGTATAATGCAGAAACTAAACAGCCAAAACCAGATGCAAGTAGACATTTATTTATTTTCAAGAGACAATCTTTTTTTTTACATGCTATCTGCATGCATGTCACGCAATTTACAGATATTTTTGCACTTACAAAGATCATATTACTGTCCCTGATGATGACCTGATCTGCTCATCAGTAAGTTGGAGATCACAGGGCCCCCATGACAACATTTCTGACAGGCCCTCCCCAAACACCAAAAAAATGCCAGTGGAAAATACCCTAATTACCGCACTCTTGTAGCACAGTGCGTGAACTACACGTGTTAAAGCATATTTTCTTTTTAACCAGATAAAGGAAAAAAAAAACAGCGTGTACTGCAGTCTTTTTAATAACTTTTTTGTAAAGGCTAGGCATGATAAGTTATAACAGACAGATTAACAAGATGACAACCTTGTAAGGGATAGAGAAAATTTTGCATTTGGAGTACTTTCAACCTGACAGAATCTGTGGGAGCTGTACATAGCAACCAATCCACTTCTACCTTCATCTTCTTCGATTAAAATCGTAAAGTCACATTTTCAGTTTTTTATTTCTTGAATAAACATGATACCAGTATACTTGAGTGGCTACAGATAAGCACAGAGCTGGATCGAGTGAGGGCTCAGGTAAGTATGAAGGGGGGGGGGGGTGTAAGGGCGCGATGCTAATGCAATAAGGTAAAAAAAATGTTTTTAGGTCTTACAATCACTTTAAGCTTTGAAAATGAAGGCTAGAAGCTGGTTGCCATTCACATCTGCTTCAGATTCTGACTGCACCTGTCTTGGAATATTTCACCTAAGTTTGAATCGAAACAAATTTGCCTGTGCTAGCAAGATTTCATTATTTCTGTCTTTTTCACAATGACTTCTGAAATTGGATAGGTCTTCCACAGCTGTCTAAAAACGAACCACTTCTGACATGTCCATGCTCTTAGACTGGTGGAACTTGGACAGAGAATTTACATTGCTGAATATTTTGGTTGTAGACCGATTGAAAGGGTTCAGTTTTTTTCAATCCCATTGCCTCTTCTCTTTTTAACTTTTTATTTATTTTTTTGCTACAAGGCTTATTTTTGATAACTGTACATCTGGATATCGAAAGTGACCTTTAGCGAGATGACCACCATGTTGGACCCAGTTTCCTCAGGGTAACAAAAGATTTGCTGGTAAATAGACAGGGTCTTCATATGCTTTTCACTGTCTCCGAAAAAGTGTTTTATTCTGAAGCACACCCATGAAGTTTGAAACCTCGGTAATATCTGCCACAGCTTCTTGAGGAACTAAATGTATATTGTGTATTGCATAACAAGCATTTTCCTCTAATTGCAAAAATTGAGGCTGCACACCAACAGTACCACTCACTGTGGCTCTGTCATCATAACCCTGACCATGCCACTTGGTCCCAAAATTCCTTTCTGATCAAAACATGTATTTTAATGGCATGAAATCTAAGAAATGCCTCAGGTATACTGAATTGGTTATTTCTTTTATTTTGATCTCTGTTCAAAGAAACATATATTGGATCGACTTTTGAGAAGTCCTGAGTAGTATCTATAATCAATAAGTAGAACTGGGCATCCTAAACTTCAGATAAAATGGGGGGTCATTTACTATAGCACCGGGAAGTACCGAGCGCCATTGCATATAATAGCGTCTATTTCAGGCAATTAGGAGTTAAACTATGTGAACATGTAAATGAAAAATTGCACTATTAGCGGCAAACATGCCTTAGTAAATTTGGAATTAGCGCTAATTGGCGATTCCACGGATATGCAAGTTCCAATTTCTACCAAGTTATTGCTGTTACGTACCGTGTAGTAGAGTCTGACTTGTAGGAGGACAGGCCTGGCTCAGGAGCCACTGGAGTGGGAGCAGTAGACTCGAGAGCGCAGTGAGGTAGGAGTGCCTGTGAGTATTGTGGTGTAGGGATGGATGGATGATGAGCCACCAGATAGGTCCGGGAGGCTGGTGTCAGCTGGGGCAGATGCAGATCAGCGACCTGGAAGATGGCAGGTACAGACTGGAGCAGGGTGAGACAAGCCAGGTCAAACACAGGTAATCAGTAGAGCAGATCAGTATGCTGGAACAGGGTGAGACAAGCTGGGTCAAACACAGGTAGTCAGGCAGATAGGGCTGTAAGCTGAAGCAGAGTCAGATGAACAGGCAGAGGTCGGCAACAGGAAATCAACAAGGAAGTCCTTTATAACAGGGTCAAGGCAAGCCGAGGTCAGAGTTGGAGATTTTGGGTAAGTCAACGGAGCCGGGTCAATACAGGTGATCAGAAGGCAGGTACAGGTTTCCAGGACATACTAGCTGCAGATCAAACAGCACTCCACTTGTGCAGCTGCTGTCCTTTTAAATGCCCATTGGCGCCAAGCAGCTCACACGCATCCGACGCGTGCCCCCACACACGTGTCCGGCGCGCGCCCTCACGTACACGCCGCTGTCCGGTTTGTTGTACTGGCACCTGTGTATGCACGGTGATCACATCAGATGCCAGTCTGACCAGCTAGGGGGAGGGGGGTTCTGGGCATTCTGTCGGCCCAGTGCCGCTGGTCATCAAGAGGAGTCTCGTCTATCAATCAACATTCTGGAATTGCGTGTGATCAGGTTATGTCTCTCCATTTGGACGCAGCTGCTGCACAGTCGATCCAGGATCCAGTCAGACAATGCCACAGCGGTGGCCTATGTCAACCACTGGGGTGGGGGACGAGGAGCTCGGCAGTGGCACTGGAGGTCTCTCACATTCTGCGGTGGGTAGAACTTCACGTGCTAGCTCTCTCTGCCGTATACGTTCCAGGCATAGAAAACTGGCAAGCGGACTACCTCAGCCATTAGTTGCTGGATCAGGGGGAGTGGTCGCTACATCCGGAGGGGTTTTGTCTCATTTGCCTGCAGTGGGGCACGCCAGACGTGGATCTTCTGGCCTCTCATCTCAGGTGCAGAGTCGTGGGCAGAACAAGGGATCCCTTGACGGATGCGTCAGATGAGCTGGTGGTGCCATTATCAGCTCATTTATGCCTGCCCACCACTCAAGCTCCTCCCTCGTCTGCTGCATAGAGTAGAGGCCGAGGGGATACCCTTTGGGTCTGGTATGGATTTTAAGGGGAACTTGACCCCAATTTTTTTTTTTAAATTGGCGTAGGGTCCCCCCCAAATCCATAGCAGGCCCTTTGGGTCTGGCATAGATTTTTAAAGGGAACCCCACGCCAAAATCAACAAAAAATCCATACCAGACCTTTATCCGAGCATGCAGCCTGGAGGACAGAAGGGGGGGACGAGCGAGCGCCCCTCCCCCTTCCTGAACCATACCAGGCCACATGCCCTCAACATGGGGAGAGTGGTTTGGGGTGCCCCCCAAAGAATGTTGATGGGGACAAGGGCCTATTCCCGATACCCTAGCCATTGGTTGTTAGGGTCTGCAGGGGGATTTTTAGCATTTTGAAGCCCCTATAGCCTTGTCCCTCCATGTGAATAAGTATGGGGTACATTGTACCCCTAATCACTCACCTTAAAAAGGTGGAAAAACCAACAAATTAAAAACCCACATTTTCCCAACTAACTTCCACAAATCAAACAAAAATACCACCAATGTGAATCCATCAATCCCAACAGCTGCTGGACACCAAAAATTTGATTCCAAAACATAAGCTCCACCCCCAGCAAAGCCTATCCACTAACTGCTTCTCCATCTGTCATTTGTGAAATAGGTAAGGGGTGGGGCAAACTGGTTATGTCACCAAGGGGCCCTGCCACCTTCTGATAGCACCAACCGTTGCATGCCTTTCCATGTCTGCAGGTGCAACAGGGTTGGGATTGACAATGGCTCTACATGGGGGAAAGAGATATACAAGTTTAAATTAAATAAAGGGCATAAGCTGTGTAGCACCCTCTACTTGGGTAGGTGCTAGAGGTTAGGATTTTGTGAGAGCAGGTAAAATTTAGGCAGGTTGAGGAAGAGGGAGAAACACAGGAAGCGCCAACCTGAGTGTAGTATATAAGGTACGATTTATTAGCAAGGAAGTAATGCACTTACAGGAAATAGCATAAAAACAGGCTCATCTGTAAATGGTGGTGTCTACAGGTGTAGGTTGGCATCCAAAACGAGCGTCCACAGATCTGGCAGATGACTGGGGGAGCCTCAGTCTGTCCTGTGGCCACCAGGAAGTCGGTCTGCGCCACTGTGGTGCGCAGGGAGATGATGACACAGGGGAGAAACAACTGACTAAAATTTAGGCAAGCTTAGTACAGCTAGGCCTGTTTCTTTTGGATTGAGAGGGCTGGGAGTGATCCAGAGCAGCAGCTGGTGACAGTATCACCTCACTGTCACCTCCCTCTTTCTTCTAGAGCAGTGGTTCTCAACTCCAGTCCTCAGGACCCACCAACAGGCGAGGTTTGCAAGATGGCTGAAATACATCACAGGTGATATCACTTGCTGCTCAGTGATTGCAGTATTCTAGTCTGCAACTCCCCAAGGTAATACTTAAAATCTGACCTGTTGGTGGGTCCCGAGGACTGGAGTTGAGAACCACTGTTCTAGAGGATTCTAGAAGGGAGGAGGGGAAGTGGGGGGAGCTGTCTGGGGTGTCTCGGGGAGCCCTGACCAATCCCCAAATAGGATTGGCAGGGGGCAGGCCTCTTTGAAATACCCAGTGTCAGCCCAGCTGGGGAGGAGTTGTTGGTTTGAAGAACTGGAGATGGAGCACTAGGTTGTCGGGGGCCTTTGAGGGCGCTCCCCGGTCTGGAGGAGGGGGGGTGACCTTGGGCCTGGGGTTTGTGTGCAGGATGGAGCCCTTCTGAAAAGACAAGAAGGATCTGGACAGGAGGCACAGAGATGACAACAGGAGCTAGTGCTGCCGGGCAAGTCTTCAGGAGGGAACCACTTGTCCCAGTCAGGAGGGCTGGTGAGTGACAGGCACAGTTGAGAGGACAGGGGAGGCACACTGGGAGTATGCTGTTTGGGATGGGTGCAGAGCCAGCAGTAAGGACTGTAATGTCACGGGCAGTGGAGTAAGTCAGCTGCAGCCAAGAGGGCTGGCAGAGCCTGGAGAGGACTAGCTGGGAGCAATAGTCTGCCATTAGGACAGCTAGCACACAAGACTTTCTTTTTCTGCTACATTATAGGAGCCCCGCTGTCCCTGCCTGCTAAGGGCGGTTGCTGAGGCCTGGCTGAGACAGTCAGGCCTAAGCATGTGCTAGCTGTGCCTGGAGAAGAGTGTTGTGCTGGAGAGAGAGAGAGTAAGGCCCCATACACACTATTAGATTTTCTGCTGATTTTTGTCTTCAGATTTACCAAAATTATAAAATGTGAGGTCAAACCTTAACAGTTTCAATTTGTATGCAGTCAGGCAGGCCCTTGCACTACATGTTTTAGTAAATCTGAAGACAAAAATCTGCAGAACATCTAATGGTGTGTATGGGGTCTTACAGTCTGCAAGCAAGAGTTGTGGTACAGTGTATAGAACCTTTCCGATTGATCGCAAATTGGTCTGCCAATTTATCTCTGGGCATCCCATATGCCCCCTTACCCATCCAAGATCGAATCCCCTCAAATCAACAAAAACAATCACATGGACTGTTCATTGTCTCAAGAGTGTCCGGGAGGTGAATGCTGGGCAGGGTGACAGGTGGGCCATAACATTCAGCAGCCCCTACGGGTGTACTGTTACATGTGTGTTTGGTGTTTTTTAAATGTGGCCAATTTTTGGGGCCACAATGTACCCTATAATCATTCAAGTGGGGGGGTGATCTGGGGGCCCCCATTAACAGGAGGTGTCCAGATGTCGGTAAACCTCCACAAACATGTTCATGGTTCTGGGGAAGTGGCCCATGTCCCCATTCAACATAAGGACAAGGTGCCGTGGAGATGCAGAGACCCACCCACACAACAAAACGCCCCCCACATGCTGAGGACATGTGGCCTGATCTGGCTCAGGAGCAGGGGGCACTCAGTTGGCACCCTCCATTCCATGGCCTGCTAGGCTGAGTGCTGAGGTCAGGATCTGGTATGGATTTTGTATTGGGCCCCCATGCTGTTTCTTTATGCTACAATTGTGGCTGGGGTTCCCCTTTAAAACTCATACAAGCCCCAAAGGGCCTGGTATGCAATAAGGGGAGAGACAGAGCTATGTTAATTGTGGGGTATTCCTGCGCTATCGTGAACGGGGTTGTGGAGAGAGGAGGAGGGACACCCAATCTCAATACAAACAAGGAAAAGCCGCATACACCGAATGGGGTACAGCCTGTCCCCAGTTAAAACAAAATGGAATAAAGTGTGGTGCTGCGCTAAACCCAATGAGATAGGCGCATATTGGCTCTGTGCTCGTGAGCGTCTTATAGTGCACCAAAATAGACTTTGCAAATGTAACCATAAAAAGATAACCTCCTATGACAAATGTGTCCTTATGTGCTGATAGTGTGTATGGTCAAGAAAATCGTAATAAATACACAATAAATAATAATAAATATAACGTGCAAAGTGATTAGTGCTTAGGCAACACAGTAGCAAACATAAATGTATGGGTGAATATAGCTCAGATAAAAATAGCAGCTGGCTAAGACTATCACCAATCGCCAACTAGCTAAAAACAAAATAAATCAACACATACATAAGTGCATATATAGCCAAAGTGCATCCAGTGCAAGTTAAATGTGGCTACGTGCTTAAAAGTTCATAAACATGCATGCAAAACTGCGTGCGAAATATTATCAGGTGCAGTGCTCCTTGCGGCGAAAAACAGTCAATCAAAAGTCCATAAAACGTGTATTGCCTTCCGTGCTAAACATGGGTGACAGTAGTGGTCAGTCTTCATGCAACAATGTGCACATTAGCGGGCAGTGGCCCCTTACCTGAAGGTAATGGGGTAATCGCGTTTAGCCAATCAGAGGCATGGCAGCCTTTGTAGAGACAATGGGTATATTCTGTAATGGAGGATGGTGGAAATATGGTCCTATCCTGATCGCTTCTATTGTAGGGGCGTCTGGTCCTTCCAAGTAGTGTCCCGGGGTCACCCAGATAGATTAAGAAAGGAAGCCCACAATAGTGTAGTATTGCATGGAAGCGTATCACTTTTATTACAACATAAAATACAGTACTCACATAGAACGTTAAAAACCGGGTGGAGATCCGACGAGCGGCGAGCTCGTAATGCAAATAACAGTCAGAGAGTGCCTGTCCCGTCCCTACGCGTGACGTCACGGTCACGTGACTTCTTCAGGGGATCAGTCACGTGACCGTGACGTCACGCGTAGGGACGGGACAGGCACTCTCTGTTATTTGCATTACGAGCTCGCCGCTCGTCGGATCTCCACCCGGTTTTTAACGTTCTATGTGAGTACTGTATTTTATGTTGTAATAAAAGTGATACGCTTCCATGCAATACTACACTATTGTGGGCTTCCTTTCTTAATCTATCTGGGTGACCCCGGGACACTACTTGGAAGGACCAGACGCCCCTACAATAGAAGCGATCAGGATAGGACCATATTTCCACCATCCTCCATTACAGAATATACCCATTGTCTCTACAAAGGCTGCCATGCCTCTGATTGGCTAAACGCGATTACCCCATTACCTTCAGGTAAGGGGCCACTGCCCACTAATGTGCACACTGTTGCATGAAGACTGACCACTACTGTCACCCATGTTTAGCACGGAAGGCAATACACGTTTTATGGACTTTTGATTGACTGTTTTTCGCCGCAAGGAGCACTGCACCTGATAATATTTCGCACGCAGTTTTGCATGCATGTTTATGAACTTTTAAGCACGTAGCCACATTTAACTTGCACTGGATGCACTTTGGCTATATATGCACTTATGTATGTGTTGATTTATTTTGTTTTTAGCTAGTTGGCGATTGGTGATAGTCTTAGCCAGCTGCTATTTTTATCTGAGCTATATTCACCCATACATTTATGTTTGCTACTGTGTTGCCTAAGCACTAATCACCTTGCACGTTATATTTATTATTATTTATTGTGTATTTATTACGATTTTCTTGACCATACACACTATCAGCACATAAGGACACATTTGTCATATGAGGTTATCTTTTTATTGTTACATTTGCAAAGCCTATTTTGGTGCACTATAAGACGCTCACGAGCACAGAGCCAATATGCGTCTATCTCATTGGGATTAGCGCAGCACCACACTTTATTCCATTTTGACAGAGCTATGTTGCCTGCTTTTTTTTTGTGGTTATATTGCAGCCAGGGAAAACTATTCAAATGTAATTTTTTGGTGTTTAAATATGTCATTATTGCTGCAGCAGGTTTGAGACAAACGCAACCCCCCCTCCCCTCATTACACTTTCTACTCAATGACTTGTGTGTGTGCACAACCAAATATTTTAAGAAACTAGATTTACTAAAGATTTGAAGGGGTATGAATAGTTTGCATGTAGAAAATATGTATTTGTAATCTGCAAAAGTCAAAGCAAAAAAGAATCAACTTTTTATTTCAACATTAGTATAAACATTTGGAACAATAATATACCCCCCCCCCCCCCCCCCCAAAAAAAAAATGCATGGAAATGATGCTCCAGCATTTGACAATAATAGGAGGGTGATGGACAACACTGGATGAACTCAGTGCTTAAAAATGCTTACTAAATAGTGTGCAAACAATATTAAATGCGATAAACTTGTGAAAAAATATGGAAAGAAACTGAATTGTGAATAATGATTGGATTGTTGAATGATAAATATAAATAGTTAATAGCAATCCCTAATGCGTGATCCAAACAGTGAAAATGGAACAAAGATAGTTATAATATAGTCCATGTATCAGGCAATGCAATTCATATTCCTGTGTAGCTACTCTGACAGGTACAACTGAGAATTTAAATGCTGTGGTAAAGGGCGCTCCCAATGCAATCATTAGAATGCAAAATGTGAGTTATACAAATAGTATGTATACATTCAAACCCGTGTATTAGTGCATGGCTTCACTTTATACATGTGCACAAATGTCTTAAATTCTTTCTAACTAAATCCACTCCAACACCATGTGAGAAATAAAATCCGTGTTCCAAATAATATTTGTGACTTTTCACCCAAGGTTACAACAAATTGTGCTCACCAGATGACCCTGGCCAGCAAGTGACCATAAGACATGAAGTTCCTCCTCCTCCAATCCTGGAAACCATTTAACGATCTTTTTCCAATCGATCGTTCACATGTATGGTGAACTTGGTCGAATGAGCCCAGGAACAGCCAGATCAAATCTTTATCTGTCCTCCACTCCAGTCTCCCACATCTGAAAATCAAGCTCCTTGAATCCTGGAAACCATTCAATGATCTTTTCCCAATCGATCGTTCACATGTATGGTGAACTTGGTCGAATGAGACGGGAACAGCCAGATCGAATCTTTGTTATCTATCCTCCGCTCCAATCTCCCACATCTGAAAATCAAGCTCCACCAAAAAGACCCAGGGAAGGCAGATATAGTGTAGTATTGTTTATTGTTAAAAAATAGAATTTTTATAACAGCTTACCTGTAAAATCCTTTCCTTGGTGTACGTCATGGGGCACAGTAATAACTTAATGGGTTATGGGCCACTTTCAGGTGATTGGACACTGGTATACCCAATAAAGGAATTTCACTCCCCTATATAACCCCTCCTCCTTCCAGAAGTACCTCACTTTTTGTAGCAAAGCAATATACTTAAACCCCATAAAAGAGGAGCGGGACCTCTGTGTCCCATGATGTACTCCAAGAAAAGGTTTTTACAGGTAAACTGTTATAAAAATCCTATTTTCTTTTATCGTACATCATGGGACACAGAGCCTAAGTAATAACTTAATAGGACGTCCCATAACAATGCTATTTGAGGGGAGGGAGAGACAACCCGTAGGGCACCCCCAGACCTGAGGACTTATAGTGCTGCCTGCAGCACACTGCACCCAAAGGCGATATCCTCATACCTCCTTACATCCACCTGATAACATTTTGTGAATGTATGTACTGAAGACCAAGTTGCGGTCTTGCAGATCTGAGCCATGTAGGCCTGGTAACGCACTGCCCAAGAAGCACTAACCGACCTGGTAGAGTGTGTCTTAACTTGAAAAGGGGGAATCTTACCCCTTAAATCATAAGTTTGAATTATAACTTGCCGAATCCGCTTAGCAACAGTGCATTTCGATGCTGCCTGTCCTTTCTTAGGACCCTATGGCAGAATAAATTAGACATCAGTCTTATGAATCTGAGCAGTTGCCTTTAAATAGATTTTCACTGCTTTTATCACATCAAGACAATGTAGTGACTTTTCTTCCCTGGAAAATGGTTTTGGAAAAAACGATGGCAGGACAATATCTCAGTTCAGGTGAAAACCTGAGACCACTTTTGGCAAAAAATCTGGACGAGGGCGTAACACCACCCTGTCCTCATGAATAATCAAATATGGCTCTTTACAAGAACGAGCAGCCAATTCCGAAATCCTCCTTGCTGAGGATATAGCAACCAAGAACACCAGATTCCTTGTCAGAAGGACTAAGGGAATATGCTGTATTGGTTCAAATGGCTGTTTTTGTAACACTGACAAAACTAAATTCAAGTCCCAAGGGCTCAAAGGTGATTTAACTGGCGGATTAATCCGCATCACCCCTTGCATGAAACCCTGGACTAAAGAATGCGTAGCAAGCGGTCTTTGAAATAAGATCGATAAGGCTGAGACTTGGCCCTTAATAGTACTCAAGGCCAATTTCATCTCTACGCCTAATTGTAGAAAGGCAAGAATTCTGCCTATGATATATCCCTGAGGGTGCCAACCCTTGGATTCACACCAGGAAACATAAGCCTTCCAGATTCTATAATATATAGCTCTGGACGATGGCTTCCTTGCATTAATCGAAGTAGAGATAACGGACCCGGAAAGCCCACGTTTTTTCAGAATGTGGGTTTCAATAGCCAGGCCATTATATTTAGCATTCGTAAAGTAGGATGGAACATCGGCCCCTGTGAGAGCAGGTCTGGCCTTAGTGGAAGAGACCATGGATCCTCCATTGCCATCTTTACGATTTCTGTATACCATGACCTTCCAGGCCATGCTGGTGCTACCAGAATTACCAGCTTTCTTTCCAGCTTGATCCTGCAAAGAAGTCGAGGCAGCAACTGAATAGGGGGGAATGCATAGATCAGTGAGACCTGATCCCACGGGGTCACCAACGCATCTGTTCTGCATGCGAGTGGATCCCTTGTCCTGGACACACAGTTGACTAACTTCATGTTGAATCTGGACGCTAGAAGATCTACTTCTGGAGTCCCCCATCTTTGGTAAATAGCCCAAAAAATGTTGGGGTGAAGAGACCATTCCCCTGGAATAACTGCTGGTGACTTAAGTAGTCCGCCTGCCAATTCTCTACTCCCAGAATAAAGCCTGCCAATAGGCACGGAACATTCCTTCCTTCCCAAGTTAGAATATGGTTCACCTCCTCTCTGCGCTGAGAGACTCTTGGTGCCCCCTTGGTGATTAATATAGGCCACAGCCGTGGCATTGTCGTATTGGATCCTGACAGGACAATCCCTTAACCTGGAAGTCCAGGCTTTCAGAGCCAGACGCACTGCCTGAATCTCTAGGATGTTAATGGGCAAGGTTCTTTTGATTTTTGACCACTGTCCCTGGACAGTCGTTTTCTCTAGTACTGCTCCCCAGCCTGAGAGTCTGGCATCTGTCGTTACTACTTTACAGATAATTGGTCTGAAGGATTTTCCTTTCAGCAGATTCTGGGTTAGTAACCACCAACTGAGGCTTTGGGACACTTGGGGACAGCCGCATTGGCAAGTCCAAAGCTTGGATCGTTTTGTTCCAAGCAGGCAGGATACTGTTTTGCGAAAGTCTCGAATTGAACTAGGCATAGGAGACTGCTTCGAATGAATCCACCATCTTTCCGGACAACTTCATGCAAGGCGAATTGAGGGAATTCTTTTCGACCTGACCATCTGCACCAGCTCTCGTATGGAGCTGATCTTTGCCGGAGGCAAGAACACCTTTTCCTGGGCTGTGTCTATGATCAGGCCCAACTACTCCAGCTTTCTTAGCGGTTTTAAGGAAGACTTCTCTAGGTTGAGAATCCAACCCAGACTTTCCAGGTAACTGGTTGTAATGCATACACTTTGCTCCAAGCGGCCCAATGACTGGTCTGTTAACAATAGATCATCTAGGTATGCCAAGACTGTTATGCTCTGTGCCCGTAACCTGGCTAGAGGTGGGGCCAGTACTTTTGTGAACACCCGGGGTGCTGTAACTATCCCGAAGGGCAAGGCTACAAACTGAAAGTGCTGCTGTTCTACTTCGAATCGCATAAACCTTTGGTGAGCGGGAAATATAGGGACATGCAGATATGCATCCCTGATGTCGATGGACGCCAGAAGTTCTCTTGCCTGTAGGATAGAAACTACTGATCTGATTGACTCCATGCGAAAGGAGCGGATTTTCAGAAATTGATTTAGATTCCTTAGATCTAGAATGGGTCTGACACCGCCATTTGGTTTTGGTACCGTAAACAGGTTTGAATAAAACCCCAAACCTTGCTACTCTGTGGGGATCTGTATGATCACCCCCTGAGCCAATAATCGGTCTACTGCTTGAAACAGAGATTGCTTTTTCCCTGGATCTTTGGGAACATTTGATCTCAGAAAACGAGACGGTGAAACTTGACGAAATTCTAGTTTGTATCCTAGAGACACCGTGGAGACGACCCATCTGTCCTGAGTTTCCTTTTGCCAGACTTCACAGTATTTCAGAAGTCTTCCTCCCACTCTGGTGAGGGGGGGGGGGCGCACCTCTTCATGATGAGGCTTTAGTATTCTGCTTTGCCCCCGGGTCTTCTTTTGTGCCTGGGTCTGACCCTGAGGTTTTCCTCTAGAGTCTGACGGCAGAGGCCATCGCCACTGTCTAGAGGCGGATGCCCCTGGCGCAGGAGAAAAAGTCAGTTTTAAATGAAGGATGTTTATACTTGCATTTGACTGGCAAAAGAGTACTCTTCCCACTAGAAATCGTTTGGATGTATTTATCCAAATTATCGCCAAATAGTCGCTCCTCATGAAAGGGGAAACTAGTCAGAAGCTTTTTGCAAGGTGCTTCGGCTGACTAATTTTTTAACCAAAGGGTCTGTTTTTAACCATTTAATAATTTTTTAACCAAAGGCATGTGTACTAGCACAAGCGCAAGGCGGGACGCCTGGTGAATAGAGTCCTTCATAGCATCTATGGCAAAACATAATGCCTTTGGTAGTTCGGCCAACTCACGGGCCTGTTGTGCAGGGAGCTCTTTAAGAGCCTCTGTGAACTGGTCCTTTAGAAACTGACAGATGCTTCTTACTGTGACTGCAGGCTGAGTAACGGTCCCTGCCATAGAAAAAGATTTTAACAGGAATTCCATCTTTTTATCTGTTGGATCTTTAAGCATTTGTGCATTGTCTACTGGACAAGTTAAACTTTTATTCAAACTGGAAATTGCAGCATCAACTGCTGGAACCTTCCACTTTTTGGCGAATTTCTCCTCCATGGGATAGAGAACTGAGAATCTCTTTGAAAGGAGAAAATGCTTATCCGGATGATCCCAGTCAGCATAAATAAGCTTTTCTAGTAATGCATGGACCGAAAACGCATGAAAAGACTAAAGGTTTTAAAGAACCCAAGGAAGAAACCAGACTTTCAGCTGACTCTGTTAGGGGTAGCATGAAAGTGGAACAAACAATTTCCGTAAGGATTTGTACCTCAGAATGCAAAGCTGAATCATCAACTGTTGTTTCCTCCGCCGAGGAATAATCGGCTTGTTTTTCCTCTCGATCGCCTGAGGGTAATACCTCATCCTGTCCCCATTGTTCCCTTGGTAAAGGGTCTAAGGTGTGGGAGGGGGATCTAGCACGCTTCCTATCCACTTGGATAGAGGATGCGATTAAAGCTGCTAATCTTTCTTCTAGACCCTGCAGGGGAGAGGAAAATGCATCTTCAGTCACGTATACAGGGGCTGAAGTGTGAGAAGCAGTTGCACCACTAATTGGTTCCAAAGACTCACCCTGGCTTGCCATGTCTGGTATCTCCAGAGAGGATGACAGTGTGGAGGCATGACTGGAGTTCCCAGCACCTGGGGGTGGAATTTTTGGCACTTTAACGGTAGGTCTGGAAGTCATAGTGCTAAGCACAAAAGCAGAGGCACTTAAGAAAAAATATACCACTTGCTGAGCAATAGTTTAGAAAAACAATAAAGATCAGCTTTTGGTGCTGAATAACAATTGTATTTCCTGTACTGGAAATGCCTGTATACACCCCTCAGGTGACCCAGTGCTCCTGTGTCCTCTAGTGTGTCAGACTTCCTCTCCTCAGTTACTCTTAGAGGTTTCTAATATGAGAGCGTCTTTTTTAAAAGCCTCAGGTGAGCCTGATCTAGCATTTGTCAGCGTTCTCCGCCCCTCAGCGTGTGCTCCACGAGGATGCTACATCCCGCACAGAATGCCGCCTGTTAATTAGACCACTCCCCTCTCTAATACCTGCCCCCCCTCCTTCTTTAAAAAAAAAAAAAACTAGTTTGCGACGAAAGGCATTCGGGTCTGCAACTGCAGACCCAAAGAGGGGGAGGCTGCGAGCGTCATCTGGCACCTTTCCAGAGCGGCGAGCGTACTGCCTAAGCACAAGAACTGGCGCGCAGCCTGTCCCAACAATCCCTTGCTGGACAGTGTTCACAATAAAGACAAGTTTGAAATATACAAGTAGTATATGTGAAGCCGCAACCGCACCACTCCGGGGGGGGAGGGGAGAGTTTTATCAACAGTGTTGGGCTCCCTAATCTGCAGAATATATACTAACTTGCTTAGTAGGGGCCATTTATACATAAAAAAAATGTCAAAACTGCTGCTGTACCCCCCACTTAGTTCCCTCAGAAGAGGAAACGCCAACTGTTCAGTTAGAACCCCCACTGACTGCTGGGATCACACGTGCTGTTATAGCTAGGACACACAGCTGCTGAGAAGCAACGCACCAAGGTATGTGTAATATACTCCCTCTAGTGGAGATCTTAAGGCATACAATGTTTAATATATGGAAGAAAAGGCATAGGTGGACTTTTTACAGTTCCTAGGCTTCTTTCCTTATCTTATCCTCGCTGCAAGATACTGCTGAAACAAACAGATCCAAACTTCACCCATTACGGCGGGCTGCGTTAGTAAACCTTCAAAGACCGGGTCCCTTAATAGAGGTTCCACTCCTTTGGACCTGTATAGCACCCCTCTGGAGCAACTTTAGGTAATGTAGCAAGACCAAAAAGAGTCCTGTTTCCTGGGGTCCAGCCCTCAAAGAGAAGCATTACAGGCAAAACCTCGCTCTTCTATGCGAGGCCCGAGTACCATGCTGTGGCTTGGATGGATCCGGCTGTGGAGGTTATTTAAATCCAGCATGGATCCCTCCTGGAGCTCCTCAGAGCACATCTTCACTCATGACCAACAACTTAGACATGGCGAAAAAACTGAGGTACTCCTGGAAGGAGGAGGGGTTATATAGGTGAGTGAACTTCCTGTATTGGGTATACCAGTGTCCAATCACCTGAAGGTGGCCCATAACCCATTAAGTTATTACTTAGGCTCTGTATCCCATGATGTACGACAAAGAAAATGTCACTTACAATATTTCCTGCAGGGGAGTGCATCAATATATCGGAAACAGTGCAGTGGAAGTCCGTTCAGACAGCGCTATCTGACTAATATTTTTTTTTTCTGTTTTGACTCCACAGTTTCCTTCAACGCCACAGGAATGGCAGACTGTGGCATCCCATTTTGCAAAGCTTTGGGACTTTCCCAACTGTGGAGGGGCTATAGATGGGAAGCGTGTCCACATCATGCCACCACCCCATTCGGGGTCTTACTATTATATTTATAAGGGGTTTAATAGTATAGTGTTGATGGTGGTGGTGTCGGCACAATATGAGTTCCTCTATGTGGACGTGAGGAAGAATGGTCGGATGGAGGGGTGTTCGCTCAGAGGGAGTTTTACCAACATCCCTGGTGGCCTGGCATTGCCACTTGATGCGGACAATGTTGAAGGACTCCCATTCATCTTTATTGCTGATGAAGCGTTCGGTCTGGGCGAGAACCTGATAAGGCCATTCCCCCAGGGGACCCTCACCCCGGAGAGGAGGATTTTTAACTACCAGGTGGCCAGAGCCAGAAGAGTCGTTGAGAATGCCTTCTGGATAATGGCCAGCCGGTTTCACCTATTTCTGACAGCAATACACATGGCGGACTACAAAATCAACCATATCATCTTATCCTGCTGCATATTGCACAATTTTTTAAGGAAAAATGCCCAAAATTATATTGCCTCAGTTGGGCCTGAGGCCGGACTTCCTGAGAATACCCTGACGGGCCTGGATACTGGCCGTCCTGGCTTGGCACCCCAAAGCGCCCGTGAAGTTTGGCAGAAATATGT
Organism: Aquarana catesbeiana; assembly: GCF_042186555.1. Classification (NCBI taxonomy): domain Eukaryota; kingdom Metazoa; phylum Chordata; class Amphibia; order Anura; family Ranidae; genus Aquarana; species Aquarana catesbeiana. The sequence continues at coordinate 523,681,283 of NC_133325.1, read as the reverse complement.
AAATTATTTTACGGGTGGGGGGCCATTGCTATGCCAGACAATGTGTAAATATTTTTTTAATTAAAAAAAATATATATATCTGATAAAATCTTGAATTTTCTTTATTGCTTGTGTTTGTTTTTGGCTGTCTCCTAGGTTCTCCTGGTGCACTTGTAGTGCCAAGTGGATTTTCCTTTAGTAAATAAGCTCCATTGTCACTGTAAACACAAAATTACTTCAAAAACTGTTATTGAGCATTGAAAGAAGAAGCCACGCATTGTTGATTATCAAACTTTTTACTCTGTGCACATTCACATGTGCGTTATAAAATTTTGATACAAATTTTTTTTTTTTTTTTTCTCAAGTTTTTTGCAATTTTTTTTTAGAAACGCATGTTTCTAAACATAACATACACAACTCTGGAACTTACAAAGTTCAACGTAGAAAAACGGAAGGCAATATCAAACATTATAGTGCCAAAAATGTCTTGATATTGCCTTCATCAGATGGGGTGATGTCACCCCTGTAAAAGCCACATTTTGAAGATGCACACAATTTGGGAGTCAAAATGGGTATTTCCCTCCTGATCCCATGTGTCACGGAACGTCCCACACTCCGCTTGAGTGCTTCCGTCAGTATACCGCTTCCTAAGTTCTGGAACACGAGTCCAATGGATCTGGCTATAGGAACCCCCAAGAACTAGACAACACCAGTCTTGGAGTACATTAGAACTAACTCTTTATTTGAGATCTCGCACTCATTTATACAGCAGGCTGACTCAAAGCTAACCTAATTAACATGAGCTAATTTACTAAAAAATTTACCCAGACCAGATGACAATACTGCAGGAAGCTTTCCCGCTGCTTGCCACCAATGTCATGGAACGTCCCACACTCCGCTTGAGTGCTTCCGTCAGTATACCGCTTCCTAAGTTCTGGAACACGAGTCCAATGGATCTGGCTATAGGAACCCCCAAGAACTAGACAACACCAGTCTTGGAGTACATCAGGACTAACTCTTTATTTGAGATCTCACACACATTTATACAGTAGGCTGACTCAAAGTTAACCTAATTAACATGAGCTAATTTACTAAAAAATTTACCCAGACCAGATGACAGACTTGTGGGCACCGAGCTTCACACAGTAGTATAAACACAATAGCTGGAGCTAATTACAATTAACAATACAAACAACAATCTCCCCCTTCCTCAGCTTAGACAGTTCGTCTCCTAGCCAGCGCTGGTGGCTAATGTGATCAGCTCATTCAATTAACACACATTACCATAAACATCAACACAGGGTTAATTAGAACAAACAACAATGAGTTGAATACCCTTAGAACCTAGACTAAACTTATTTACGTTAAACACATTATAGCTGACATCAGACAGGTGAGTGGAGTTGATGACATCAGTATGAGCCCCAACAGTATGGCTCAGTCACTATTGCTACTATGGCAAATACAGGGTCCCCAGAGTCTGTGTGTTTTGGGGAGACATGGAGCTGAATCCAAAGTAACACCAACCCCAGGGTCCCCAGGCATACAGCTCACAGAGAGCACCATTTCCCCAAATGCCAGGGCCCAAAATCTGTTGGCAAGAGGCTAGCGTTCAGTCCCCTCCAATAGCCTCTGTCTCGAGTGAGTCTGTCACATTTCTCCCCCATCAAAGGTTGACTAACAAGGTCCCAGACCCCCACCTGGTCTGGACATGCGTTAGTCAGGCAGAGTGAACTCACATAGTCTTCCCGCATGATCTCCGTTCTTGGCTGCAAGGAATAGTTGACCTCAGTAGGTGTGGGGCAGAGGTCATTTACTCTGTCTGGCTGCCAGGGCTTCAGCTGGATTGTTTTTAACATTCCTGGGCTCGGTCTGCTGCTGGGCAGAGGGGCCAATCACCCCTGCTTCTTGAAGCTGTAGAGAGACACTAGGTGCTAGGCAGAGGCCAGCGGTGCTCTGCCCTGTTGCCAGCGATTCAGCTGGGAATAGCAGCTCCACTACATCAGCTTGTCGTCGGAGAGAGGGGCCAACTGCCCCGGCTCCCTGGATCTCCACAGTTGTTGCCGGTGCTGGGCAGAGGTTGGTAACACTCTGTCCTGTTGCCAGCACTTCTGCTGGGGACTCCGCATCCTCCGCTCCGGCTAACCGTTGGGGCAGGAGGCTGGCTTCCTCCACTCCCAAACTGTGTAGCTGCCATTGGGGAGGTGAGCTGGCTGCTTCCTTTTCCATTCCCTCATCTGGTTGCTTGGACGACATGTCTATGGTACTGTCTCCTAGGTGCACTGATCTTTGCTGGGGAGGGAAGGCCGCTTCCTCCACCCTGGCCAACTGTTGGGGAGGGACAACACACACCTCCTCTCCCTTCTCCCCCTGTATCTGCTGCTGGGAAGTGATTGCCACCTTCTCACCCTGGGCCTCTGAAACTGCCACAGGTATGGGGCAGAGGTTTTGGACCCTCTGGTTGCCAGCACTTCTGCTGTAGAAGTTTGTTGTAACTCCACAGATACTGCTGTTGGTGCTGGGCAGAGCACAGTAAAGTTTGGCCCTAATACCAGCTCTTCTGCTGGAGGCTCATCAGGTTGTTCTTCCTCAGCAGAAAAGTCTATTAAATACCCTATCTCTATAACTGGTGTCTGGGGATAGAGGTTCACCATCTCCTGTTCATGGAACCCAGAAGATGTTATCAGTGCTGGACAGAGGTTAGCAGAACTCTGCCCTGTGGTCAGCACTTCAGGTTTGGGGACGGCAATCTTCAGATTTTCCACTGCCGATTCTCTGGCATGCTGCTGAACGTGTTCTAGCAGTTTCCTGTATGCCCTTTCCAGATGCTGTTCCTTCCTTAGCCAATGGTCCAGATCAGGTTTGAGCTCTGAGACCCCTGCAAGACCAAGCATAGCCTCTCTATATTCTCGCAGGTCCTCAAGGTCAGGTTCCCCTACATCACCAAACATAAAATGATCTGTAAGGCTCTCCCACAGCAATCCAGGGCCTCCAAAGTCATATCCCTCCGGAGGGCATTCTGTTGTCTCCCCTAAATATCCCTCCTCTGCGTGCCATTGCAGAGCCCAATAACGATTGTCCAGCTCTATCTCCTGCTGCACCAGCCTGTCCAATTTAGTCACTCATTGCTCCTGGGGCCGCTCTCCCAGGAATGCTATCTGCAATGCCCGTTGGTCACTGGCCCGTTGCTCTTGGGTTGGAAAGCACTTGCCCTGTTTTATACCAGCGAGCTGAAGGGCTCCAATCCAGAGCTTCACCCGAATCAGCTGCCTGAGCTCCAGGTATTCATCCTCAGACACCGTTCTGGTGTATGTTGAAAGGATGATCCGCAGCAGCCCCGGGAACTCTGATGCCAGGTCCATATCTCCGCTGGGGTGACTGAAGTCTGCTATGCTGATCTTGGATCCAGTTGGAGGTTTGGATGTCCCAGACTGCAGGAAGCTTTCCCGCTGCTTGCCACCAATGTCACGGAACGTCCCACACTCCGCTTGAGTGCTTCCGTCAGTATACCGCTTCCTAAGTTCTGGAACACGAGTCCAATGGATCTGGCTATAGGAACCCCCAAGAACTAGACAACACCAGTCTTGGAGTACATCAGGACTAACTCTTTATTTGAGATCTCACACACATTTATACAGTAGGCTGACTCAAAGTTAACCTAATTAACATGAGCTAATTTACTAAAAAATTTACCCAGACCAGATGACAGACTTGTGGGCACCGAGCTTCACACAGTAGTATAAACACAATAGCTGGAGCTAATTACAATTAACAATACAAACAACAATCTCCCCCTTCCTCAGCCTAGACAGTTCGTCTCCTAGCCAGTGCTGGTGGCTAATGTGATCAATTAGAACAAACAACAATGAGTTGAATACCCTTAGAACCTAGACTAAACGTATTTACATTAAACACATTATAGCTGACATCAGACAGGTGAGTGAAGTTGATGACATTAGCATCTTCTCACAGTATGAGCCCCAACAGTATGGCTCACTCACTATTGCTACTATGGCAAATACAGGGTCCCCAGAGTCTGTGTGTTTTGGGGGGACATGGAGCTGAATCCAAAGTAACACCAACCCCAGGGTCCCCAGGCATACAGCTCACAGAGAGCACAATTTCCCCAAATGCCAGGGCCCATAATCTGTTGGCAAGAGGCTAGCATTCAGTCCCCTCCAATAGCCTCTGTCTCGGGTGAGTCTGTCACACCATGCCTAATGTCAGCATGTGTTATCTCCCATCATGGGGGGATCAGTGGACGTGTTTTGGGGGTGCAACCCCTTTCTCCTACACCTACTAGAGTTACGAGGAAGTGGTTGCACCCACAAAACGCATACATTGATATCCCCTGATGGCAGATAGCACATGTTGACACACCGTGTGCATCTTCAAACTTTGGCTTTTAAAATATCAAAAAAAAGTGTTCGTAAAGTCCAACAAATGGTAAAATGGTAGCATTTGGAAGAAATTCAGATTCTCCCCCACACATCAATCATGTTCTTCATTTGTTGTTCCATAACATTGAGTTTCTTCCTTATGATGTCAGTTTCACCATTCCACACCATGATGTCGTTGATTAGCCTTTGTGCACTGTCACTTGTGAAATGTTCAGCTTGCTCTTCAACAACCAGCACATCACCTAAAAATTTGAGGAAAAACATGTATTAGAAATATGCAGGCATACATATATATATTGTGGTGACAATCTCACCGACTTCCTCCACCTCTCCTTCCTCCAGATCCTGGGGGTGTGTTGTTGTTCGGAGTTCCCCTTCTTTCTCAGGTGGGGGGTTCCTGGTGTCCTCTGTGTGGGGTCCTCCAAGTCTTTTCTCCCCTATGAGAATGAAACACAAGGTATACTTAGCACACAGATATTTGAGCCCAGAAATAGGAATATGAAACATTGCTGGGAAGTGGGGTACAATTGTCTGTTTTGGGCTGAGTTCTAAGCTGAAGACATGATTATTTTACCTTACCAAAGCTGGAATACTTACCTTTTTTGTGATGATTTTCACACATGGAGACACCCCAAGTATCCACTGGAGCACATGTGTGGGACACCTTAAAAAGTTTGTTCTTGTGTCTGTAGTGCTCCGGAGTCCAGATGTGTAAACAGCTGCTGAGTGTCCTCTCCTTAAACGGAATCAAGTTTGCATTTCATTCTAGTTACAAACACATCTAGACAGCAATGTACAAAACTTACTTTTAGACAAATAGGCATGACCAAATGATTTAACCTGTATCTGCCCATAACATCATATGTAATGAGCGAACAATGTTTCTTACGACCGATGAATGTGCCCACGAACATGAAAGTTGCCATTTTAAACTGTACAACAGTAAAGAAAAGCACATGGAGCAGCATGCAAGTAATAATAATAATCGGAACACACGACAACTACTTATGTTTTACAAGCACTTTCTTGATCCTTCTATACTGATCCTGCTCCCTCAGTTTCAGGTCTGACCAGCGTTTCCTCAATTGCTCCTTGGATCGTTGTACCCCAAAATTCCTGTGCAGACTCTTCACAACTTTAGTCATGATCTTGACCTTTCTCACATTTGGGTTTAGGTACAGTCAATGCATCCCATCATAATCAGCCCTCCTCAAAAAGTCCACCATCTCTATAAAGGCCATATTTGAGGCCTTAAATCTTCTCCTCCAGGATCGGGACGTTTCGGACTCCAGGCTTTCCTCCTCCTCATTACTGCTATTATCACACACCTGCTCTGTCTCCGCCATGTCGCTCCTCCTGCGCACTGAACGAGAAGGGGCGGGGAATATTCTCAAAAGAACGTCAGGGGCAAGCGGAGTTTCACGCATGGGCAGTGTATATCAAGCTAACACGCATGAGTCATATGTACGATCTGTGTGCAGAGGAAGGAGGAACGGAAGTGGCAAGCGTCCTAAACAAAGGTAAAATTTGAACTTGGCCCATCAGTGGCCCATACTGCTTCAAGATTGAGGCCTATATTGGGATAAGATTATGAGAGTTTAGGCTGACATTAGTGTTTTTGTCTTGTGTATTGTCTTACAGGAAATATGAATCACTTTAAGGACCCAGAATTCATGGCCAGTTTCATAGACAAATACAGGAAGATGTGGAATTTGTGGGAGGTGAAACAGCTTATATTATAATAAACAAGCTAGGAGGTCAAAGCTGGAGAAACTTCTGGAATTTGTGAAGACTCAGGTCCCTAATGCAACCATCATGTTCTTGGAAAAGAAAATTGGGATCTTGAGCAACATGTGTAAGAAGGAGCATAATAAGATCCAGAAATCATTCAGATCAGGAGCAGCAGCAGCCCAAGTGTATGTCCCCAGGCTGTGGTACTTCAACAAACTGCGGTTTCTGGACGACCAGACTGAAGTCAGGGAATCACTTTCTACCCCTTCCCTGCAGCCTTCCCTCCACCCTTCCCTCAACCCCAGCAGAGGCTGACAAGGAACAACCTGTGCCTTCCATCCTTGAAGAAGTTGATGCGCCCAGCTGAAGCCAGGTTTATTATTTTTCGACATATTTATTGTCCTAATATTATTGATGTTAACTAGATGTTATAATAACAAATTAATGATTTAAAACAAAGAGATTTACATATCAATAGACAGTAGTGGCCAAAAATGTTTGGGACAAGAATGAAAAATGCTGAGGTCAGAATGATAGTCTTTTCTATTTTTTAACATTCAATTTGCAAGTCATGAGCTAAAAATTGTGTGTGTGATGAACCAAAAACTAAAACTATGTCCCTTTTTTATACACAGGATGAGCTCAGCCAGGAAGGAGGGTCTGGAAAATGTCAGCCAGGAGGTGGCTGTGCCCAGTGTCAGCCAGGAGGTGGGCGGGTTCAGTGTCAGCCAGGAGGTGGCTGGGCCCAGTAGGAGCCTCACCCAATCCCAGGTGCCTCCCCTCCGCCTTACAACAAAAAGGCCCAGGAAGGGGACGATCATGGAGGAGGCAGCACTGGGACTCATTAGGGAAGCAACTGATCTCCTCAGAAGCCCCCCCCCTGATGCTGAAGAGGCCTATGGCTGCTATCTAGCCACCAGATTGATGAAATTGGAGGAGGGCCAATTCCTCCTCTGTGAGGGAATTTTTGGTAAGGCCCTGGGGTTGAGGGGCCAGCTGACTGAGAACAACCACATATATGAGCTCGGTCCTCCTCCTCCTCCTCCTGCCACAAGTCCACCACCAGAGCCACAGCCTCCAATGAAGGCTGCAGGGAAGTGTGGAGGGAAGGCTGCAGTGAAGAGAAGAAAGTGATGGCCTGGGTTCAGTCTGGTCTGACAAGACGCAGGCTGGTGTAGTACCACAGCCTGGAGACATGTCATCTGCTGCTGGTCCTGATCCCTGGGAGTCCTGGACCAGATTGGGCTCAAAATTATATGGACTCCTCAAGCTAACAATTTTATTTTCCACAGACTTGATGTGTGCCCTGGGGGCCAAAAGGCTTCACAAATTCCAAGAGTTTCTCCGGCGTTGCCTTCCTCTTTATTTTGTTACCCAGAATAAATGATGGAGATTTTATTTTCTGAAAATACTTGCCCATGTGTTTTTAAAATAATAGGACAGTTTGTGAGTAGATAGGTACATTTCAAAAATACAATGTCAAATTAACAAAATTATTTATTGCGCTATAAACAAAAGAAGAGGGACAAGTTTAAAAAAAACAATATTTTTTACTTTTTGCTATAATAAATATCCAATTTTCTTTTTTGAAAAAAAAATTTTTTTCCTAAGTTTAGGCAGATACGTATTCTTCTACATATTTTTGGTAAAAAAAAATCGCAATAAGCGTATATTGATTTGTTTCCGCAAAAGTTATAGCGTCTCCAAATGGGGGATAGATTTATAGGATTTTTATTATTATTTTTTTACTAGTAATGGGGGCGATCTGCAATTTTTATTGTGACTGCGATATTGCGGCGGACACATTGGACACTTTTGACACATTTTTGAGGCCATTTACATTTATACAGCGATCCGTGCTATAAAAATGCATTGATTACTGTGTAAATGTGACTGGCAGGGAAGGGGTTAACACTAGGGGGTGATCGAGGGGCTAATGTGTGTCCTGGGGAGGCGATTCTAACTGTGGGGGAGGGGACTGACTGGGGGAGGTGAACGATCGGTGTCCCTATGTACAAGGGACACACATCGGTCTCCTCTCCTCTTTGACAGGACGTGGATCTGTGTGTTTACACACACAGATCCACGGTCCTGCTCGGTTGTTGGGCAATCACGGCCGCCGGGCACGCGCATCGGGTCCCCAGTGACGCGGCGCGCGCCCCCTAGTGGCTCGGGAAGGAGGTCACGTCATATGACGTCCGCCCAGAATGAGAGCTGCCTCGTCCCGCAGTCATATGACAGTGGGCGGGCAGCTAGTGGTTAAAGATATCTTATAGTCCTGCCCACAAAGGGTAAACCACATGTGCAAGATAAAAGATACACCACATATTTTGTGTTGCAAGAAATCAATTTATCCACAGTGTACTCTTTTCCATTATAACCAAGAAATGTTTTCGTTTTTCTTTTCGGCTGTGGTTTGGCAAGGGGATGCATCTCCCACACCTATAAAACCCAATGGTGTCCAAAAGAGTTTTCTTTCTCACTTTAGGGGGGTCCACCATGAGACCGGGCACTCTTCTATAGATAAAGGAAGGCTTTTGTGGCAACATTTTCTTTAAGGTGTCATCTTTTAGGAGGATAGTCCAGAATTTTTTGAAGGATTTTTCCCACCTGTTTGTAATCTAGATTAAATCCAGTAACAAAGGTTGACTCATGTTTGATTTCCTTTTTATTTTTGTTATCCAGTATTTCTTCTCTATTCTTGTAGAATACATCCATTCTGACCTTCTCTAAGTCAGACCATCTGTATCTTTTCTCGAGGAACCTATTCAATAAAATTTCTGATTGGACCCAATAGTCATCATCTAAGTCGCAGTTCCTTCTGATTCTAACAAATTGGCCCATAGGGATCGCCTTGATCCATTCTGGATGGTGACAACCTCTAGTAGAGATATACCCATTATTGTTTCCATAAGAAATAGTCTCTAAAATAAGCTGTGTTTTTGGACAGCCGTCCTTTTTTAATGCCATTGCCCCCAATGATATTTTAAATGTACCATATTGTTTTATATCTGTTATTAAATGGGATTTCCTAGCAGCTGTGGAAGTCAGTGGTTTACAATAGAATATATTTTATATTTTAAGAGTAATTTTAGGTTTTAGTTCATGTTTTGTTTTGGACCAATCATGTCGGCTGGACTGTTATTTAAGCTAAGAAAATCTGTGTCAGACCCACTTCCTGATGAAGCGTGCTGGAACGCGAAATTCATAGAGGCTAGGTTTGACACACACTCTACGTCACTTCCGATGGGGGGGTTGCCTAATGCATAGCATACATCGCTGGTCAGATAGCGCTGTCTGAACGGACTTCCACCGCACTAGGTGTTTCCGATATATTGATGCACTCCCCTGCTGGAAATACTGTAATGCCTCGCACACACGGTCAGACTTTCCGACGGCAAATGTGTGATCGGAGCTTGTTGGAAATTCTGACAGTGTGTAGGCTCTATCGGACTTTTTCCATCGGATTTCTGACACACAAAATTTAAAATCTGGATCTCAAATTTTCCGACCACAAAATCCATTCTCGTAAATTCCGATCGTGTGTAGCCAATTCTGACGCACAAAATCCCACGCATGCTCTAAATCAAGTATGAGACGGAAGCGCTCGTTCTGGTAAAACTAGCGTTTGTAATGGAGATAGCACATTCGTCATGCTGCAAATTTTTAAATCTTTTAATGCTCGAATAATGAAGTTTTACTGCTGATATTCACACACAGTTCTCACAAACTGATTTCTTTATTATTTCTCGTGATCTCCTGAATAATAATATTTTTTTTTTTCGTCAGATCTCCATAATAATGTTTAGAATTTTTTTTTAATATATATTTTTTTTTAATCAAGATCTCTTATTTTTTTTTTTTATAGTGATCTCCATAATATTATTTCTCGTTTTGTGTGTCACGTTACCACAACACCATTATTATCTTGTATTTTTTAACCTCAAGGAGGTTGTTTGGTGTTGGTGTCCCTTGTTAATTTGACATTGTATTTTTGAAATGTACCTGCCTACTCACAAACAAACTGGCCTTTTTGAAGTAAAACACATAGGCAAGTATTTCTGAAAAAAATAGCCATTTATTCTGGGTGATAAAATAATGAGGAAGGCAACACTGGAGAAACTGCTGAAATTAGCAACGCCTTTGTACCCCAGGGCACACCAACTATTTGCCAGCCAAAATTGGTGGCCTGAGGAGTCCATATAATAGTGAGCACAATCCCATCCAGGACTCCAAGAGATCAGGAACAGCAGCAGATGACATCTATGTCCCCAGGCTGTGGTCATACAACAGTCTGCATCTTTTGCCAGACCAGACTGAACCCAGGCCATCACTTTTTTGTCTTCCTTACACGCTATTTCAATGATGTGAAATAGATGTTAATAATAACATCTATTTCACATCATTTATTTTATGACAAGAAATATGTTGAACAATGCTATACCTGGCCTTAAGCTGGGCTCCTCCACTTCTTCCTGGCTGGAAGGCCCAGGGTGGGTGTCGGAAGCCTCAGCTGGGGTGGAAGGAAGCGTGGATGGTAGGGTTGAGAGGGATTCCCTGACTTCAGTCTGGTCTGTCAGAAAATGAAGTCTCTCATAGTACCACAGCCTGGGGACATAAATGTCATCTGCTGCTGCTCCTGATCTCATGGATTTCTGGACCTTAGTACGCTCACGATTATATGGGCTCCTCAGGCAACCAATTTTTTTTTAAATAGGGGATGTTTGCCGTGGGGACCTGCGGCTTCACCAACTCCAGCAGTTTCTCCATCGCTGCTTGCCTGTTTATTTTGTTATTATAATGTGGGTGTTTCATCTGCCACAGGCAGGGTAGCTCCCTGTATTTATCAATGAATATTGGGAGGAAGCTGTGGTCTTTGAACCCATCCATTTTCTCTGCAAGACACAACACAAGACAAACCCTAATGTCAGGCGAAACCCTCCTAATCTTGACCCAATATAGGCCTCAATCTATAAGCAGTATAGGTCAATGATGCACCAAGTTAAAATTGTGCCTTCGTTATAACGATCGTCGCTTCCGCGACTCCATCCTCCGCTCACAGATCGTACGTACGATGCACGCGTGTTATGCTTTACATACACTGTGCATGCGTGAAACTCCGCCCGCCCCTGACGTTCTTTCTAGTATATTCCCCGCCCCTTCTCTTTTGGCGCAGTGGGTAGAGAACACGGCAGAGACACAGCAGGTGCATGCAGAGGAGAGCAGCAACAACAAAAGCCCGAAGCCATGAATGTCCCGATCCCGAAGGAGATTTAATGCCTCAGATATGTCCTTTGTAGAGACGGTGAAGATGGTGGACATCTTGAAGAGGGCCGACTATGATGGGAACTTTCATGTTCATTGGCACAGTAATCGGTTGTAGGGAACATCGTTCGTTCGCCCACTTATAAGATGTTTTGGGCAGATGCAGGTTAACCACATTTGTTTAGGCCTATTTGTATTAAAAGAAGTTTGTTGTCTAGATGGGTTTGTAACTAGAATGAAATGGAAAATTGATTCAGTGTAAGGAGAGGACACTCAGCAGCTGTTTACACATCTGGACGCAGGAGCACTAGTGTGGGACACCAAAACAAACTTTTTAGGGTGTCCCACACAGGTGCTCCAGTGGATACTATAGGGGTGTCTCCATGTGTGAAATTTATACAAAAAAGGGAAGTATTCCAGCTTTAGAAAGGAACTAAACATTTCTTCAGCTTGGAACTCTGCCAAAACAGACAATTGGACGACACTTCCAAGCAATGTTTCATATTCCTATTTCTGGCCTCAAATATCTGTGTGCTAAGTATACCTTTTTTTTATTCACATAGGGGAGAAAAGACTCGGGACATCTGAGGACACCAGGAACCCCACACCTCCTAAAGAAGGGGACATGGGATCAGGAGGGAAATCCTCATTTTGAATCCCAATTTGTGAGCATCTTCAACATTTTGCTTTTACAGGGGTGACATCACCCCATCTGATGAAGACAAGATCAACACAGTTTGAACATACTTATGTCTGATATTGCCTTCACTTTATCAAAGTTGAACTTTGTAAGTTCCTGAGTTGTGTATGTTGTTTTGAAACATGCCCGTTTAACCAAAAAAAGGTTATTTCTAATGTGACAAAAATGTTATACAACAAAGATGTTGGTTTGTTCAAAAACCCTTTTCTAACGCACGTGAATGTGCTTTGAGTAAAATGTTTTCTACTCAACAATGTGTGGCTTCTTATTTCAATGCTCAAAAGCCGTTTTTGTAGTAAGTTGCTGTTTACAGTGACAATGGGGGTTTTCTTTATCGTACATCATAGGACACAGAGCCTCAAGTAATTACTTAGTGGGTTATGGGCCTACCTTCAGGTGTTGTATAACCAATACAGGAAGTTGACTCCCCTATATAACCCCTCTTCCTTCCAGGAGTCCTCAGTTTTTTCGCCAGTGTCTAAGGTGTTGGTCACGAGTGAAGATGTGCTCTGAGGAGCTCCAGGGAGGGATCCATGCTGGATTTAAAAAAACCTCCATAACCGGATCCATCCTCGCCACTATGGCCATAGGATGGTACCTGGACTTTGATTCAAGAACTAGGTTTTGCCTGTAAGCTTCTCTTTGAGAGCTGGATCCTAGGAACCAGGACTCTTTTGGTCTTGCTACATCACCTAAAGCTGTTCCTGAGGGTGCTATACAGGTCCAAAGGAGTGGAACCCCTATTAAAAGGGCCCCAGTCTTTAAAGGTTTAACTACGCTGCCCGCCGTGATGGGCAAAAGTTGGATCTGTCTGTTAAGTCAGCAGTATCCTGCAGCGAGGAAAAGGTAAGGTAAAAGGCTAGGTACTGTAAAAGGGTGCCTATGCTTTCCTTCCATATTAAAAAGTATGCCTTTAAAATGTCTCCTCTAGTAGGAGTAAGTTACACATACCTTAATGTGATGCTTTAAGCAGCTCTATGTCTGGCTATCAACAGCCATGTGTGGTCCCAGCAGCCAGAGGGGGGTTCTCAGTGAACAAAGGCCTCTTCTAGAGGAATCAAGGGGATACAGCAGCTACAGAAGCAGCATTTTTTACAGGTTAAGGTACTCTGGCGGCAAATGCAGCACAAACTTAAGTACACAAGCCTGGGATTTTATCCAGCTACAAGTTCCTATGAGTTCTGCTTCATGTAAATCATGTTATGTATTAATAGATACAGCTACTATTGTAAAGGCTATATATCTGCTGGTAATATTCCCCTCCCCCCTTCCACCGGGAGGCACGGTGGCCAATTCCAGTTTTTTATATATAAAACTTGCCCTCATATACTTAGCTTTGCTGGGTATTTTTTATGCAAAGAATCGCCAGCCTGTTGCTACAGGCAATACTTGAGAGAAATCCTCAATTTAGGTACAGCAGCATTGCAGGCTCTCGTCGGCAACGCTGCCTCCTTCCCTCGTGTCTGTGTTTAAGTTAAGAACAGGGCACGCACACAGACTATGAGGAGGAGGGGGCGGGTTTGCTAAGGGGCATGTTCTTACAGTCAGGCGGCGCCATGTGTAGGATGTAAAGACGTCCACACAGCTTAACAGTCTGGAAACACACGGTGCTAAGGGCGGAACACGCTGAGGACACCAATCAGGTTTTTTCACCTGATGCTTGTAACACAAACGCTCTCAGTATGCAAAGCTAAACTAATAAAAGAGTCTGTTACAGCCTACGGCCACATCACACTAAGGAGACACAGCAGCGCTGGGCACGTAAGGGGTGTAAAGCAGGCATTTCCAGTACAGGAAACATATTGTTATCAGCATTTTAAGCCTGATCCTATGGTGACATTGTTTTCTTGAAAATTGTTGTTAAAACAAAAAAGATATATTCTGTTACCTCTGTTTTTGTACTTTGCACTGTGACTTCCAGAGCTACTGTAAAGGTACCTAAGGTGCCACCCCCAGGCGCTGGGAAGCCCAGTCATACCACCATACTGTCATCCTCTCCGGAGATACCAGACATGGCAAGCCAGGGTGAGTCATTGAAAGCTAGCGGTGGTGCAACTGCTTCACACACTTCAGCCCCTGTATATGTGACTGAAGATGCATTTTCCTCAGCCTGCAGGGCCTAGAAGGAAGAATAGTGGCTTTAATCGCATCCTCCATCCAGGTGGATAAGAAGCGTCCTAGGTCCCGCTCCCCATCTTAAACTCTTTACAAACAGTGGAGGTATTACCCTCAGACAATCTAGAGGAAAGACAAGCCGGTTATTCCTCTGCAGAGGAAACAATACTTGATGTTTCAGCTTCACAAACTGAAGTACAGAGCCTTAATGTAATGGTTCGCTCTGGCATCATGCTACCCCTAACAGAGTTAACTGATTAGGTCTGGTTTCCTCCCTGGGTTCCCTGAAACCTTTACAGCCTTTGCATGCATTTCCCGTCCACGCATTACTTGAGAAGCTTATTTATACCGAATGGGATCATCCAGATAAACATTTTTCCCCTCCAAAGAGATTCTCAATTCTCTATCCTATGGAGGAAAAATTCACAAGAAGATGGAAAGTTCCAGCAGTTGACGCTGCGATTGCCAATGAATAAAAATTTAACTTGTCCAGTGGACAATGCGCATATGCTTAAAGATCCAACAGTTAGAAGTTGGAAGGTCTGTTAAAATCCTCTTTTTCCTTAGCAGGGAGTGTGACTCAGCCTGCAATTGCAGCTATAGGCATCTGTCAGTCCTTAAAGGACCAGTTCACAGATGCTCTTAACGAGCTCCCTGCACAACAGGCCCGGGAGTTGGCAGAGCTACCAAGAGCATTATGCTTTACCATAGATACTATGAAGGATTCTATTCATCAGGCTTCTCGAAGGACCCTTTGGTTAAAGGGTTGGTCAGCTGAAGCACCTTACAAGAATCTTTTAACTAGTTTTCCCTTTAAGGGAGAACGACTATTTGGCGAGAGTTTGGATAAATATATCCAAACAATTTCTAGCGGAAAGAGTACTCTTTTGCCAGTTAAAAGAAAATATAAATGTCCTTCATTTAAACGCACTTTTTCTCCCACGCCAGGTACATCCACCTCTAGGCAGGGGCGACAGCCTCCACCGTCAGACTCTAGAGGAAGAGCTCAGGGTCAAACCCAGGCACAAAAGAAGACCTGGGGACACAAGTCTGCAAAGCAGAATACCAATGCCTCATCATGAAGAGGCATCTCCCCTCACCAAAGTGGGGGGAAGACTTCTGAGATACTCAGAAGTCTGGCAAAGGGAAATTCAGGACAAATGGACTCTCTCCACAGTCTCTCTAGGATACAAGCTAGAGTTTCGAGAGTTTCCACCTTCTCGTTTTCGGAGATCAAACGTTCCCAAAGATCCAGGAAAAAAGCAATCCCTGTTGCAAGCATTAGACCGATTATTGGCTCAAGGGGTGATCATACAGATTCCCAAACAAGAGCAAGGTTTGGGGTTTTACTCAAACCTGTTTACGGTACCAAAGCCAAATGGGGGTATCAGACCAACTCTAGATCTACGGAATCTAAATCAGTTTCTGAAGATCCGCTCCTTTCGCATGGAGTCAATCAAGTCAGTTGTTTCCATCCTTCAAGGAGGAGAACTTCTGGCATCCATCGACATCAGAGATGCATATCTGCATGTCCCTATATTTCCTCCTCACTAGAGGTTTCTGCGGTTCGAAGTAGAACAAAAGCACTTTCAGTTTGTAGCCTGGCCCTACGGGCTTGCTACAGCACCCTGGGTATTTACAAAAGTACTAGCCCCACCTCTAGCAAGGTTAAGGGCACAGGGCATAACTGTCTTGGCTTACTTAGACGATCTATTGTTAATAGACCAGTCGGTGGCTCTCTTGAAGCAAGATGTAACCATTACAAGCAGTTACCTGGAGAGTCTGGGTTGGATTCTCAACCTTAAGAAATCCTCCTTAAAGCCACTAAAAAGGCTAGAGTATCTGGGCCTGATCATAGACACAGCCCAGGAAAGGGTTTCTTGCCTCCCGCAAAGATCAGCTTCAAACAAGAGCTGGTGCGGATGGTCAGGTCAAAGAGAAATCCCTCAATACGTCTTTGCATGAGGTTGTTAGGAAAGATGGTAGCTTCATTCGAAGCAGTTCCCTATGCCCAATTCCATTCGAGACTGTTTCAAAACAGTATCCTGTCTGCTTGGAACAAGATGATTCAAGCTTTAGATTTACCAATGCGGCTGTCCCCAAGAGTGTCCCAAAGCCTCAGTTGCTGGTTACTAACTCGGAACCTGCTAAAGGGAAAGTCTTTCAGACCAATTATCTGGAAAGTAGTAATGACAGATGCCAGCCTTTCAGGCTGGGAAGCAGTACTAGAGAAGACAACTGTCCAGGGACAGTGGTCAAGAACAGAAAGAGCCTTGCCCATCAACGTCCTAGAGATTCAGGCAGTGTATTTGGCTCTGAAAACCTGGACCTCCAGGTTAAAGAATTGTCCTGTCAGGATCCAATCCGACAACGCCACGGCTGTGGCATATATCAATCACCAAGGGGGCACCAAAAGTCTCTCAGCTCAGAGAAAGGTGAACCATATTCTAACTTGGGCATAAAAGAATGTCCCATGCGTATAGGCAGTTTTCTTTGCGGGAGTGGAGAATTGGCAGGCGGACTACTTAAGTCGCCAGCAGTTATTCCCGGGGGAATTGTCTCTTCATCACGAGATTTTTCAGGCTGTTTGCCAAAGATGGGGGACTCCATAGTAGACCTTCTAGCGTCCAGGTTCAACACGAAGCTAGTCAATTTTGTGTCCAGGACAAGGGACCCACTCGCATACAGAACAGATGCGTTGGCGACCCCATGGGATCAGTTCTCACTGTTCTCATTTCCCCCAATTCAGTTGCTACCTCGACTTCTTTGCAGGATCAGGCTGGAAAGAAAGTCGGTAATACTGGTAGCACCAGCATGGCCCAGAAGGTCATGGTATGCAGAGATTATAAAGATGGCAGTGGAGGGTCCATGGCTCCTCCCACTAAGGCCAGACCTGCTATCACAGGGGCCGATATTCCATCCTACCTTACAAATGCTAAATTTAATGGCCTGGCTATTGAGACCCACATTCTGAAGAAACGTGGGCTTTCCAGGTCAGTTATTTCTACTTTGATTAATGCTAGGAAGCCAGCTTCTAGAACTATATATTATAGAGTCTGGAAAGCTTATGTTTCCTGGTGTGAATCCAAGGGTTGGCACCCTTGAAGATATATAATAGGCAGAATTCTTGCCTTTCTACAATTAGGCGTAGAGATGAAGTTGGCCCTGAGTACTATTAAGGGCCAAGTCTCGGCTTGACAAGTCTTGACAAGCCTCCTTGTCAATTTTATTTCAAAGACCACTTGCTACGCATTCTTTAGTCTGGGGTTTCATGCAAGGAGTGATGCGGATTAATCTGTCAGTTAAATCATCCTTGGCCCTTGGGAGTTGAATTTAGTTTTGTCGGTGTTACAAAAACAGCCATTTGAACCGATACAGCATATTCCTTTAGTCCTTTTGACAAGGAAGCTGGTATTTTTGGTTGCTGTATCCTCAGCAAGGAGGGTTTCAGAATTGGCTGCTCTTTCCTGTAGAGAGCCATATTTGATTATTCATGAGGACAGAGTGGTGTTATGCCCTCGTCCAGGCTTTTTGCCAAAAGTGGTTTCAGGCTTTCATCTGAATGAAGATATTGTCCTGCCATCGTTTTTCCCAAAACCATGTTCCAGGGAAGAAAAGTCACTACATTGTCTTGATGTGGTGAAAGCAGTGAAGATCTATTTAAAGAAAACTGCTCAGATTCGTAAGACTGATGTCTTATTTATTTTGCCAGAGGGTCCTAAGAAAGGACAGGCAGCATCTAAATCCACTGTCACTAAGTGGATTCGGCAAGTTATAATTTAAACTTATGATTTAAAAGGAAAAATTCCCCCTTTTCAAGTTAAGGCGCACTCTACCAGAGCGGTTGGAGCTTCTTGGGCAGTGCGTTACCAGGCCTCCATGTCTCAGATCTGCAAGGCCGCGACTTGGTCTTCAGTACATACATTTACAAAATGTTATCAAGTAGATGTAAGATGGAATGAGGATATCGCCTTCGGGCACAGTGTGCTGTAGGCAGCAGTGTAATTCCTCAAGGTCTGGGGGTGCCCTACGGGTTGTGTCTCTCTCCCCTCAAGTAGCATTGCTATGGGACGTCCCACTAAATAATTACTTGAGGCTCTGTGTCCTATGATATACGATAAAGAAAATAGGATTTTTAAAACAGCTTACCTGTAAAATCCTTTTCTTGGAGTACATCATAGGACACAGAGCTCCCGTCCCTCTGTTTTATGGGGTGAGAGTATATTGCTTATAGTGCTTGGCTACAAAAACTGAGAACTCCTGGAAGAAGGAGGGCTTATATAGGGGAGTCAACTTCCTGTATTGGTTATACCAGTGTCAACACCTGAAGGTAGGCCCATAACCCACTAAGTAATTACTTGAGGCCCTGTGTCCTATGATGTACTCCAAGAAAAGGATTTTACAGGTAAGCTGTTTTAAAAATCCTATTATTTATTAAAGGCAAATCCACTTTGCACTACAAGTGCACTTTCATTGCAGTTTCAAGTGCACTTTTGCAGTGCACTTGGAGTGCAAAGTGGAATTTCCTTTAGTAAATAACTCCCACAGTGCTTTATAATTTGCCACAATCAGGCCATTTTCGTGACTCCACAAATTTCAGTCATGGTGCTGAAAATGATGAATATTTTTATCAGTAATGCATTACATACATTAACAACAAAAACAAGGTGTGTGTGTGTGTGTAGCAGACCCACAACATAATAGTTCGCTGAAGAAGAGATTGTCACCTCATGTATCCAAAAAATTACGTTTGCAATATTGAACAAAAAGGGAAAAAAGAAAAGAACATTGGATAACCTAGGAGCCAGCTAAAAGAAACACAAGCAGTAAATCAAAGTAAATATTATTTCCGTTTAAATAAAAAAAATTATTTTTCACATGTTTGTTAAACATTTTGTGGCATATCAATGGCCCCCCTACCTACAAAGTACTCTAGATACTTTTCACGAACTTCACAGGCGCTTTGGGGGGGCAAGCCAGGACGGCCAGCTTCAAGAGCCATCAGAGTTGTTGTTAAACATTTTGTGGCATATCAACGGCCCCCTTACCCACAAAGTACTCTAGATACTTTTCATGAACTTCACGGGCGCTTTGAGGGGGCAAGCCAGGACGGCCGGCTTCAAGAGCCATCAGGGTTGTTGTATCTGGTAATAAGCCGGCCTCAGTCCCAACTGAGGCCACGTAGTTCGATGCATTTTTTCTTAAAAAGTTATGCAATATGCAACATGCCATAACGATATGATTGATTTTATATTCCACCATGTTTATTGCAGTGAAGAATAGGCGGAACCGGCTGGCCATTATTCCACCACTCTTCTGGTTTTGGCCAGCTGGTAATCAAAAACCCTCTGCTCCGGCGAGGGTCCTCATCGGGAACGGCCGCATCAGGTGTTCACCCGGACCAAATGCATTCATCAGGGACAAAGACAAATGGGAGTCCTTCCACGTTCTCTTCAGCAGGTGGCAATCCCAAGCCACCATTCTGGAGCCGTCTTTAAAATTCGGTCTGGGTGATGACTCCGACATCCGGCCATTCTTCCCCACATCCACATACAGGAACTCATATGTCGCCGACACCACCGCCAACAACACAATACTATTAAACCCCTTATAGCTATAATAGTATGACCCCGAGTTGGAGGGTGGGACGATGTGGACGTGCTTCCCATCTATTGCCCCTCCGCAGGTGGGAAAGTCCCACCGCTGAGCAAACTGGGATGCCACAGGCTGCCATTCCTGTGGCATTAAAGGAAACTGTGGAGTCAAACAAGAAAAAAAAAATATTCATTTTGCACATAAATATTGCAAGCAGATTAGACACAAACATTCTTGGCCAAAATCAGTGTTTACCATTTATTTGAAGGAGTATTTAAAGACAAAAAGAGAAGGTCTACTTATCAGATGCCTCACCCCCTCTGATGGCCCATTGTACAAATTTTAGGGGGGGGGGATGTTTTGGACAGGTAACCCTCTCCACTTCATTGAGAGCTGAATGCATACATAATGTGTGTTACTTTGACCAGCCCCTCCTTACTTACACTATTGGCAGCCCACTGGACAGGTAAGAAGTGTCATAATACAAAAATATGAATACACACTGTAAAAATTGAAGCACTTTTTTACATTATGCAATTAACTATCAAGATAATAGGAGAACAAAACTTCAAACAGTACCATTTGAAAGTATTTAGGCAGACCCTTTCACTACATGCTTTGGTGAATTAATCCATTAATATGACCACAAAAGAGGTAGGTATAGTGTGTATGGGTTTGGCAAAGTCACCAGATAGAGGATTGGTATTGTTTGACTTAGCGGTTGGGGGGAGGGAGGGTTCAAAATGATTTTGGGACCCCTCTGGCACTCTGCATGAACTTAAGGACACAAATAACATTTGTACACATTTTAGGGGGTGTTTAGGGTAAAGCACTACTATGGAGCTGCCAAAATACATTAAGTGACTAGACTAGGTGTGCATGGGCCCAGGATAGCATGCTGGGGAGGTTAGTGAAGGCAAATATGCATGAAGGACAAAAAAGGAAGTTTAAAAGCTTCCAGCATGCATGAGAACAAAAGGGACATTCACAGCATATTACAATCATGGTAATTAGGGAATGATGAAAGAAATACAATACATATAATGTGATGTTAAAGGAGAAATCTTACCTTAATATAGTCCTTCTGCAGGACCTGAATGATGGCGGAACAGGTCTCTGGAATAATGATCCCCAGAGCCTGGAGGGAGATGCCTGTCGAGAACTTGATGTCCTGCAGACTTCTCCCCGTCGCCAAGTACCGCAACGTGGCCACTAGCCTCTGTTCAGGAGTGATGGCTTGCTGCATGCAGGTGTTCTGCCTGCTAAAATAAGGGGACAGCAAAGCCAGCAAACGGTGAAAAACGGGGTCCGTCATCCGGAGATAATTCCTGAAATTGACAGGATTATTCTCACGGATCTCGCGCAACTAAGGCATGTGAGAGAATTGGTCACGCTGGAGCAACCAATTCTTTGTCCATGAACTCCTCCCCACCCTGTTCATGGACTGGGCTTGGGTCAAAGCAAGAACCCCAACACCAAGCCCCCACACAGCACGAACTCTACTATGAGTACGTAACTGCAACATGGCTTCAAAACGGTCAGCTGGTCAGAACTAACTAACAGAAAGCACTGAAAAACAGAAAGGCCTGAGAACAGCAAGCTGAAAATCAGAAACGAGCGGACAAGAATGCACTGCAAATCAAATACGTACTATAATAATAATAATAATACACACTGACAAACAAATGCAAACTGACTACACGCACTGAAGAACAGATGCAAACCCACAAGCACAAACTGAAGAGCAGTAACGATCTGAAAAACACGAGGCTGAAAAGCATGAATCGTCTCTCACCATACTTCTACTAAAACGAGATTAGCAGAAGGAGCCCAAAGGGTGGGGCACTTGATTTGAAACTTCCCTGTTATAGTGCCGTTCTACGTTACCACATTCTTGACGTTCGGAATTTCCAACCAACTTTGTGTGGCCATGTGTATGCAAGACAAGTTTGAGCCAACATCCGTCGGAAAAAAAACATGGATTTTGTTGTCAGAATGTGCGATCTTGTGTACGCGGCATAAGTGACATTTATTTAACAATAAACAAACGATACTACACTATATCTGCCTTCCCTGGCTCTTTTTGGCGGAGCTTGATTTTCAGATGTGGGAGATTGGACGGGAGGATAGATAACAAAGATTTGATCTGGCTGTTCCTGGGCTCATTCAACCAAGTTCACCATACATGTGAACGATCGATTGGAAAAAGATTGTTGAATGGTTTCCAGGATTCGAGGAGGTACTTCATGTCTTGTGGTCACTTGCTGGCCAGGGCCATCTGGTGAGCGCAATTTGTTGTCACTTTGGGTGAAAAGTCACGAATATTATTTGGAACACAGATTTTATTTCTCACATGGTGTTGGAGTAGAATCATTTAGAAAGAATTTTGGAGCTGTTTTGAACTTTTCATGATATATTTGTTTGAGCAATCATAAATATATTATGTTTTCTGAGACATTTGTGCACATGTATTAAGTGAAGCCATTCACTAATACATGATTATACATGGGTTTGAAAGTATACATACTATTTGTATAAATCCACTTCTTGTCATTCTAATGATTGCATTGGGAGCGCCCTTTACCATAGCATTCACTCTTCATTAGTCTTCACTAATTTCAGGTGCAGCAACCCTTTTTTCCTTTTTGTTTTATTATTGGCGTCGGTTCCATTTATTTATTAGTGTGACCCGTTCCTTCCCACAGTCAAAGATGAGTCCCTACTCACCAGACGTCGTTGACCCTCTTTGTCTTCCGACAGGAGAAGTCAAATGGGGCTTGTATGGTCCCCGTGATCAATTGCAGATTTCCAGCTGGGACTCCCGTTCACTTCGTGCGGCGGTGCTAAGTATCCCAGGTGTGGGCTTCCACAGACACTTGCTTGCCCTCTCTCCCTCACGATGAGAAGTCAGATCCAGTCTGTATAGTTACCGTAACCGGATGGAGGCAGTTCACTAAAACCCCGCTCCTTCCGCCCAAGAATCAACATTTCTTTATCGTACATCACAGAAAACAGAGCAGTCATTACTATCTGGTTTATACACCACCTACTGGTGAATGGACACTGGTAAATGAATCAAACAAGAAGTCCTCCCCTATATAACCCCTCCTACACAGGAAGTACCTCAGTTTTTTTGCCAGTCTCTTTTAGATGGTGGTCACTGATGTGATACATGTGCTCTTGGAGCATACTTAGAGGTCTGGACGGTTTTATTAAGAATCATGGACTTCAATCGGATCCATTCGAAAAAGCTGTCAGCCAAAATGGATGGTACCCGAGCCTCATTGGAAGGAGAGAAGATTCCTCAAGGTTTGCCTGTAATGCAGTCTTACGGCGCTGGACCCTGCATAATGGAACCCTGTGCAGTATTTGTTCTGACCAAGGTGCTTTCCTGCAGGGTCCTATGCAGGTCCAGGGGAGTGGACCCCAGATTAAAGGGGACCTAGTCTCTGAAGGTCTTTTATGACAAAGCTCGCCATGATGGGTGAAGATTGGACTCCTGTTATGTTCAGAGTCCTGCAGCAGGAATGGTAAGTCTGCATTTTTGCAGTTTCTCTTTTTTAAAAAAGAGATTAGATTGTCCTCCCAGTGGCCACTGGGGGCAGTGTGCTGTTTAATCATGTTGTGTACTTCTTAGTTGTATGGCCTGCTGTTTCTCCTCCAGCCACTAGAGGCTGCAGTCTCGCTCAATATGGCCTATTTTTATATAGGCAGGAAGTGGAAGGGTGGCCATGTTGCCATGTGGTCAGCAGGGACTCTGGAGACAACAGCAGCCCATGGATACTAACAAAGTGTGAGTACTTACTATGGGAGAACTGTGTGACAGACGAGTCATGATTATATGCTGCATATTTACTGCTTATCTGGGGGGACTGTAGAACTGTAAGTCGATACACCCATGAAAGGATAGCAGTTCACTTTAAAGTGTCATTGACTGCTCGGAAGGCAGGTGCAGCATAGTATACATGCTTGCAAACTTGTTGCTTAAATGCATGTTTAAATATACACGTTTGGAAAAACATGAGCGTGGGTGCATTTTAAGGAGTTGTGTCTCCAGTATAGTGTGCGTTTGGTCTGCAGAAGCTTGTTTTTCCTTTTTACCGCAGTTCTGACTGAAACAGCATAGAGGCTGCATTGGATGCATATGTGCTTGGTTAAATCCTGCAGGACTAGTATGGAGCTAAGTGCAGTTAAGCAGGTGTATGCTTGCAAACGAGCTAAAATGCATGGTTGCTAAAACACATGTTGGCATAAAGATACATGGTTATAAATGTTTGCATAAAGATACATGGTTGCATAAAGATGCATGTTTATACATGTTTGCATAGATACGTGTTGCGTAATATATGTGGCATGAACGCATGCTTGCTTATTGCGTAAATGCATGTTTCCATGGGCACGTATTGCATAAATGCGTGTTTACATGGACGCACACTTTTGTGTTTTGCCTAAATGCATAGTTGTATAAGCACATGCTTACATGCTTCCATAAATGCATACTGCTTAAACGCATACTGGCATGTTTTCATTTGTACTGCATACGTATATGCTTATTTACATGAAACTGCATACATATGTGCTTATTTACATTAAGCTTTATACATATGTGCTTATTTGCCTAGGACTACATACGTATGTGCTTATTTTCCTAGGACTACATACATATGTGCTTATTTGCCTGGGACTACATGCGTATGTGCTTGTTTGCCTGGGACTACATGCGTATGTGCTTGTTTGCCTGGGAATACATGCGTATGTGCTTGTTTGCCTGGGACTACATGCGTCTTTGCTTGTTTACCTGGGACTACATGCATGTGTGCTTGTTTGCCTGGGGGTACATGCATGTGTGCTTGTTTGCCTGGGGGTACATGCATGTGTGCTTGTTTGCCTGGGGGTACATGCATGTGTGCTTGTTTGCCTGGGGGTACATGCATGTGTGCTTGTTTGCCTGGGGGGACATACATAAATGCATGAATGGCAAGAATACTTGTATACCTGCATGTTTCCATACTTAGTTACCTACATAACGGCATGCCTGGGTACCTGCATACTTGCATACGTAAGGGGTTGCATAGCGGTAAACCAACACTGTTTTAGGTCTGCATTCCTGGAGGACTGTGTATTAGGTTGGCTAATATATTTGCTACGTTATTTACCTTTTATACCAGTAAAATGGTTCCAGAAAGGGGTGGCAGGTGCACCGCTCTCAGGTTCAGTGATCTGGCGGTGTCCACATCCCCCGATGGACAGTGGTGTCCAATGCATCTGAGCCACTGTGGTGTTTGGCATTGCAGTATTTTCCTGACACATTTATTTTTCATTAGATGGACTGCGGCCGCATCACCTTGATCATGTCTGATCTCTGTTGATCGACGCCTAAGCAGGATCATGCCTGGTTAGTATGTGGATGTGAAACTGCCGGGAATAACAGATGCTGTAAGCTTTTCCCCACCTGTGTGAGGGAGGCATCTGCGGCTGCTGTGTTTTTGGAGTATCTCAGGCCAGAAGATCTTAGGGCAGTTTCTGAGGTGGTTTTGCTCCATCTTTAGCCAGCAAAAGCTTGGTAGGTAAGGTACTCTTTTGGCCTTTGGGGTCTGCCACAGAATCATCAGTCTTTTGCCTTGCATTTGACTCTTGGAGCAGAAGGTATGGGCTCATTATTAAAGAAAAAATAAATAAAGAAAAGAACCCTCAACGGTAGTGGTCCCAAAACCAATTGGGGACATGAGGTCTGGCTTAGAGCTTAAGCAGCTGGACATCCTTCTGTTTCAGATAGGCTCTGTCCATTTAGTGTTGACCGCTCAGAGGGTTCGCAAAGCTCCCAGCCCAGTGCTGGACTTGCTGAAAACGCAGATGTGCCAATCTCAGTATACCTCAATAATATTTGTTCAGGAAGCAGTCTGTTCCAGATTTTCCTGTGATACAACTTCCTTCTGCAGAAATGTATCTAGGTCAAGGCACGTTCCTTACGTACAGTCCTCCAGGTCTTTGGTAGAGGATCATTCTCTCTGTCTGGAACATGAAGATCCAGGCATTGGATCGCCAGAGGGCTCTGTTCCCGGGGTATTGCAGAGCTAAAATTCCTGGTTGATGGTTTGAAATCTGGAGAAGGGCTGGGGAAGATAACCACTGATGCCAGCTTCTCCAGATGGTTTGAAGGTGGCTATAGTTTAGTGGACTTGGTCTCCACAGGCGAAAATACTGCCCATCAATATCATGGATTTTGGCCAGTACG
The DNA here is from genome assembly GCF_042186555.1 of Aquarana catesbeiana. Classification (NCBI taxonomy): domain Eukaryota; kingdom Metazoa; phylum Chordata; class Amphibia; order Anura; family Ranidae; genus Aquarana; species Aquarana catesbeiana. The sequence goes on along the minus strand of NC_133325.1, from coordinate 523,655,263 downwards.
GCTTGCTCTGAATGTTAGGACAATCCAGTTGTTTTTGGTTGCTATGGACAATCTCCAGTTTCCAGGCAGAAAGAACAGTATTTATAATATAAAACTGCATGCAGGGCACTGAACAAACCACTAGGGACAAAAGGGATGTGAAATAATTTTAAAAAGTAATGTAATCTGTACAGTGTACTGTATTTATTGTGTGTGTTTTTTTTTACTTTTTGAATTTGGTGCCGTGCTCTGTCCCCGTGCGTTGCAGTGCTCACAGGGAATGCAGCCCGACGCTATGATAGATCGAGCGGAGGACGGCTCGCACACACAGCGGGGAGACATCGCAGGATCCTGGGGACAAGGTAAGTAACTGTACCTGGATCCTGCGATGCAATCTCGAGTGTGGCTCAGGGTTACCGCTTTTGGTACTGAAAATCCACCCGAGCCACACTAAATGGCTGCCAGGGAGATTAACAGTTGTAAATCTAACGTGAGAACTAGAAGTAACTAGAACAAGATAAAAGTCTGCTGAGGCACAAAAAACAAAAACATGGTCAGAATGGACACAATTTGGAAGCCATGCCCACAAAAGCACACTTTTGAGGGCGTTGATGCAAAACTATACCAGCAAACACATAAAACAATCACCAAACCACAGCCCTAATGTCATGTGGGTCAGGCCTTATGTGCACCCCCCCCCCAAAAAAAATAAATAAATAATAGATCTATTTGTAAATCAATATAAGCACTGCAAACAAAGATTCGGGCCTCTTGTCAGGCCAAACAACCACCACAACTGTAGGCCTTTATATAACCTAGATAGAATTGCTAGCAGACCCACCCAGTAAAGGACACACCCACCAGTATAATTGTTTCTGTCTCTTCATGTATGCCTCAAGCTGTCACTCCTGTTCATCAGGAACACACACTCTTTACAAATGAAAGAATGCATCAGCATATATATCTGTGTGGGCTAAACCTAAAAATAACAAATGTCCAAAGTTCTGGCCATGATCAGTGATACCAAAAATCTAAGAATTAAACTTGTACGTTGTTAGGCACGTGGAGGGTACAAAACAAGAAATGACAACTTTGTGAGGGCTGTTTCACACAAATTGTTGACAAAGCACCATTGTCATTCATCATCAGCATACAACATTAAAATATGTGTGCAGCATCACACCAGACTTATACATTCACATCTGGCCAAAAACACCACAGTTATATGTATGTTGCAAATTTTTAATTTAGTAATTGATTTATAATGTCCTGAATTTCCATATTTTGAAGGCTGGTTACTGTCAGCATGCTGCTAGAGAACCATCTTGAAATTGGTTGGTTTTTGCTTGGTAAGAGGCTGCAATTAGTGGTGGGGAAATGTTAAGGCTGATTGTCGTCCTTGACATGATTTGCAATGGTGGTGGAACCCTCCTACACATAAATACTACATTTATACATAATTTGTAGAAGGACCTGAGTCAGGAGTTATGTTTAACAACATAGGGAGGACAGACAACTTTTCTACATGAAGTGGCATGCTTGAGATTCGAACCATCGACCCCAGTGCTGCTAAGCATAAGTGCTAACCAGGGGTGCAATAAGTTTATCAATGCAGATGTACTCAGTATCAGTGCAGATGTACTGGAAGGCCGGAGAGCCATTGAACAACCTTTTTCTGGCATATGCCATGTGTTTTGAAGGCTGATTACTGGTTGTTTTTTGCTTGGTAAGAGGCTGCAATTAGTGGTGGTGGGGAAATGTTAAGGCTGATTATTGTCCTTGCCCATGGAAAACATGACACGATTTTCAATGGTGGTGGAACCCTCCTACACATAAATACACATAAACACTGCATTTCTTTGGACATATACCTATAGGTGGTGGAATGACATCAGTTAGGAGTTATGCTTCTTGATTTATTCTGTGATATTTGGTTCTTGATGTGTGTTTGCAGAATAGTGATGTTACCCTCTGATTTTTGGGAATTACATTTGATTTCTGATGTTGGTACACATCAAATTTTTTGGGCTCAAATTCTGATCATTTGGAAATACTAAACAACACACAAAATTGTGACTCATTTTAAATGTGCATCAGCAATGGTATTGTTTGGTCTGTAAAGACACCTGTGTGAGTTTGGGTAAAGATTTTTGTGAGATGGACAGAAACAAGTGAAAGTGACATTATATATAACAAAATATATTTTACCAAAACATGAAAACATTCCACATTCTAGCATTCTTAAAAACAAAATAGATCAAGAAGAAGCAACATTGTTGCAAAGACAATGTATTTCAGAGAAAGATACATTTCATCTCAACATTAAAAATATTTATATGGGGAAGTTACAATTGTATCATTATAATCAATGGCTGAAACTTGCATTGGACTATATAGCACAAATTTTCACACTCAAAAACGCATTTTAGCCCAGCGCTAATTTTGGTATTTACTATAGCGCCCTGTAAAAAAGGCATGAGAGTTAAAATGAGAGTTGTTTGCATGTCTGAGCATGCTCAGTTGTGTTGTCACCTAGTTGTACAGAGATGGGGAATTTATCTCTTCTCAGACTTTTAAAGATATTTCAGTGTAGAAATCACTTTTTCAAGCAGTTTAAAAGCAAATTATCTTTAAACAATATACCGCATATTTCAGTACCATGTAGGCAATTATGTCATGCTCTAAACATTATTTCCATGTGCACTACTCCAGGTTCTAGCAGAGTAAAGCCTCGTACACATGATCAGATTTTCCGAATTGTTTGATTACAGGCTGTTGGCGGAAAATCTGACCATTTGTACGCTCAATTAGACAATTGTCGGATTTTCTCTGGACAAATGTTGGATGGCAGGCTTCAGGTCTTGTAAAACTAGCGTCCGTAATGGAGAATTCACATTCGTGACGCAGCAAATTATGAAATCTCGAAATGCAGCGCACATTCTCTTCTTCTTTATAATCGGATAATAATGAAGCTGCTTTGCTGGTGATACTGACGGAGTTCTGCCAAACGTATTTAAAAAGGCTTTTTTCAGGCTCAGAGAGGGGCATTACCGGATGGGTGGGTGCGTGCGGAGCTGCGGTATGGAGTGAGCAAGAAGACGCTGTGTGTTCTCCCCCTCCCCTGCTCCCTCTGCTCCCCCTACTAGTTAAACACATACCGGGCGGTGTAAGCCTGATTGCCGTGGCTGAGAGTGCGCCGTGTACAGATGCTGGGCGGAGTGCTTTGTCCCGCTGGACAGAGATCGAGAATCCGAGGCTGCCTCACTTTGCTCCGATCTTCCCCGATCCATCCTCGATCCTTCAGGAGCGGCTGAGAGCGCCGAAGGACAGTCGGGAGTGACATCACACGCCACATGCCGCTGTGAGATACTCGGTAAGCGGCAGAAGGGCGGCGAGCGCTGGCTGTATGTAATGGTCACCGCTCGTTTGCTCACCACCGGAGAAGCTCTCTAAAGGGGGTATAAGTATTGGGATACCCAAAATTTATAACACATGCAATATACTTTAAATCATTGAGTGGAACCTGCCATTAAGTGGAACTTTTTCTGTATGGGGGCCGGTACCAGGTCTACAAATACAGGTTTTAAGTGCCCTTAAGAGCCTTTAAGAATTTAAAGTTTAAGAGTTCATGCTGTTCAATTGCTTAAACTGCCAAAGTTTTTGATATCATTAGTAGGCAAAAGAGACATGTGTGAAAAGGATAGATATAATATTTTTTGCCCTGCTCAATTTTATATGTTGCTACTTCACTTGCACTGTACTTAGATAAACATCATAAGGCTGACCCAGAACCTACACCAACTGAAAAGTTTGCAGGCAAGGCACCATTAATTGCTGTACTAGCAAAAGTGCATATGTTCTCAGGGTGCTGGACTTTGTTTTAAATTATCGCAATTAATGTATTAATGTTTGGGTATACTGTGTATGCTGTGTAGATAAGTGTAGAGTAGTTTCCCTTGGTTTTGTATTGGAATACTGGTTGACGACAGCCCATATATGATGCAGCACTTACGATCTTCCAAAGAAAAAAACTCAGCAAACACTAGCAGCGGCAGCAGCAGTGAAGTTGGAGCAATACGCTCACACCTCCGCTCTGACCCTACCAAAGAAGGGGTCACAGTCTAAAGCACAGCAGGGGGGCGCATCAGATAGGAAAAGCCAGGGCCAGACTCAGACCCAGCTATCTGTTGCAGCACTGTCGGCTCAGTCAACTAAAATACATAGCAATAAAGGTCAGGGGCCTAGTGATCAAAATGTAGGTACAGATGTAACAACTGACCCAACTTTGCCCCCAGGGAAAGAGCCAACCTTAATGGATGTACTTATGGCAGTGAGTGAATGCAATAATTCAATTAAAGAACTTTGCGAACAGATGAAGGGAGTAAAAGAGGATCTGATACTGGTCAGACAGGACTTTCAAAGAACATCAGAGAGAACAACAGCCTTGGAAGGACGGGTCAGCCAGCTAGAAGATGTTATATCCCCTTTAATGAAAGTAATGAAAAGGATGAAGGAACAGATATCCAAGCAGGCTTCCAAAATGGAGGAAATGGAGAATATAAGTCGGAGGGATAATGTGAGGCTGGTGGGTCTGCCAGAAAAAAGTGAGGGCTCTAACCCTATGGAGTTCCTAGAAAAGTGGCTGATTGAACTTTTTGGTAGAGAATCATTCCCAACAATGTTCTCGATTGTAAGAGCACATAGAGTCCCCTTTAGGGCCCCTCAAGCAGGGGGATATCCTAGACCAAAACTGATGAAGTTTCTTAACTATAAGGATAAAGTAATGTTGCTGCAAAAAACAAGGGAGGCGGGAAACATTTTTTTTAACGGCGTTAAAATATCATTTTACTCTGACTTTTCGCCGGATCTGCAGAGACGCAGGGCAGAGTTTATACAGTCCAAGCGCATTTTACAAAAATTCAAGCTGTCTTATGCCCTTCTCTACCCTGCAAGGTTACGTGTAACAGCTCTGGGGGAACCCAGATTTTTGATTCCCCAGCGGGGGTGGAGAAGTGGTTAGAAGAAAATAAGGAGAAATTTTAGATATTCTGTTAGGGGGAGGGAGGGGTGAAATATATATTAGGATGTACTGATTGGGGTGGGGGGGTAGTTACACACAGTTGTTGTATGGGGAGTGGTGGATGGGAGTGATACATGGGAGTAAATGTGTGGAACAGGTAGTATGGGATTTGGTCACTTTAAAACCCCTGGGGTTCACCTAGTTAGGTGGGGGGTGGGGGGGCTGGTAGAAGGGGGAAAGAGGGAGGGGGGATGGGGGTAGAAGAGGGGAGGGTTATCCAGGGGAGCCTGGTGGCAGGGGAGGGGTGGGAGGGGGGGAACGGGGTGGGGGGGAGGGGGGAGGTAATTTAGGTATTCCTGAGGCACTGATAATGGGAAAGCTTGGTTTAAAGGTACTCACAGCAAGCAGGAATACTAGTGGAAATCACTTTTGTTGGATTCAGGCTTATATACAAAGTTATGATTATACGAAAAAGGTATTTGAAACCCACATGAAAGGATTTAGTAAATATTTATTTAGGTTGGTTATGTTGGACACGTCATTTAAAGTCACTAACGATTTTAGAAGTGGAGGTGAAACGGAATTCACTGTTTAAAAATGCATGATAGAGGGGTGTTAAAGTATTCATTTGTAATGAATTTAGTTTTAGTTAGATATATCCTCTAGGTCGGTACATATTTCTTGACATATAGACGCAAGCTAAGACACTAAAAATAGGATCCTGGAATGTCAGGGGATTGGGGACACCGTTCAAAAAGTTGGCAGTACTCTCCATGATGGAGAGTTGCGGCGTAGATCTGGTCTGCCATTTAACTAAAAATACACTCCAACAATTACAGTCGAAGAAATATAAATGTCAATTCCATGCGGTTCACCCCCTACTACAGTAGGGGGGGTAAGCGTTATGGTGAAAACAGGGGTGAACTTTTCCTGCAGGCAGTCCAGTATTGATGAGTTGGGCCGTTATATTTTTTATACTGCTCAATTGATAGTAGTATGTATTTGGTGGCAAATATATACATTTCTCAGCTCTTTAATTTGGATGTTATGTTTAGATTGAACGAATTCCTGCCAAATAAAGAAGGGGTGCCGATTATAGTGGTGGGTGATTTTAATGAGATATTGGATAGAAAGCTGTATAGATTTCCTGTACAGACTCCCTCAGAGTCTGTGGAGAAGAGTCACTTGCGTCAATTCTTGGACGAAGTGGGGTTACTAGACCTGTGGAGGGTGCGGAATCCGGGAGTCGCGCAATATTCATGCTATTCAGCCTCTTACTCCGCGCTCTCTAGGATAGATTTGGTTCTGGGGAATGATAGAGCATTACAGATTACCGAAAAATGTTTATATTGGCCAAGAGGTATATTGGATTATTCCTCTGTGGTGGTTACATTGAACTTAGGAGGGAACAAACTCCGGAAAGAGTGGAAAATAAACCCGTACTGGTTTGAACTAATTAAAAAAGCGGATGGGGTTCTCCCTAAATTGAGAGAATTTGTAGAAATTAATGAAGGAACAGTGTCGTCTGTCGTGATGTGGGATGAAAAAAAAAAAAAAAGGCTTTTTTTTCTAGTGATATCAAGAATAATAATAATAATAATTATTATTATTTTTAAGATCAAAGATACAAATATGTTGGTGTCCCTTAATTTTACATTGTATTTTTTAAATGTACCTGCCTACTCCCCAAACTGTCATTTTAAGTAAAACACATAGCCAAGTATTTTTCAAATTAATTTTTTTTATTCAATAGGGATCACAAGAAGGTCCTATAAAAACCAAGAGGAAGGCAGCGATGGAGAAACTATTGGGATTGGTGAAGCCTTTATACCCCAAGGTAGACCTCAATTATGTGAAGAGCAAAATTGGGAACCTGAGGAGTACATTTAATAGGTACAACAAGAATGTCCTGGACTCCGAGAGATCGGCAGCAGAAGCAGATGACCGGTATGTCCCCAGGCTGTGGTATTACCACAGCCTGCGGTTTTTGACAGACCAGACTGAACCCAGGCAATCACTGTCAACGCTCCCTTCCACATCGGCTGAGGCCATTTTTTTTTCTTGTGAGTTATTCAAAAAAATAAAATAAAATAAATTAGACATGCTATTGGCCATCCAAATCAAAATTCAATAACTTAACCAAAAAGTGCATTCTCTGCATACAAAAAAAAAAAAAAAGTAAAACAACTAAAATCATAATTTAAAACTAAAAAAAGCAAATTAATAATTGGCTGAAAATCCCCAGCCTAGCAGGCTTGTTGGGGGTCATGGGGGGTGGAACTGCCAATGTCCGCCATGCTGCTGTGGTGGGTGGGGTTGCTGTGGTGGCGGTGGAGGTGGGGCATTCAAATCCAAGATATGGGTTTTGGAGGAAATTTGTCCCCTCCCCCTTGTTGAGGAGCTGCAGGATTAGTTCCTTGCACATTCTCCTTTGCTCCCCATCCATATCTTGTAACTTATTAGCTGTCTGACAGCCAAATGCCTCAGCTGCATCTGGGGCTGTACTGATTGCAGCTGTTCCGTGGCTGAGGAAGGCAGCTGTGGCCTCATCCAGGTTCCTGCTCTTCCTGGCCCTTTTAGCAGGAGAGCGTAGGGGAGGGATCTGGGACTCCGTGTGGCTGCTGGCCACAGGCTCCTCCTGACTGACACTTTCCTGTACATGAAAATGGGACATAATTAGTATTTATTTATTTTTTTGGTCATCAATCACACACAATTTTGAAATTATGACTGTTGCAAATTGAATGTGGAGAAATAGAAAAGACTATCATTCTGACCCCAGCATTTTTCCTTCTTGTTCCAATCATTTTTGGCCACTACTGTCTATTGTTATGGAAATCACTTTGTTAAAGCAGATATTTTTGAACAATAACGTTTAGTTATCGTTCTATTTTTGGGTACAAATATGTTCAACAATGCTATACCTGGGTCAAGCTGGGCCCCATCACATCTTCATCCTGTTTAGAAGGACCAGGGTGGACCTCAGGAGCTGTGGCCTCATCTGAAGTGGAAGGGAGTGTTGAGAGTTATGGCCTGGGTTGGGTTTGGTCAGACAAAAAAACACAGGCTGTGGTAGTACCACAGCCTGGGGGCATAAATGTCATCTGCTAATGCTACCGATCTCTGTGATTCCTGGACATTCTTGTGCTCCCTATTAAATGTACTCCTCAGGTTCCCAATTTTGCTCTTCACAAAACTGATGTCTGCCCTGTGGTACAGAGGCTTCACCAATTCCAGAAGTTTCTCCATTGCTGCTTTCCTCTTGATTTTATTAGAGTAATCCCTACTCTTCACCTTCCACAGACAGGGCAGCTGCCGGTAGTGGTCTATAAATTGAGGCAAAAAGTTGGGCGCAGTGAATTTATCCACCATGATAAATTATTTATCAGATGCCTGCAAGACAGAACACAATACAAACCATAATGTCAGGCTTAACTCATAATCTGGTCCCATTATAGGCCTCAATCTAAGCAGTATAGGCCACTAACCACTGATACCCCAATTTACAATTGTACCTTTGTTTTAGGGCTCCTTTTGCGTGTTGGCAATGTCAAACGTTCATCCTCCACTCCCAGGTCGTTCCTATGGCCGTTTTATCGACCACGCATTATGGTTTTATATACACTGCGCATGCGTGAAACTCCACTCTGTTGTGGAAATTTTATGAAGATGTATTTTAATATGTGCTGTCATAGTGTCTCCCAGTGTTAGTACTCCCGCAACCCGCTCTAAAGAGCTGACTGGGGCAGACTGACTCTGGTTGAGATCTGTTTGGTAGTGGAAAGCTCCTTGGGGATGTAAAGAAGTGTTTGCGGAGTGGGGACATGTCCGCCAGCGAAGGGCCCCTCTGCAATGTACAGAACGATCGTCTGGAGGGGATGTGTTTGCTTTGCAGACACATTATCAGTTTAGCGGATGTGCGCTTGTGTCACCCCTGTATGCCTGATCAACATGTTTGTGGTGCCATGAGCATACACCTGCAGATAATCTCCCGTTCACAGAGACAGTAGACTCCCCTAGTCATTATTCATTGGTTGTATAAATTCATATCCTTGTTTGGTCATATCCTTGTTTGGTCATATCCTTGTTTGGTCATATCCTTGTTTGGTCATGTCCTTGTTTGGTCATGTCCTTTTTTGGTCATATCCTGTGAGGTCACATATTGTTGGTGGCTTCCTGTTTGTGACTTCCTTTGTGTGTGTGAATAAAAGCAGAGAGCCTCTGCCCTGCTGGGCAGATGAAGGAATGATGGAGTTCTAAGATGGTGATTATGTCTGTTTACTGAGGACAAGAGAAGACATGGGTTATTTAAAGTGGATGTAAACCCGAATTTTTTTTTTTTTATGTCATAATGTAGAGTATAAGATTTCCTATCATTTGAACCCAGTCTTGCCACAAAGAGTTAATCCAGCTCCGAGCAATCCTCTTTTATTGTTCAGTGAGATAAAACTTGACAGAGAAAAACTTTGTCAAATCCTCCCCCTTGCTGTGAGTGACAGGTGATTTACATATCTCGTGCACTAGCCTAAGACATGCATTATTTTTTAATTCTCACCCCCACTCCTTTCTTCAGCAGCTCTGCAAGGATTGGCTGTTCCACACCTCAGCATGATTTGGCATGCTGAAGCCATGTGGTTACTTTCCTGTCTTTTCACTGGATGTTAGAGATCATAGCAGAAGTTCAGTGTAAGAAATACACAGGAGGAAATGCATATTGACAAGGGGAGTGTAGAGGTGGGCGGGGAGTCTACTGACATCACGACTCCACCCACCGAGCTCCAGACAACAGACCCACCCACAGAAACTGCAGTTTTTCGGGTCTCATAACAGACAGAGGGGAGACATTTGCCAGGTAAAGATACATGCAGGAGGCACGTATATCCTTATAGATAACCCCTATGGCAGTAGTTTAGAAAGGATGACATTGGGTTTACATCCACTTTAAGGATGCATTATACCAAAAGGCTGAAAGGGCTCTTAATAGCGCAAGAGTATAGTGGAATTTCTACGACAGCTCTTAGTGCGTCATGACGCTGGGGCGTGACCATCTCTCTTCTGCATGCGACACACACGGCGGAACATTCGGGAGTGACAACATGGCAGGTTCTGAGAATTCTAGGCAGGCCCATGAGGTAGAGCTTATAGTAGGCACAAAGCAACCCCCATGAGCAAGGGTGAGATAGTGGAGATGGTGTGCATCCTTGAGAAGCACGACTATGACTGCAAACTGCGCATCTACGAACAGCCGAAAGGACCTCATTTTGGAGAAGGTCATCGGCGTTTTGGAGGGAGGATTTTCGGTGCAACGAACGAAGGACCAAATCTGAAAGCGATGGTCTCATCTAAAGCACAGCGAGCAAGAACAGATGGAGTTCATCTATCACATAATCAAAAAAGTAAGCAATATTTGTATCTAACCAATATGTATATGTGTAATCTGGCTGTCTGTATATGTGCTTTTTCTGGGGGGTTTCCATTTATTTATTTTTGAAACTATTTTTTTTCTGTTCTTTCAACAGGGAGGCACAAAAAATGAGGCTACAGACAGGCCACCAGAGGGACAAAGGGAGGCTACCCTCACTCGGGCCCCAACAGGGGAGACAAGAAGGCCATCTTCCCCCAAAATCGTAAGTGCCAACTTCAAACACACTCATTTAGCCACTGACAGTGGTGATTCTAGGTGGGCCAAAGGCCATGTGCTTAGTGCGGAACTTAAGGGGTAAAGAACACTTTCTGGTAGCTGCCTGGCTCATCAGTGCCCATTAATGCAGCCTTGCCAGGATAGACATGGGTAGAGGAGAGGCCCCAGGGATCAGTCACACACATAGTCACGCCTGCTAGAATGATCTTTATATATCCCCTATCCTATAGGAGACAAGAGAGGTGGGGGGCAACTGCATGACTTTTTCAATGTTGGCACTAGTCCAGTAAAATGACATCACCTTCCCTTTTCGATGCATTTTTCTTGGAAAAAAAACCCACAGTGCAGCATTGTGGAGTCCACTAGTCAGGAGAAAACATTGTTCCAAGTGCAAGGTTGGTCAACTAATGGGGCAAAATGGATGCTAGAAACAGATGTGACTTGGGGTGGCTTAATGAATGGTGTATTGTTACTTTTTAGAGGAAAGTGAGTGCGGTCAGCTAAACCAGGATGTTGTTTTTGAGGTGTGGAATCTGACACCTGGACCCAGCACAGACCTTGCACTTGTTGATGTAACATCCCCTGACGCAAGTCAAACAGAGGGCCAAAGAGACCCAGAAGTGGAAGAAACTATTCGTGAGCCTCTTGTTTGCGCAAGTAAGTATTCTTTGAATCTGGCTTCAAATGTGTATACATGTCAAGTGTTTAGTACAAACCAAACACCCACTCCACACATTAGCAAAGTATGTAGTGCCTTAACATTAGCATGGAGAAGGAAGAGGTGGAAGTAGCTGGCAGTGTTGCTAGGTACCTGAGTTTTGTAGACCCAGGCACCAGGGCCAAGATTATATAGTAGTTGCAGTGTGTACATTCCTAGTAGTGTAGGTGTCTGAAGTGCAAGCAGGTTGCAAGCAATAATAGATTGGGTAGGTAAGCATTTACACAATTTGACTAGTAACTTGACCATAATTCACTATGTAGGGCCTCAGCCATTCGACCATTGTTCACTTAATACTTTTTCTCTTCTTACAAGGTCACAAACTTCCAAGATGCACAATTGGCCGAATGAGTGCAGATATGATGCAGTGTTTAAATGATCTTGCACAAATAAAGGAGGCTGCCACTGCTTTACAGAGGAGAATACGTGATTATGTCGACATGCTTGCCAAATTTTAAGTTCATCTGGCCTGGGCTGAAGTTTTGTTCCACTTGTTGGCTTCTGTTTGCACATATATTTCACATGTTTTTATAACTTTTAAGCCCTGGTTCACATTGATGCTACTTTGAAATCGCGCTATTTCACTTGAAGTTGTGCGATTTCTAAGTAGCAAGGTCAGCGCAATTTCAGGTGCTACTTCATAGACATTTGTGTGGTTTCATGCCCAGATGTCTATTGAAGTCGCACCTGAAATGGGCAAAAGTAGTGCAGGAACTACTTTTGCAAATTGGTGCGGGGCCGCTAATTCGGTGTCGCACCGTTTGGAACAGTGCCATTACCTCCAATAGGCTGTGACTTGTCATGCGATTATATCTCTCAAATCGCATGACAAATCGCTCCAATGTGAACCTAGGCTTTAGTGTCCGAGGTCAGTGTTTCTCCACTCCACTTCTCTAGGTGCACCACCAGGTCCTGTTTTCTGTATTTTACTCAGTATAAAAACGACTGTGTGAATTACTAACCTTGAAAATGACATCATCACCTGTGACAAAAGCAAAAAATATAGAACACATGACCTAGGAATGCATCTGGAGAAGGAGAGTTGGGAAATACTGCCCTAAGTAATGTTAATTGTAATCCTTATGTGTTTTTAAGAATCGCAAAGCCAAAATTTGAAGATGCCCACAAACTGTGCCAAAAGATTCTTGTTTTCCTCATCCCATGCCTAAAATGTGTGTCTTTCCCTACATCTAGTTTGCTAAAGCCACAAAACACACAGTGGGTTAACATGTGCTAGCTCCCATCATGGGGTATCAATGGATGTGTTCTGAGGGTGCAACCCCTTCCTCTTACCTACTTTAGTTATGAGGAAGGGGTTGCACCCCCAAAACAAGTCCATTGATACCCCGTGATGGGAAATAGCACATGTTGACACACTGTGTGTTTTGGGGCTTTAGAAAATAACCTGTTTGTACCTACACACATTTTAGGCAGGGGATCATAAGGGAGATTTAACAGTTATGCCTCTAAGTGTATGTGGCTTCAAATGTTGGCTTTTAGAGGGGTGAGATCACCCCATCTGAGGACTGGCAACATCAACACAGTTTTGGGATACTAATGTCTCATATGGCCTTCACTATACCAAACTTGAACTTTGTAAGTTCCTGAGTTGGGGATGTGTATCTTATGCCTGTTTAGCCCCCAAAAAAGGCAAAATAATGGCAAACATACATGTTTATACACCAAGATGTTGGTTTGTTATAAAACCTTAGTTTTTTTTACTAAATGTGTGGCTTATTATTTCAATGCTCAATACCAGTGTATTTGTTAAGTTTGTGTAGTTACAGTGACTATGTGCTCTAAAATGTGGCTCACTCAGGCAATTTTATGGCCTCAAAGAAATTAAAGGAGTTGAAAGGGCATAATGTTTTTAAAGGCCATTTGAGAACCTATTATACAGATAAGAAACACAGACAACAGTAGTTCAAATGAAATAGGAGTTTATGATAAAAATCCAAATATTATTCTGTATCAGCTACAGTTTGTTGCCAAGCCACTGCCCCTCTACCCACAAAATAATCTATGTATTTTTGCCGGATATTGCATGCATTTTGGAAGGGCAATCCAGCATTGCCAGTTTTGAGAGTCGTCATGCCCACCGACGGACAAGCTGCAGCCTCTTCAGCTGGGTCTGACACTGCGGGGTCCACATCAGTTGGCACTGAGGAAAGGTAGCTGGTTTATAGGTGTTAAAACAGCCTGAAGCGACTGGAGAGGATGCCAAAGGCGTTTTCAACCACCCTTCTGGCACGAGAGAGCCTATAATTAAAGGTTCTCTGCTCTGGGGTGAGGTTCCTCATAGGAAAGGGCTTCATAAGATGTTCCCCCAGAGCAAAGGCCTCATCTGCCACAAAAACAAAATTGAGGCCCTCAACATTGTCCTCAGCAGGTGGCAAATTTAAGGTGCCATTCTGGAGCTGATGGTAGAACTCAGTCTGCATAATGACACCTCCATCCGAGTTGCGGCTGTTCTTCCCAACATCCAAAAAAAGGAACTTGTACGTTGCAGACACTACAGCTAGCAGGACTGTGCTGCAAAAGCCCTTGTAGTTAAAGTAATATGAGCCCGAGTTGGGTGGTGGGACAATCCTGACATGTTTTCCATCAATAGCACCACCACAGTTGGGAAAATACCACTGATGCTGGGACTGGGCTGCAACATCCTGCCATTGCTGTGGGTGGGAAGGAAACTGTGGAGTCAAAAAAGAAAAGAAATTACTACTTCTGCACATAACATTGCAAGCAGATTTGACACAAACGTGCTTGGCCAACATAAGTATAAAATTGAAATGAGTATTTAACTACTTCCCACCCGGCCAATGTACATAAACGGCCGTGTGGGCGCTCTCTCCTTCTGAGTTGGACTTTCAGGAACGTCCCTCAGAAGGAGCAGGATCGCACCCGCAGCGGCGCGTTCCCGATGCGCTCGTGTCACCGGGACACGGCGCATCTCGGATCAGCAGGAGGGCTCTGTGATTGGCCCTCCTGATCACATGATGGCCGTGTCCAATCACAGCCGTCATGTGATGTAAACACAGCCGGTTGCTAGGCGATCAGCTCTCCTCTCCTCACACGGAAGTTGTCGCTGAGGAGAGGAGAGAGGATCGCTGCAACCGACTGATGATCAGTGAGTATTAGCTGTTTTTTACAGCTTTTTACTCACTGATCACCAACCTAGTGTCAACACACAATGTCCCCATACAATGTAAAACACACACATGTCCCCACATAATGTAAAACACACATGTCCCCACACAATGTCCCCAAAACACATGTCCCCAAAACACATATCCCCAAAACACGTCCTCAAATAATAAAAAAAGCTGTCCCCCGCATATGTCCCACTAAAATCACATGTCCAAAGGTAATCTACACACATATGTACGTGATCACCTGCGCACATCTGTACATGATCATTTGCTTACAGATGTCCGTGATCACACAAACCAATTATTATACACTTAACAGGATTTTTTTTATCAAAAACATGTAGCAGAATACATTTTGGCTTAAATTTATGACAAAATTTGATTTTATTGGATTTCTTTTAAAACAGAAAGAAGAAAATATTGTTTTTTTTCCAAATGTCCGCTATTTTTGCGCTTATATCGCAAAAAAAAAAAAATGGAGTCGTGAAAAAAAAACCACCAAAAGAAAGCTCTATTTGTGCGAACAAAATGATAAAAATTTCATTTGGGTACAGCGTAGCATGACTGAGTAATTGTCATTAAAAGTGAGAGAGCGCTGAAAGCTGAAATTTGGTCTGGGAAGGAAGGGGGCGAAAGTGCCCAGTATTGAGGTGGTTAAAGACAAAAGTGTAAGGTCAACTTATCAGATCCCTCACCCCTCTGGTGGCCCATTAGAAAAATGTTATGGTGGGGGGAGGTAATTGGTAGATGCAGGTAACCCTCTTCACTTCCATGAGAGCTGAATGCATAAATAATGTGTGATACTTTGGCCAGCCCCTCCTTAGTTACACTATTGGCAGCCCAGTGGACAGGTAAGAAGTGTCATAATCTAAAAATATGGATACACACTGTCCAAATTGAAGCACATTTTGACAATAATAAATTACCTATCAAGATAATAGGAGACAAAAACTTTCTACGTTACAATTTGAAGGCAGACCCTTGCACTACATGCTTTGGTGAATTCATCCAGAAATATGACCACAAAAGAGGTATAGTGTGTATGGGTTTTGCAAAGCCAGCAGATAGAGTATTTGTATCGGTTGACTTGGCATTTTGGGGGGGAGGGAGGGTTCCAAATGAGTTTGTGCCCCCAAAAAATGGCCTCTTGCACTCTGCATGAATTTGAGGTCAACAAAAACATTTGGACACATTTTAGGGGGTGTTTAGGGTAAGCACAAAAATGTAGCTGACAAAATACATTGTTAAGTTCGAAAAACCAGCAGTGGAAATGACATAGCCCAGGAATTTAACCTGTTCACGATGGAACTCGCACTTCTCCAGTTTACAATAGAGATTGATCTCTCTTAGTTTCTGAAGCACGCGACAGACATCTGTGTGGTGGCTCTCCAGGGACTTGGAAAATATGAGGATATCATCGAGATAAACCACCACACATAACTGCAACAAATCTCTGAGGACATCATTAATAAATTCCTGGAAAACTGCCGGGGCGTTACAAAGGCCAAAAGGCATTGAGGTACTCATAATGGCCTGTTCTGGTATTAAATGCAGTTTTCCACTCGCCGCCCTCCTTAATCCTCACGAGATTGTGTGCCCCTCTCAAATCAAGCTTCATGAAAACAGTTGCTCCCTTGAGGCGGTCAAATAACTCAGTGATCAACGGAATCGGATAGGCATTCTTAATCGTGAAACAATTGACACCCCTATAAATAATACAAGGTCTCAGTTCACCACTCTTCACAAAGAAGAAACCAGCACCAGCAGGAGATGAGGATTTGCGGATAAAACCTTAAGAAAGTGCGTCTGCAACATACTCCTCCATGGCCTTATCCTCCAAGACCGACAAAGGGTAAACCTGACCACGAGGGGGTATGGCACCAGGTTGAAGGTCAATTGTTCAATCATACAGCTGGGGTGGAGGCAAACTACCGGCTTGACCTTTGTCAAAGAAATTGCTAAAATCGCGGTACTCCTCAGGAGGAGGCAGGGAGGAGAGTGAAGGGTGCACAGGACCTTGGCTACCTTCTGGAAGCATGTCTCACTGCATTGTAGTGACCAGGAGAGACCCTCAGCATGGAGCCAATCAAAAGAGGGGTTGTGCCTCTATAACCAAGGATAACCAATAACCGGTGGAAACTTGGGTGAGGAAATAACTTAGAACTGGATTATCTCATGGTGAAGAGCCCATGATTATCTCATGGTGAAATCAGACCGAGACAAAAGTACAGTTAAATCACACTTGATTAATAATAAAAGTAAAAAGAACAAATGTAGTCAAAACATAGCCAAAGTTCAGTAACCGGAACGGATAGTAGCCAAGCCAGAAGTCAGGGATCCATGTAGTGGAACAGCAAGCAGGATCTGGAGCCAAAAGGGATGTCAGCAAAGCCAGTCTTGAAACAGGAACACAGGAGATAGTTTCTTGTGATGTGACCAAGGCAAAGGCAGAGTTCCTCTGGACTGGACGGCTTAAGTAGGCAGGACTGATGAGCAGGATCATCAACAGCTGAGTAACTGTGGAGAGAGATGGGAGCTGGCAATTAGCCGACGGCTGAGCGGCCAGCTCAGAGAAGGAAGGGCTGAGCCCAGCCTTGACAGGACCAAAAATGAGTTGTTTAATCGTGACCAATTTTGTCATATGCCTTTGCCGCGGGAGCTCAAGGAGAATAATCCTGATGATTTTAGGAATTATCTCCGGATGACAGACCCTGCTTTCACCGTCTCTTGGCAGTGTTGACCCCCTATATTAAGTAGCAGGACACGTATGAGGCTTGCCATTACTCCCGAGCAAAGGCTCATAGCCAACTTGCAGTACTTGGCCACAGGGAGAAGTCTCCAGGACCTCAAGTTTACGACTGGGATCTCCCCCCTGGCTCTGGGACTCATTGTTCAAGTCCTGCAGAAGGACTATATTCAGGTAAGTTTTAGACTTTAACATCACATTCTATGTATTTAATGTTTGCTAACGCATGGTATTAATTTCTTGATTCCATAATTACCATTATTGTAATATGCTGAGAATGTCCCCTTTGTCCTCATGCATGCTGTAAGCTTTTTATGCTCCTTTTTTGTCCTTCATGCATATTTTCCTTCACTAACCTCCCCAGCATGCTATCCTGGGCCCATACAAGCCCAGTTCCACTGCTGGTTTTTCGATGGACCCAGAGAAACTTTCGGCAGTCCTACAGTGGCCCCGACCAGTGGGTTTACATCCTCTGCAGCTTTTCATGGGCTTTGCCAACTATTATCGGAAGTTTATTCGTAACTTCTGGTCTCTGGTCAAGTCCCTGACTGATATGACCAGAAAGGACGGTAACCCACAGAGTTGGTCTCCGGAGTCCATTAAGGCCTTTGAGAGTCTCACAGCTGCCTTTGTTTCTGCTCCTGTGTTGGCACATCCTGATCCTACTTTTATCCTTGAGGTTGATGCTTCTGAGACTGGTGTCGGCGCCCTTCTGTCTCAACGTCCTACCTCTGAGAGCGCTATGCATCCTTGTGGCTACTTTTCCAAGAAATTGTCACCTGCGGAATGCAATTACGAGATTGGTGACAGAGAGCTGTTGGCGATCATTTTAGCCCTGAAAGAATGGAGGCATCTCTTTGAAGGTACCACTGTGCCAGTTCTCATTCTTACTGACCATAAGAATCTCACATTCTTGTCTGAGGCTAAACGCCTCTCTCCCAGAAGGGTGCAATGGGCTCTTTTCGTGTCAAGTTTCAATTACATTGTCTCATTCTTACCCGGTACTAAGAATGTAAGGGCTGACGCCTTGTCACAACAATTTTCCTCCACTTGCAAGTTGGAGTCGGTTCCGGTTCTTGTGATTCCTCCCGATCGTATTCTGGCTACAGTTCACACCAGTCTCACTTCTCCTTTGGGTGACAAAATTCTTGCTGCTCAAGTCCATGCTCCTCCTGAGAAACCTTGTGACTGCTGCTTTGTCCCAGTGGGTCTCCATACTGCTGTGCTCCAGACTTACCATACTCCCAAGGCAGCTGGCCACCCTGGGAAGAATCAACTCTTTCGGGCCATTTCCCAACAATTCTGGTGGCCTAGTCTACGTGCTGATGTAACTGCCTTCGTAGCTGCCTGTTCCATGTGTGCTCAGTGTAAGACTCCACCACACCTTCCAGTGGGCCTCCTACAAGCAATACCCAATGGAGAGAGGCCCTGGACCCACCTGTCTATGGATTTCATTGTGGAGTTACCCAACTCCCAAGGCAACACTGTTATCCTTATGGTGGTTGACCGGTTCTTAAAGATGCGTCATTGTATTCCACTTAAAAATTTGCCTACTTCTAAGGAACTGGCTTCCATTTTTGCTTGGGAGATCTTTTGCTTACATGGGCTACCCAAGGTGATTGTCTCGGACAGGGTTAGTCAGTTTGTGTCCCGGTTCTGGCGAGCCTTTTGGGCACAGTTGGGAATTTAGCTTGCTTTCTCCTCTGCGTATCACCCACAGTGTAATGGGGCCGCGGAACGAGCCAGTCAGTCCTTGGAGCAATTCCTGCGTTGCTATATTTCTGACCATCATAACAACTGGTTAGAGCTATTACCGTGGGCAGAGATTGCTCACAACAGTGCCTTGAATTCTGCTTCCTGATTGTCCCCGTTTATGGCAAATTATGGTTTCCAACCTTCCATGTTGCCTGACTTGTTTGTTCCTCAGAGCATTCCTGCATTAGAGGAGCATCTCCGTGGTCTTTGTTCCACTTGGGCACAAGTCCAGGAGGCTTTGCGTCATGCTAATGATAGGTACAGACTCCATGCTGACCACAGATGCCTGCCTGCACCTTCCTACCAGGTTGGGGACAGGGTCTGGCTGTCATCTCGTAACCTCTGACTTCGTGTTCCCTCACTGAAGTTTGCACCTTGGTTTATTGAGCCTTTCCGTATTCTTCACAGGATTAACCCGGTGGCTTACGCATTAGACTTTCCTTCTAATATGCGTATTTCAAATGTAATTCATGTCTCCTTATTAAAACCTTTGGTCTGCAACCGCTTTACCACCTCAGTGCCACGTCCTCACCCTTTACAGGTTGAGAATCATGAGGAGTATGAAGTACAGTCCATTGTTGACTCCCGTAGGTTCCGTGGGCGCATACAGCATCTGGTGCACTTGAAAGGTTACGGTCCGGAGGAACGCTCTTGGGTCTCATCCTCGGACGTACATGCCCCTGTTCTCCTCTGTGATTTCCATAGACCTTTTCCCCTCAAGCCTGGTGGTCCTCTGAGGGGGAGGGGTCTTTGAAGAGGGGGTACTGTCAGGGCTGGGCTCAGCCCTTCCTTCTCTGAGCTGGCCGCTCAGCTGTCAGCTAATTGCCAGCTCCCATCTCTCTCCACAGTTACTCAGCTGTTGATGATCCTGCTCATCAGTCCTGCCTACTTAAGCCGTCCAGTCCAGAGGAGCTCTGCCTTCGCCTTGGTCACATCACAAGAAACTATCTCCTGTGTTCCTGTTTCAAGACTGGCTTTGCTGACATCCCTTTTGCCTCCAGATCCTGCTTGCTGTTTCACTACTTGGATCCTTGACTTCTGGCTTGGCTACTATCCGTTCCGGTTACTGAACTTTGGCTATGTTTTGACTACGTTTGTTCTTTTTACTTTTATTATTAAACAAGTGTGATTTAACTGTACTTCTGTCTTGGTCTGATTTCATGGTTCCTGACAGGTTCTCCTCCTCCTGTTCCTGGACTGGACTTGGGTCAAAGCAATAACTCCAAGCCAAATGTTAGCACGTTCTCTCCGATTCCGCAACATGTCTGGTTGACGAACGGCCATTCAGAAACTGAAAAGCATGAATCAACACTCAACAAACTTCTACTAACATGAAATTAGCAGAAGGAGCCCAAAGGGTTGCGCATGATAATTGAACTTCCTCTTTGTCGGCTCCTAGTACGTCACTACGTTCAGGTTTGTTGGCCCACAATTGTATGCCGCTTGTATACAAGACAAGTTTGGGGCCAAAGCCCTTCGGACAAAAGTCCGAGGTTTTGTCTGCGGAAAATCTGATTGTGTGTACGAGGCTTAAGGGTTTGGGCGCTATCTGTTTTCTGGGAGCTATAGTAAATTCAATTTTGGGAGTATTTTTTCACCAGCTCTATAGTGAATTCCATTTTAGCGCTAATTAGAGTGATCGTGAAAATTTACGCATTAAAGTAAATGACCCCCAATGTAATTTAGGATTTGCTTTGACAAAATATCGATCGCCTCGTTTTGAATTTTTTGACTAATGTAAATATTTACCTGCTTTGTGCAATGTTTTTACACAGAGCAGCCCCGATCCTCCTCCATCTCTGGTCCCCTGCAGGCGCTCTGGACTCCTTCCCCCTGCCAAGTGCTTCCATAGCAAGTCACTTACTTTGGGGGCACTTGTGTGTGCTTGCTCCTGAGCCCCGCCCTCTGTGTCCATTGTGATTGACAGCAGTGGGAGCCAATGGCTCTTTCTGCTCTCCTGCTGTGTCTGAGCTAATGAGGACTCCCTTACTAATCCAAAATTTTATGTACTGATCAATATATGGTGGCATTAAACCCTCCTATCATTTACAGGCAAGGAAGCCTCTGACTTGTAGTTGCCATGGTGCTTCACATGTGATCAGATATGACACCAGCCATTTGATAGCTTGACAGTTTGTTTGAGAGCACAAGCAAATGTAACAGTTATCTTTCACTCATTCATAAATGTAATGCTTTAAATGTTGTATGACGTTGTAATTTTGCTGATCGTCCTTTTAATTTTTCAGTTTCATTTGTCCAAGCTAGTTCAGAGTGCCTCTTTATTTGGCTACCAAATAGCCAGCATTTTTCACATTACACAACCTTCTGTTTAGGAGAATAACAAACCTGGGTAATGTGCAATTCCTATTTTTATTCTTAAATAATCTTTTGCTGAAAAACACCATCTTGATCATACAGTACAGGGCACAGGATTAGTGTTCCTAGACCTTAGGTTATATGCAGGCTACCTACAGGTGATTGGACACTGGCAAAAACTTTGCTGGAACTGCCCCTAGGGGCACACTCATATAACCCAGCCCACTCTGTGAGAATTCTGTTTTTTGCTAGTGTGTTTAGGTGTTGAACCTTTTTTTTCCCCCTACTATTCCTTTTTTTCTTTAAGACATATCTATTAGTATCTGACTGCTTACTGCCAATAGCTACCTGGTAGTTTCTGGATAGGTAACACTAGGGGGTTGATTTACTAAAGGCAAGTAGACTGTGCAGTTGCTTCAGAGCTTAGTAAATGAGTGTAAGCTACACTGACTTCCATCATCCAATCCTGTGCAAGCAAAAATGCAGTTTTTTTTTTTTTGTTCATGTTTTTTTTTCCCTTGCACGTGATGAGGTAAAGATTCCTTTTGCAAAGGAATACCCTATTTTTATCATCATATGCACATGACTGTTGTGCTAATCCACTCTGTACTTGTTTTGAATGCCTTCAGCACTGTAGATAATTATATGTGGGTTTTTTTTTTCCCCCAATCAGAAGGTTGTCAGCACCTACTTATACCAGCATCTCCTGTATTCCTGTAAAACCTCATACCTTCCGTATTCATTCTATAAGTATCCTACAGGGCATGCCCACAGTTACACAATGGTGTATCACAGGCTCAAAGGAGTTGGGACAAAAGGTCAGAATATCTCGCGCTCTGCCGAAGGCCTACAGGAAACAGCTGTTCATTGGCTTAGAGCGATGTCCTATTATGACACCGCTGTCTCACTCTGACTCTAGAATCTAGATCCCTTTCAAATGTGCTACACTTGGCCTGTCTGATTTAAGGAAACAAATAGGTGCATCCCGCTTTACCTGAACCCAAGTAATGAAAAAAATTAAGCCGAAAATATTAAACATTGGGTAGCCCTTTAAGTGTGATATACACTTGTACACACAAAAATGAAGATAAACGTAACGTGCTTCACATACATACGTCCATGCAATAGTGAATATATAAATACATTACAAATCATAAATATGAATCTGAAACCCAAGTTCAGTTTTCCGATATAGTGTATCCCAACACCATTAAACAGACAAATGAGGGCGCAAACACCAATGCATTACCCCCAACACCATTTCCAATTTATTAAAAAGCTAAAAACCTACTCACAAACCTGAGAAGATCTGAGGAAGGGAGCTGTTCAGTGCAAACATATGCTCATATGAAACATGAACATTGTACAAAAAGATCATTTATCACATTTTCAGCCTCAGGATATGCTTTATAGTACTGTATTCCCAAATATCCCTCAGCGTTACTGGTCCTTCACAAGTGTGCCATCTCTCTCAGGCAGCAACAAATTCAGCACCAGAAAATACATGTGTATAATAAATGATGCTGTGACCTTTGTTTAAACTGAAGTGTAACCAATGTGTCACAAAATAGTGAACGTACTGAAAATGAAAAGGCAATAATAAAGGTGTGCAGAAGGTGGCAGTGTAAACCAAGCGTGCAAATAAACTCTTCAAATAACAGATTCCTAACAATTAAACAGGTAACAGATGATTTGTAGAACAAACCAGGTATTGTATAAAACAAACGTGGGTGATTAGTCAATCAATGCTCATCAAGCTGATCAACATACACTGAACGGTGAAGTGAAGGTGTGACACACAAGTCTCTGAGGCAATCTTCTTGAGCTTAAGGTGAGAACAGTGGAGTGTGTTGCTACGGTCTTAACTGTGCAAACTGATAAACATGAACAGGTGTCTCTTCATTCCATGCAATTAATGCCTCTCACCTTACTGCTGTAAGGTAACAGCATGGGAAAGCCGGTGCTTGCAATATTTTCTGGGGGTCTTTACATGAGGAGCTGGTGGTTTTAAAAAAAAAGATCCTGATTTCCTTACAGGGTCCTCTTCTTGTTGTTCCAAGTGTCCATGCTAGATGGTGGACGGTGATTCCTCTATAATGTAATTTCACTCTCACCAAGAGGGGGAGGGGGATGTAAAGGGAAGAAGGGGAATGCCCAAATAGTTTAGTATATACTAAAATATTCATAAAACAAACATTAAAACACTCACATTTAGCAAGATGGAAAACAATAAATCATCCACAAGCGTCAAGCTCATTCCCACATCACTTCCGGTGTGCCTGCTAGACAATCCTGAAGCGTATCATCGGTCACATGACTTCCACTGTGACGCTCTGCCAGATAAATTTGATGAAAGCTGATTGTACTGAGTGAAAATGGGACTGGGGTTTTTTAAGACTAAGTACAGTAATCTGGGCATCACCTTTTTTGAAGTGACTACAAAAATTGACGTTTACAGCACCAAACTCTGTTAAAACTTGGTAAGTTTATTCAATAAATTGATTTAACAATGTTAAAAAGATTATATATATATATATATATATATATATATATATATATATATATATATAATATATATACTGTATTTATCAGCGTATAACACGTGCCCCAAGTTTAGGAGGGAATTTTAAGGAAAAAAACTTACATTTAAATGCCCATCAATGCAGCTTTATCAGTGTCCATCTGCAGCCTTATAGTGTCATTTGCAGCCTTGTCAGTGTCATCTGCAGCCTTGTAGTGTCATTTGCAGCCTTGTAGTGTCATTTGCAGCCTTTTAGTGTCATTTGCAGCCTTGTAGTGTCATTTGCAGCCTTGTAGTGTCATCTGCAGCCTTGTAGTGTCATTTTCAGCCTTGCCCAGTGACACTGCAGACTTGTCAGTGTCACTGCAGTTTTTAAATATGGTGCTGCCAAGATACACAGAGGCGGTCCTGTGTATCTCGGCGGCTCTGGGCTGCTTTCGGCTCCTCTCCTAGTCCTGTGGGTGGAGCTGAGCGCCGCCGATATACATACATAGCCGAGTGTACTCGGCTAGGTTCGGCTAGCTCCGCTCACAGTCACGCCCAGTGCCTGTGTTATGTCCATCATAGGGCAGGACTGGGCGTGACTGTGAGCAGAGCTAGCCGAGTACACTCGGCTATGTATGTATGTCG